>NC_044601.1:43722250-44050375 GCF_901933205.1 Camarhynchus parvulus
TATTCATAAAAATACATCCTGAAAAAAACAGCGTTTGCCTAACATTCGGTAAGTCCGACTATCAAATGTATGAACCAGATATCAAAAAAAACCAAATTCGGTACGATGTATGTAATCTGCAGACACTTATACACTCCCTTTACTTGACCATAACGCAAGCTCAGAGAAAAAAAACAAAACAAAAAACGACCCAAGTCAATCGTTAAACTGTAACTTCAGATCGAGTTAGAAGAGCTGTAACTTTTCCAGCCGTGCGCAGTTTGTAGTTCCACCATTATAAATTTAAGAGAGGAGGAGACAACGTAAGAAACTCCATTTCTGCACCGTGAACACAAGGAAGAGCCGCGGCGGAGGACTCGCGACCCGAGAGCTCGGGGGGCAGCGGGGCAAGGCGGCCGCTCCCTCCCTCCCTCCCTCCCTCCCTCCCTCGGCGGCAGCACCGCTGCTCTTCCCTCGGGTGCTCGGGCCCTGCAGGACGAGCGGGCGCAGGCCTCGGCGCCGGGCCGCCCGCCGCCTCCCCCGCGAAGGCGCCGGGGCGGGCGCGCACAACCAGCAGGGCCCTGTTTTTCCCCCTCCAGCCTTTCTGGAAAGTTTTCTCCCCGGCCGACAGGCTGTAAAACGTCCCTGCCTGGAAATGCGGCCCCGCTGCTGCCTGCCCCCGCCCCTCCGCGAAGCAGCGGGTGCGCTGCTGACGGCGCTGCCCGTGCACGGCCCCGTACCTCGGCCGCAGGCAGGCGGGCGGGCGGCCGGGCGAGCAGCCGGGTCATGCCTCAGGGCTGGGCTGGGCCCGTCTCCCCGCCTCTCCTTCCCTCCGCCACCATGTCACGCCGACCAAACATGTCTGTGCGCCTGTGTGTGGCGGCGGTGACTTCCTGATCCGCCGCCGCTTGCACAGGCGGAGGGACGAGAAAGGCCACCCACCCTCCTATCCTCCCCCCGCCGCCGCCGCCGCTGCCTCCCGCCTCTGCCCCGCAGCGGCCCGGGGACGGGCTCCGCTGCCCTCCGGCCCCGCCCGGCAGCTGGCTGCAGCAGCGCTCTGCCGCCCACCCCCGCCTCCGGCTGGGCACAGAACTTTTCCAGGTGCCAAACACCGCCGTCCCCTCTCCCGACATAGGGGCAGGCGAGCCGCAGCTACCGGAGCATCCGCGCGCGTTTGCATCCTCACTCCCGCCCGGCTGGGTTAAAAAAAATAAATTTCCGCGCACACCGGAAATAAAACGCTTTTTTGCTTGGCAGGCGATTCCAAAATTGTAAGCGCATGTTTTGTGCTACTCTGCTTGGAGGTGGGGAGGAGGAGGGGGGCGAATTTCTGCAGGGAAAACGGGAGGGGTACGACGACATGCAAGCTATTTTGGGAAGTAAACCGCGACACCGTTACAGCAGGAGTGACTGTACAGTTAAAAACAAGAGACCGAAAAGCAACAGGAGCCGCAGCCCTGTTGGGCTAAAGTCCCAGCCCCCGCTTCTTCCCCCTCCCCGGTGTGTGCAATGTTTGTGACAGGCAGGCAGCGATGATCCGGATCATGGCCTCCCTGGCTCTGCCGGGGAATGCCGCTACTCTCCTCGCAGGCGAGACCGCTCCCCCATGCACCATGTTCCTCCCTCCCCATGCCTCCCCACTTCCCTTCGCTCGGCTGGGTCTGCGCCAGCGTGTGCCACGGCAGACAAACAGCCCCACCGCACCGCGCTCTGCTGCCTCCGGACACCCTGAACTTCACCCTGCGACCCCCGGCAGCTGCAGCGGAGCCTTCCCCGGCCCGTCCGTCTGGGCTGTCGCTCCCCAAGGATCTATTTCTCCCGTGGCCGCTTTGCCCGCAGCCCGTGACACGCTCGCTGGGCGGCAAGACCGAGAGTGCCGCTGACTCACGAGTCAGCCACCGGCGACTCCGTGGGGGTTCTGTCGCTCCCACTCCGACGATCTGCATCGTGATTATTACAGAATCATACCGGATCAAAACTTTCTTCTCTCCACCCACTGGGGGATATAAATATTCGGGAGGGCCGGGCGCCGGGGAAGGTGGGGAGAGGAAGCAGGTGGCACGGCGGCGGCTGGGACCGGCGGGGCCGTGCGCGGGGAAGGGGAGCGATGGGGAGAGGGAAGGTGGGCACGGTGCGAGCCGGCACAGCCGGTGACAATAAAGGACAGTGCCGGGCACGGGGAGCTGATGGGGTTGGACCGAGTTGCAAGTTGTATTTACCTTCCGCCCGGGCGGAGCGCCGTGCTGACTGTCGCTCCTCTCCCCCCTCAGTGAGTCACCCAAGTCCAGAACCGGAGCGAGGGACTAGATTACAAACATGACTTCATTGATGACAGCCATTCCCTCCTCTTCTTCCCAAACTCCTGCCCCTCCTCCGGCCCCCCTTCACGGACGCCACTGCTCAGGCAGCGATGTTGCCATTGGTCTACCAGGCAGGGAGTGCCCGCCCCCTTGCGTAGAAGGGGCAGTTCTATTGGCCTGGGGGGCTGTCGCTCAGCCGGGAGGTCGGAGGGGGCGGAGGTGTGCAAGCGCGCGTGGGGCGGGGTGCGCTGCGCTCCGCGGCGCTGTGCGCAGGGCGAGCGCTACGCTCCCGCGCTGGCCGCGCAGCGGTGGCGGCTTGCGCTCCCTTCGAGTGCCGCCGCCGCGCTCCCGCGCCCCTCCCAGCTCGCCTCTGCGGTGCGGAGAGAGGGGCAGGACCTCTTTCCCCACGAAGGCGGCAGCAGGGCGCGGGCGGCGCTCGCGGGAGTAGTTTGGGGAAGAGGTGAAGAAGGTGCTGGAACTGCGCCGTTACTCTGCCCCGCTGGAGGGGCGGGGAGGAGCCGGTCTGACGGGCCTGGGATCAGCTGTGTCTGGCTGTTGGGAGTGAGTGTGTGTGCGTGTGCGTGCCCAGGGCGGGTGTCTCCCTCCCCTTAAAAAAAAAACACGTGGTGGGGAAAACTTACACCCCGTCCCCTGTCTCCGGTAGCAGAGGGCGAGAGCTCTCCAGCGAGAGAGCATTCCAGCGGAACCGGCCTGTCAGGCCGGCTCCGGCTCCAGCAGCGGCGCCGAGGCTGCCCGCAGCCCCTCGCGGTGCAGGGCCGGGGCGGCTGCCGGGGCATCGGCGGATAGAGCGAGCCCCCGTGAAGAACCGTGGACCTCTTTTTTTGCGGGATTGGGAGGGAAAATAGTGTAGTTGTGTTTGGTCTGTCTTGCTGGCTGCCGTTTGACTAGTTTTTTTAAGTTGGTTTGGAAGGACGCTTTCCAGTTCCGTATCCTAGTGTCGGTTTCTTTGGGATTTTTTTGTTTGTTTTGGTTTTATTCTTCTTTGTTGTTGTTTGAGTTTTGGTTGTTTTTTGGGGTGGTTTTTTTTTAATGGTTTAGATGGTTTACGTGGTCTGCAGCAGGGGCTGCAGAGCCCTCATGTTTTTTGTACAAGCTATACTTGCTCATGTAACTGGCGACTAAGTACTTCATTAAAATAATGGGTCCACCTGTCTGAGGGTTTGTTGTTTCTTCTTGAACGCGGGGTGTAGAGATAAAAAAAATACAGCCAGACTACTGTACTACATGTTACAGGTAGTTATATTTTTTTTAAGATCATGTCATATGGGTGGTATTTTCCATTCTGAAAGTAAAATTCCACTTTGTACGGTGGAGCAAGAATGTTCTTAGGAACCTAAGTAAAATTAGTAGCTACTACAGAAGCTGAGGTGTGAGGTGCTGTGTTGTGATCTGGTGGAGTAGTTAGAGACCTGAAGCAGTGTAGCACCAAATGCACTTTGTGGTCTTAAAGTAACAGATATTGTTTACATGGTGTTTAGCTTGGAGCTCTTTTTATTGTTCAAATCACCAATTTACAATGCTGGCAATACCGTGTTAATTACTACTGTTCCTGTAGTTTTCCAGCTTAATCGGCTTTATCTTATTTTTTATGCAAATGACCAAAATGCTGAAAGATAGGTGTGTAAGAATCAGTGCTAACTGGACAACACAAAGTATCAATAAAGTAAAAAGTTTAAAAGGCTGTATTTTCAATTCACCATTGTCAGTGAAAAATATTTACTTGGGAACAAAATCAAAGAAATTGAATCATTCAAATCTTAATATACAAAATAACTTAGGTCATTATGTAAATATTTTGATCCACTTGTAATTTATAGCTTTGGTTTTAGCTTTGTCTTAAGCTGCAAACTGGTGTCTAAGAGATAAAAGAATGTAGTTAACATTCTTGGAACATTATGCTAATAGAAATGAAAGGGGTAAAGAGATGCTTTTTGATTATATTTTTTTTTTAATACCCTTTTCTTAATACTGAAACTCTCATTAGGCAGTCATTTGCGTTTGTGGTTTGTTTTTCCTCCTCCATTCCCCAGTGTAAATCTGAGGACTGTTTGCCTTTTCTCTCTGCAGAAGAGAAAACAAACATTAAATAATGGAAGGGAAGCTTTCTTTCAAAACAGCTCAACTGTTTGCTGGATTCAGCAACACTCAAACCATTCTAAACGAGGTCAACCCATTCTTTTTGTTAGAAAGCATACAAAGAAGAAAAAGAAATAAAAAGTTAATCTTTTAGGCAAAAGAAAAAAGGTTCACTTGACTCTGGAATAGATGCACTATATTTAGTTAATGATTATATTTATTTTGGGAAGGTTGCACTAGCCAATTTCATTTTGTGAGAGCATGAACATGCCTGTTGCTGGTGTCAGTCTGAAGGCTTTTTCTTTCTCTGTTTTGATTAAGTACCATTGAATCTCATTGTAATCCAGCTGGAGGGCACGGGAAGCATGAGAGTTTTTTTGTCAAGGGAGGCATGTTCACCTGATATGAAAATCTTAATTGGGTCAGTAAGGCTTCCCTATATGAGACTTAAGTAGCTGAAGCTTTGTGCATAATGAATATGTAAAAATGATGAATAGTCACATGCTATAGGATAAATTTGTTTTCCCCCTGTTAATTTATCTTACATTACAAAAGGAAGAAAAGATGAGGGTCCTTGAATTAATGGTTTGGATGTGGCCGTTAATGGTAAATAGCATGTAAAATTTTCAAACTAGATGAGGTACCACTACAAAAAGAGGTTTGTCTTTAACTAGCTAGATATGTTGTTGTAGAACTAAAGCTTGTTTATTTGAAGAATGATACCAACATACTAAGTCTGTTTAGAAACCAATGTGTTGGTGGTACTCTTGCAGAGACACTTCTGCCAAAAGGAGGTCATTGCCACCTGGGAGTTGCAGTTGTTTACTGCAACCTCACCATTACCACCTTGAAACCCCTGCTGTAACAGTTAGGGCTGCTATTTCTGGGTTTGCTACCAATTGTCTGCCAGAGACAATTGCACTCACTGCAACAGAAATAGCAGAAAATATTATATTTTAGTATTTCAGCTGCTTTAGCCTGCGTGGCATGTGAAAAGGGGCTACAGCTAAAACATTCCAAGAGGATGGCTTTATGCTCAGGCTTCTGCATAAAAATGTTCTTTCACGTGTCCAGGTAAATCATAAAGAAGTTGACTTGCCATCCTCAAGTCCATGGGCTCTGATGGTTTCCTTCACACCTGTGAACGCTGAAGGAACTAGTAGACATGATTGCTGTCAGATCTTTGAAAGGTCATGGCAGTTAGGAGAGGTGCCACAATACTAGAGGAAATGAAGTACCACCCTGATCTTCAAAGGGGGCAAGAAGGAGATCCCAGAGAGCTACAGGCCAATCAGTCTCATTTAATCCCTGAAAAAGTAATTAAATATTTCATCCTGGAGACCACCTCCACACATGTGGTGGACACAAAGATGATCAAGAGTAGTCAGCATGCTTAACAACCTGATTCCCGTCTATGCTGAGACAGCTACCTGGGTGGATGAGAGGGAAGAGCAGTGGATGTTTACCTGGACTTTGAGCAAGGATTTTGACATTATCTCTGGTGTTATTCTCATAGACAAGCTCAGGAAGTATGGGCTAGGTGAGTGGACAGTGAAGTACAACCTCACTGACCACTCATTTCAGCCCAGTTTTCCTGAGCTTGAACCGCAGATCCCCGAGGGTTGTAATCAGTGGCACAGGATCTCCTTGGAGGCCTGTCTTTAGTGGTGCTCCCAAGGATTCAGTACTGGTCCAGTATTGTTTAACTTGTTCGTCAGTGACTTGGATCAAGAGGCAGATGCCTCCTCAGTGAGTTCACTGACAAACACAAAGCTGGAAGGAGTGGAGAGAGAGAGCTGTGCAACTCTTCAGAGTGACCTCAACAGCTTGAATAGGTGGGCATAGAGGAACTGTCTGCAATTCAACATGTCCAGTTCTGGGCTCCTCAGGACAAGAGAGGCATCTAGCTCCTGGAGCTTGTCCATCTGAGATGGGGGTTGGAGCATCCCCGCTGGGACAGGGCCTATTCAGTCTGGAGAAGACTCACAGAAGATCACGTCAATATATATAAGTATCTGATGGATGGAGCCAAGTTCTTCTTAGTAATGCCGAGTAATGGGCAGAAACTGGAACATAGAAACATCCACCTGAACGTGAGGAAGAAATTCTCTGCTAATTGAGCACTGGGGCAGGCTGCCCAGAGCAGTTGTGGAGTTTCCTTCCTTAGAGTACTCAAAAGTAGTCTAGACAAAATTCTGACTGCCATGCTTTAGGGGATCCTGCTTGACCTAGGAGGCTATGACCTCCAGTGGTCTTCTCCTGACCTGTCTGTTAAAGGGGAGCAATACTTTCCATGAAGTAGGTGAATCCTGGAGGGAAGGTTACTCTTTAACCATCTGTTGTTGTGCTGCTTGTAATGATATGAATATATGATACTCAGTTGTATGTAGAGTGTATATCAGCCTGGTATGATTGACAACAAAATCAATTGGAGCTGGTTCAAGCTTTTCCTTCTCTTGTGGAAAAGTTAATTACTATTTAATTTAAAAGTAAAACTTATGCTCAAATACAACTGTTATGAATGTGCTTGTACTCATGTCCCTTTCCCCTTAGTCTTTTTTTTCTGGAGACACATTCATCTATCTGCATTCATAGGTTTAAAAGATAGAACCTGTTTCAAAGTAGCTTCATTTGCTCTAACCTCTCAAGGTATTTTTGTGAGTGTTATGTCGAAAAGACAATATTCAAGTGTGATCTTTTCAAGGCTTAATAGAGGTTATTATCAATCTTCTTGGTCAAAAGATCCTTTCTGAATACATTCCAGAATAAAGCTGGTGTGTGAGGAAGGTGAGCTGGCTTGCAGAGATAATCCACTACTGTTCCTATTTATTTTGTAGTTCTCTAAAATTCTAGAATTTGGTTTGATGTCATATGTTACAGGAGAGGAGAAGTACACTGTGTTATCTCTTTCTCCCTTTGTTCTTTTCAGGCTGCCATTGTACTTCCCGAGCAAATAGTACCAGTTTTGTGTGTATGTTTTTACAAGAATAACACTTGACACTTGATTTTTTAAAATTTTATCTTAATGGTCTCTGAGCCTCTGCAATTTCTCAACATCCATTTCAGTTCCAATCCTCTCTTCTGCAGTGCTCACCAAATCCCACTAGCTTCGTGTCAGCTGCAGATTTTGTAAACTTTCTCATTAGTGAAGAAGTTTAAAAGACTTTTGAAGATAACCATGCCTAGAATGGATTTCTCTGGTACTCTGAAGTGTCCTCAGTTGTTAAGCATTCGTTCCAGGGTGTTGACCTGTTGCCGTTCTGGCATCCCATTATCTTCTTGTGTGCCTGTAGTAAGATGATTTGTTTTCTAGTTCTGCCTCTTCCTGGCCTGTTACACAGCCTGCTGGATGTGGTCAAATGTCTTCTGTTCAGTGGAGCAAACCCAGAATTCTGAACTAAAGCCTGATTTCTTAGAGAATCTGTTTTGCTGTTCTTCCTGTGGTTAATAATGCTCCTATGGCAAATGTGAATTTACCCATCTTTAAATATCCTATGAATTTGCCTCTTAAGTACAAGAGGCAGGTAGAATCTATCATTATTAACTTACTCTGGTGTTCCTTTTTAGAATCATGCTAATTACAGGGCAGTGTCAGAATACATGAAGAAAAGTACCGCTGTAAAATTTTGAATGTACTAGATCGTGAAAAATAATTTCTTTGCTGTATGATTACAAAGACTATGGTGATTCATTTTAATCCAAGTGAAAAACAAGTATGGAGGACAATGAGGTTTTTCTTCAAATAAGGCTCAAGTCAAGCCACTATTCAAAGAATGTCATATATTACATACATGTAATGTATATTCTAATTTGGAATATGCTATTAGGTTAGAAAGGGAAACTGTCTAGGCAGTGAATACTGTTGGCCTTTGAAAAGCATGACTTGCCCGAAAATTTTGTATAAACCACATCTACACACCAGGAAAATCTTATGACTGTTCGATGAGTAGAATTTCCCAAAATTTGTTGTTTTCTCTTCCACTTTTCTTTCCTCCAATCAAATTCGAGTTGTGTTCCTCTCTTTTTTTCTCACAAGTGTTTATCTTTGTACTTTTCTCCTTCCTTCTTTACAGTTACCTATTTTTTTTTAATTTGCTTTTTATTCCAGAATTTTTTTCCTTCATCAGTGCTGTTTATGCCAGTGTTACAGACAGTGACTACAAAGTGAAATTGCACTATATAAAAAATACTCATTTTTATAAGCTACTAGTCACCATTTAAACAATGTTTGAGAACAAATTAGGAGCAACTTTCTTATCTTGAACTACAGACTTTGGTTTTGCCCAGATGCAAGCATGTTTAAGACAGTGGAATCTAAGTAGAGCTAACTGCTGTTAACAGGACTTTCATCCTCCCTAAAATGTGTTCTTTGTCATACTTAAATTCATTATATGAAAGGGAATATTCTTGTCCTGGCAACTAGGAAAAAAATTAAAAGGCACAGACAGAAAAAGAAACTCTAATTCTCATTCTCTGAAGAGAAAATGTAGAGATTTTTTGTTTGTTTTCACAGTATTTTTCTAGGTCCTGTTTCGTGTGTGCTTAGTTTTCAGATTACAAGATTGTGAATCCACAAGCAAGTCACAGGTTGTATCAATATTTTTTTCCTAATTCTTGAGCAGTAGAATATGTTTGCAACTTCTCAGTCATGGTATATTTTCACGTAATGCAATAACAACTGAATACAATTAGAACTTTCTGGTAAATTTTATAAATCAGTGCTCTGTATGAATTAGCAGAATATTGTGAAGTTCTCTCCTACCTAAATGTGTAACATCTGAAACAAGTCCTGGAATGTCTCATTAGCCTTCTTATCTCAGAAATGTATTTTATCAAAAATCAGCCTGGTGAGTATGATGATAAGGGAAAACAACAGTAAAATGGGGAGGGAAATGGTCTGCTAAGAGAGAATTGTTTCAGTATTTCTTTAAATGTTGCAAGGGCAATTTTGTTGTGTACTATAACAGAGTTTTCCCAGATGAATGACTGCTAGCTGCTCAGTTACACAATTTGATCAGAAGTACCAAAGGCATATAGCAGATCTAGGATGAATAAGTTTTTCTAGAGGCTATCAAACACCTGGATAAATTGGAGCCATCTCTGCTGCTACTCAGCTTGCAGAGTAATGACCAGATAAAGCCTTGAGGGCGTTCATAAGGGTGTTCTGTCTGTGCTCCCCTGTGAGCTCATTGCTAACTGCTATAGGTAAGTAGGACTCTGGAGATATTTTTATTTTCTATTTATACTTCTTCCTTACTAAATCAGTTGCATGAACATGAAAAACAGCTACTCAAGAAGGAAGGTATGCAATTTAAGATGCAGAGTTTTGTTTTCAGCTGGTCTTGTCAATATGCAGACTCTTTCTAAATTAGTGTTCACACTCTGGTTAGGATACAATAATAGTTTGCTTCTGTTTAGCTTTGAACAAGTGATCTTGAAGCCAAAATAAATCGTTCATCAGAGGATGGTGTACAGGACAGGCCATTCAGTAATGCTAATGGAAGAAGTAAATACCAACTTTCTGCAACTATTTTTTACATTAGTCACTGCTTCTAGCAGTCTGCTTACACAACTATTCATATTGCCACTTTTAACACAGAAATTCAGATAAATCAGGTTAATTTTGACTGGTAAAGTTAATTGGGTATGCTGGATATGACCCTACATCCCAGAAGGCCAAATGTGTACTAGCCTGTATGCAAAGTAGTGTGGTCAGCAGGCAGAAGCTCTCCCCCTCTGCTCTGCTCTGCTCTGCTCTGGTGAGACCCCACCTGCAGGGCTGCATCAGTTCTGGGGTCCCAGCACAGGAATGACATGGAACTGTTGGCGTGAGTCCAGAGGATGCTACTAAGCCGATAGAGGGATGGAGCACCTCTTCTGTTAGGAAAGGCTGAGAGGATTGTGTTTGTTCAGCCTGGAGAAGAGAAGGCTTTGAAGTGACCTCATTGCAGCCTTCCAGTACCTGAAGGGAGCCTGCAAGAAAGATGTAGAAAGACTTTTTACAAGGACAGGTAAAAGGGGCAATGATTTCCAACTGAAAGACAGGAGGTTTAGATTAGATACTAGGAAGAAATTCTTTCTTGTGAACGCAGTGAGGCATTAGAACAGGTTGCCTGCAGTAGCTGTTGATGTCCCTTCACTGGAAGAGTTCAAGGTGGGTTTGGATGGCACTCGGAACAACCTGTTCTAGTGAAAGGTGGTGCTGCCCATGGCAGGAGTTGGAATTAGATAATTTTTAAGGCTCATTTCAACCCAGGCCATTTTATGATTCTATGATATGAACCAACACATTGCATTTTGGCAAAGTAATGCTGCTTCAGACTATGTTTTTGACGTGTTACAGAAAACTTCATTCTTCACAAGAAATGTGATAGGTGAAGGCAACTTTTAATCCCACAAAAAGATGATTTCAGAAAAAAATTATCCAGTCATAAACAGGATAGCATACAAGGGATTAATAACTGTGAAGAAATTGTAAGTTCGCGTAGTCTAGCTTAGCCAGAAACATTTCTGTGTTGCGAAGTTACCTGTGTTCCTTTTAGAAATCCCAATGATTTCTAAATCATTGTTTTTCAGCCTCTTTATATGTTTCCTACTTTATTGCATATAAATTCTGCTACTTAGCTTGCAAGAGTGTTGTGTTCATTGTTACAGCAGCTTTGCCTGCTGTCTTGTCTGAGAGCTAGAGGCTGTTTGGCCTTTTCAATCTTGTTCAGTGACCTGTGCATGTTAAACTTAATGGCAGTTAAAAAGCATTGTTTTAATACATGGTGTTTTAATCTAGCTGTGTAATGTACTTGAGTTAACTCGTTATCATGTGCTTGACAGCTCTGGATAGAATAGAATAGTGATGATGATACTTACTGTCCAGTTTGTCTTGTGCAATAAAAGGTAAGCTAGCTGAGACAGCTAGGAGGTAGTTAGCCTCTGGCAAAGAAAGTTCTCAGAGAAGCTATAGCTCTATACTGTCTTCATACCTTGGAAAAATCTTTATACTTTCACAGACTTATGCATAAATGCAGAAAAAAAATGTCTGTCAGTAGATGAAATTTTGAGGTTTAGCACAGATTATTCTCACTAGCTTTGCTAGAGATCTCCTATGAAAAATTACTAAACTCTTCAAGATTCTACTAGGCTCAAATAGTGCTTCTCTCATTACAGCTCTGACAGAAATTTTAGTAGTTTGAAATAAAATATTTTAATAGGACACTACCCCTTGGGTAGGCTTCCTCTCCAATAAATCATAAAACATGTTCCTGGAGTTGGTCTATTAGATTCTTAAATGTCTGTGGAGATTAAACTATCGGGTCTATGTTTGATGGTGCTGTTCCAATTTAACCTGTGATAGCTGAGGTGTGGGTATGGCGCTGCTGCTTAAGCCAAAACATGCAGTGGTTTTTGCTGTGGGGCTTTGTGGATGTCTAGGGATATGGAGACTGTCACTGCCAACTTCACAAAGTCACCCTGTGCTTTCCATGAAGAGAAAATTTAGCCTGTTGAAAAGACTTTACATCATGGGATGCTCCATTGTCCTGGCTGGCAGGAGCAGAATGGTGTGTTAGTAATGTCTAACTGCTGCAACAGTTTGCTGCAATGCTTATGAGTCAGAGCCCTATGTCCTTTGCCATGCACTCTTTAATACTCAGGTGGAAAATAATGGATGTGTGAGACTGTTATCACAATCAAAACATTGTGTTCTTGTCCACCTGATTTTTTTTACTTTATTTTATTTTTAGGATTTTTAAAAGCCTTCATCAGTCTGAAAGCCTCTAACTGTCTCAAGTATAGATGTATCTAGCCTCATGGTTTTCAATTATTTTCCTAAAATAGAGAATAATCAGAATCCCTTTTTAATGAAAAACTGTCAGTAATGAAAAAAGTTAGGGCTATAAACTTTATTTTTTAATGCTTTTTGTAACTAAAGGAGCAGAATTGGATACTACTTTTAAACAGTGTTAAAATAATCTGTTTCTGATAAGAAGATATTCAGAGGAGTTAGAAGCTTGTAGCACAGAACTTATCAATGGTTTTCAAATATTTCTGTTATCAACTGTCATGAAACAATTTTTTTCCAACTTTCACTTCCTCTAGAGCATATAAAACACGTGCAGTTAACCAGCCATTCTGAATTTCTGAAAATTTACAACTTACTGAAAATATCTGTGACTTTTCTGCAAAATTAATGAGGACTTTTTCCACTGTAAGATTTGTACAGAATGGTGTGCTCAGAGCAATAACAAAATAGAGCAAAACAACTGTGAGGTTAATCCCTGTAGCAGAGAGTGGGAATCTGGCAAAAAGTTGTCATCTCTTGTTGCCTATCTAGTTATAGAGGTGTTATAAAGTGTCTTAAATGACATAAGAGTTCTTGAAGAATATTAATATTAGACAATAAGGAGAAAGATTCAACTAAATCATAACATACTAGTATCTGGAAGAAAGTAGATAAATTTAATACCTCTGTGTTAATTTTTTCAGGATAAAAGATGAAAATAGCAAGGAAAATAAGCCATCATGCAAGTGTGGATTTGTACTGGAGAGATGTTTGTCTAATAGGGGTTTAACTCTAGAGCACTTGCTAATTTCAGTAAATGTAAAGGGATGCATTTAAATGGGTCATCTCTGATTAGAAGTTTGGAAAGCAGAATGATTCCATTCCAGGGAGGCCAATAAGCTAAGTAAACATACAGGCCTTAGTTACAAAGGGCTTGATATTAATATTCTGGGTGATAAAACTAGCTTGATACATTGTTGTTATATTGTCCATAGTGCTTATAATTTTGTCAGTTGTTTCCTGTATTATTTATTGGCCCATTGTGTTTACTTCTTACTTAGCAGGGCAAATTGATTTTTCTAGGTGTGTCAGGGGTACAATCCTCTGCCTCACTATTGCCTTCATGCATTCTAATATGTGCTAACAATATCACTAAGACAGTGGCTGTACAACTTTTGCCCCTGACTGCCATCTGCCTTTTCACCAGGCTCAGTATTGTGAATAAATTATTGAGCAAAGCAGGCTGTCAGTGTGGTATGCCTGGGTATAAGTGTGTGTTGACATTTAGGTTCAGGAATGTTCATATGTGTGGTGTACAGACTGGTAAGCAGCGCAGATGCATAATTGTATTAAACTTTCTCAGGAGTCTTTCAAGAAACACAGAAAACCTGAATTCTGCTGGTGAACTACTGAACCTCTTCTAAGACTGGATGCATTAAGAATAATTAACAAGGAAGAAAACAAATTTGTGAGTGGATAGATGCAAGCAGACTAAGAAGAATAGGAAGACAACCATCCCTCCCCTGACCAAATAAAGTGACATTTTAAAGGTAACTGGAAACCATTACTGGAGTGCTGTGTAAGAAAATCCCAGGGACAAGGAAACAAATGTAATCAGTTACAAAAAATAAGCTATTATAGCCCTAGATGTAAGGGATATTATGACAAAATAACCCCCAAGCTAGCAACAGTTTAGTTGGAGATGCAGTTGTGTAAGGACTGAAACAGGTATGGACCACATGGAAGTCTCTTGCAAAGCATTCATTATCCTGCACTATTGTAAACAAACCAAGCTATTTTTTTATTAGAAAATTATTAGGGGCATTATTATTATTAATTAATTGGAATTTATTATCATAAATTGTCTTTTTTGTGAAAGAGGAGATAATGGTTCTTGCAACAGGAAAATTGTTTTGAAGTAATGATAAGAGTTATGTCTCCTCTCTTTCAGCAGCTCTTCCCACATCACTCCCACTACATTCAGCCATTGCCCTGCCTGTTCAGGAGAACTTGCAAGAGACTAAGTTTGCTACTTCTGCCGTGGTGTAGGACAACCAGGAGAAGAAAAAAACGTGGTGCTTTTGTTAATCCTGTTTGCTTCTGCTGCTGCCTTGCATCCCTCCAACTCTTTCCTCAGAAGCCAAGGTTATGCGAGTAGCAAGTAAAACCAACTCTTCAGGTTGCATAGGTTGCTGAAACAACTGATTATTTCTGTCTTATCCCAAATAAAGCAGGTTGTTTGCTTTTCTGAATTGCTTCCTACTTTGCCTGGGCCAAAAGCTATTTTTTTCACTTGAGACTCTGAACAGGCTGCATTTTAGAAAGAGCTATGTTCAGAGCAATCTAAATAAAGGTTGCACAGGCATGTCTGTTTCTGAAGCCACTGCACAGAGGGAGGGCTTTCCAGAAGAACCCCTGAGAGCAAAGGTGTGGCACAAATCCTTGCACAGGGCATATCCAAACTGGAAGGTTAACCCTAAATACACTAGCAGCATGCTAAATTCAGAAACCATCCCAAAAGTTAAATAGAAATTGTCCACTTAGAAACTGATTGGCTAGTTGGGCAGACTTCTAGCTAGTCTTGTTGCCTGGGGAATTGGCCTGCAAAACCTGTGTTTGTCACAGCATAGAATTTCTAAATAAAGGAGTTGGACCTTATGCATGAGTAAGGGCAGTAGCAGCAAGTTGTCATTCCAGCCCAGCTATCAAAAACTTGTGGACTGTTGGAGAATAACTCAATTACACTGGGTTTCACTGCTACCTAGTCAGCATCCACAGAGAATAACATTGACAGGATGTGAAACTGTGTTACTCTGGCAAGTCTAGGGATAAGGCTCCATTATCAGCATCATTGATGTATCCATTGCTATTCCTTGATTCCAGTACATCACCCATTAAACATGCAAAATTTTGGCTGCTTTGAAGAATGAAGGGTCCCCCAAAATATTGGTCCTTCTACATACCCATTCTGTTTCCTATACCTGTTTCCTGTGGGTTAGAGTGAATGGGGTTTTTTATTTGTTTTGTGGGGGGCTTGTCCATATTTTTTGTTTGTTTGTTTATTTGTTTTTTTGTAAGTCTGCCTTTAAATATACATGAAACTTGATTAATTGCGTCTGTGTTCCTAGCTGGAGCTGGTCTGCCTAGAAGAAAAATGGCCTTTTTCTTGCATGAGAGAGGAGCTGAGGATGCACAAGAGAAGGTAAGAGTAAGAGAAAAGTCATAATGGGAATAAGAAACAAACCAAGTTAAAACTAAATTATGGGAAAATATTCAGGCCAAGGAATGTAAAATGGAGATTCCTGGCAGTTAGTGGGAAGCACATTTGACTGGGCCAGTTCTTTTGCCTCCTCATGGCTGGTGCAGGTTTTTCAGGTAGCTAGCATATAACTTTAACTTCTATGCTTTGTTTCATCTGATAGGCGTACTTGGAACACCCTGTATAAGCAACTTCGCACAGAAGCAATTATGATTGTAGTTGGTTACGGGATGATCTTAGGGATAAAGAAGACTTAGTAGAGATTGTAAACAAGTAGTATTTTTATCGTGCTACTGTGGCTCACGTATGCTATTATTTTTTGTTATGGTTAAAGGAGTGTTATAACAATTTAAGAAACAAGTGCGTTAATGCTGCTGCAATTGTGGAGAGGCTGAATCGAGGGTTAAGGCAATCCACCTTCAGAGATCTCAAATTTCAGTCATTATGAAAGTGCTTTTTACCAGGCACAGCTTATTCATTTCAAGGATTATGTTGTTGTGGAATTTTACTCAAGAAACAGTTTGGCTATTAGCAGACACTGGCGAGTAGAATATCTCTTGTCACAAGGACTGTGATTGTGATAGCTACCACAAGCAATGCAACAGACCATACAACCTGCGCATCAGTTTAGGAGTGGAGGTCTGCAGTTATATTGAAGATTTTATTTAATGGCCAGGCTTTGCCACAGGCCGTCTGGAAAATCAAAGCATTGGTTTCAAATTGGCAAAAAAATTGGCAAAGGTGTTAGCACAGATGACTTGAAAGGTCATACACTGAACCTTTTCTACTTTGTTTCTGAAAGTACATGTGTTAATCTGGGTTTGTCCCTCTTTGGAAATTCTTTTATTTTTAACTCAGGTAACAGCAAATTATTTGCTGCCAAAGCATTATGGATCTATGCTGCACATAGCTACCATATTTTCTTGTCCTGACAAATACTACTTTCACTGGTTTTTTTTGTACCTTGGCTTAAAGAAAGTGGCATTAAATTGCATTGGAAGCTAAACTGAGTAGACTATATTGATACTCCTGTTCAGATCCCTTATACTGGCCTTCTTTTTATGTACTCCTGGCATATGGAGCCATGTTAACGTGTGATGGTAGAATTTCTAGCTAAGCATGCCATGATGGTGCATTTTCTCCCCCAGTAGTTCCTTACATCTACAATTACACTGTGGAGAATAATATTCTTGTGCTGAAAATGTAATTTGGCCAAACACCTGAATTCTTGAAAGTTAGATAATCTCCACTTTGAAAGCACAAAGACAGCATGCAATTTCCCTGAAAGAAAGAATAATATAGTGGTAGATACATGGACAGTACATGGAGGTCAACTCTTTATCCAATGATCTAGGTCACAGAAATATTGCATTTGTGTTGATAGAGTGAATTGCCTCTTTCAGCTCGATAATTTGCATTAATTACTTGATGGGAGGAAGAGGGATATTTTGAAGGCATTCTGTAAAATAACCATGGTCAACAAGACTTTTGACAGGTAGGTTTAAATACTTGTAGTTTTAAATTTGGGTTCTCTTTAGTAAAAATTCTTTAGAAAACAAGCTGTCCAAGAAGAGATAGTGAAAATAAATAGTGACTTATCTTACCCTTATAGCGATTTGCTGAGTAACGTCACGAGGTGGAAGTGTTTGTAGGAGGATGCACTTTGGTTTCAAATACAAACAGGTTTTGTAAACATACTCAAATCACTGTGCACATGGCAGCTTTGTTTGCTCCTAGAACCTATGCTAGATTGGTTATATATTAGAAATCTCATGCAACAGTTACATTATTGTGCAATTAATATCTTTAAAGGTTTGCTAAAATACTTTGCAGGTTTTCTTCTCATACCACAGAAGTTCTGCTATCCTTCCAATCATAGATTTTTGCACTACAAAGTTATTTTGGTGCACTCTCCAAAAAGCACATTACAAGTGTGCTACCGTATAGGCCCTTGCTGGCTTGCCTGCTAGCTGGATGCTGGCTGGCTATCTGTGACTGTTCAGTTCCAAAAGAGCCATTTTGTGGTTGTAGGGTTTGGGGTTTTTTTTGCAGTATGATTCACAATCCACTTTCTTCAAGATCCACCACCCACAGCTACTTTTTGGCTAAATTCAGGACTGAAAAGGGGGGACCCAGTAGTGACTTAGTCACTTCTGTTGTGTGCCAACAAGTTGCTCGTTTGCTGATTACCCACCTGCTTTTGATCTGGATTATATCCAGACCTGCTCCAGCTGGCCAGAGAATGGGAATGTCAGCTGTAGTCAAGGATACCTGCAAAGCACTGAGAGCTGCAGCAAAGCATCTTTGAAGAGAAGCACAGGGAAAGGCAAATTAAAGGGAAGGCAAGGCAAAAACAGAGGCAAGGAGCCAATTTCTGATCTCAGCATCACTGATGTCACCAATACAAATTTGGTCCACAGAGTGCTGAGGAAATGAGAATAGAAATAGGTCAGAGGGAAAGGTGACAGACTAACACAGGTGACAGCAAGGGGAAAATTAATCATGTCTCAACTGTAATCTTTATGGCTACTCTGCTTTAACACTTGAAATGTCTCTTACTCATCCAAGAGCATAAAATTAATAAAATCTTTTCTACAGTCTGCTTGTATTTCATAGCACCTCCAGACAGGAATTTTTACTAGTGATGCATCCATCTGCAGATTCATTTGAAAAGCAACATGCTTTTCAGATCTAATGAAAAGGAAAAGGTTTAAATCTCCTCATGTTTCAAGTGAAATCCTATAGTAACAAGCATACTTATACTTAAGATCTTCTTTCTTGTAGTGTTCTACACATTTCTAAAGTTGCTTAATTTGCTGATGAATACCAACAAGTTTCAACTATTCTTTAGAACATGTTTTTGTAGAAAATTGCAGCAAACACACAAAAATTGTCTTCCTGAAATATTTTCTTTTGAAATTGGTCATGCAACTCTATTGGTGAATCAAAAAAGATGAAAATAAATGTTAAGTTTGCTGGAAGGATTTTTTAGTTGTTTCACTAGACTATTCATTCTGAAACTAGTTTTTCTTCTTCTAAAGTAAGGAACAGAAAATATGCATGAACAACCGCTCACCTGCTTTCAAGTATTATTCAATCTAAAAAAGTTATGCTTAATTATTTGTTTACAGTGAGTCCATTCTAAATTCTTTAATTTTTTGAGCATTTGCCCCTGGAAAGTTGTTGATTTGTTGAGTTTTTTCATGTGTTTTGGTTTGGTTTTTGGATTTTTTTTGGTAGATTGACCGACAATCATAAAACTAAGGCAAATAGTCTATTTCATGTGTCTAGGTACCACAAGGGTTAATATCATTCAGTATGATAATATACATTGCAGTTATTGACTTTCACTAAGGAGAAATAAGGCTTTGGAATTCTTTGTCCTCTTGAATAGCACTATGATTTTTGGGAGTGTTTGAGAAGTCCCGCTGAACTGAGGGAAAGGCAGCAATGTCTTATATTCCTATTTGCAAATACTTGGAGGCCTGATCTAGCAGTAAGGTGTGCTATGTTGGTTTTCTGACTGTTGCCTTAGGAAGAACAGAGATTTTTTGCAGAAGTTTTTTTTTGTAAATGTGCATTTATAGGAGATTGTCTTTGACTTGAAGCTGACAAACTTTGTTGTCTGAAAAATCACCTCTCACAAAAAAGAAGGAAAAAAAAGCAAAGAAAATTCTCCTTCCAGTTAGTTACAGTCTTAGACATAACTAAGAGATACTGTATATTAAAACATAGACATACCCCTGCCCCTAGAAACAAAACTGTCATCTGAGGTCAACAGTTTACATTAATAAGATATTTTAAATTCTCATTTTCAGATATTTCTGTTGCAGGTTGATTTCTTTTTTTGTATATTACCCCAGCCACGAAAATTTGCAAGTGGAAGCAGTCTTACAGTCAGACAAGCCCCTGTGGAACAGCTGCTCACACAGGACTGTCCTTGTACTTGAGCAGCATTGCCTGCAGAATTTAACACTTGTCACGTTTACAGATTTCCAGATTCAAACCTAAACTGAGCAGGTGTGTGATTAGCTAATTAACACAGCCAGCTGAGCTTTTTAAAAATTAATTTAAGTATAAAATATATTACATACAGATAGCAGTTTTAATACTTCTGGATGAGGTCGTTCCTCCTAATTTGGAAGCAGCTTCAGTAGGAATAGATATCTATTTAGCATCAACAGGATTGTATGATAGTCTAATGAAAGTCAAATCATGTTATTCAGCAAATATTTATGTTTAAGATTAGGAAATATCTGTAGGTTTTTGCAACTCAGTTCCAAAGTTGAAGAAGTTTCAGAACATAAGATGTCTTGCTGTAGTAAGTTTATAAAATACCCTAATGCTATTGTTTTGGAAAAAAATAAGTATCATTGTTCTTTGTTTTGACTGTTGTTAGTTCTGCATTTCTTGTAGAAATAACTTTTTTTTCTCTTAGCAGCAGCTGGAGCTGAGTTATGCTCTGTATCTTCCTAGTAAAATTTGTTTAAGTACAACCATTAGGGACAGAAATTTGCATTAAGCTGCTGGTATAAACTTCAGTATGCTATAAATGCAGCCAATCCACTTTTTACCAGGGCAGCTTCTTTATTGGTCCACTGAAAAATGTTCTCTCTGCAGTGATCCTCCTCGTAAGAGTGATCTGCTCTTTGTTGTATGCTTGGTAGGAAATGCGAGTGAAACTTGGGATGGATTGTAAAGGTTTATTCCCTTCAAGCTTGATTGGCTTTTTTTATCATGTCTTAAGTAAAAAGTCTGCTCCTGCAAAGGTAACCTTCTCCATTTGGCTGGGGGAAGGAGTCATGAGGTGATCATGTGCAGCACACCTCCACGCTTCCCTCTCAGCAGTTCCTCCTCTCCTCTCTGGCAGCTGCTAGATTGGAGGTGAACTCTATGCTGCACTGTGTTGGTCCAAACCAGATTCCACTTCAGCTGTTTCCAAATAAAAATAATCCTCTTTCCAGGTTGAGGCTGCAGTAAATTGCCAACATTTGTTAACACAAAGCATACTTGTGAGGATGTGTATTGATGACATAGGACCATAATTCTCAAAAGGTCTGATTTCAGACAAGTGCTTTTATTAACATCCCTGTTATATGCCACTCATGGACAATATCCCCCTGATGCATGAATTGCAGCCTGGAATAATGAGGACATATTAGGAGCTCTTAGGAAATGAGATGACACTTCAACATGACCATGACTAAGGTTTATGACTGATATCATAGTGGTGGGGTCACTCTGATCTCTTGTGGAGTGATTTTCCACACGTTACAGAATACATGCAGAAAAGTTCCTTAAATCATATGTAGTAAGAAGATCCTGAAATCCATAATAAAAATGTTTCTCCAAATTCTGCAGTGCAGAGTATCAGATGAATGTGAAGTATATGTATCAGGAATGCATTAAAAATCTGGTTTTGTCTAAGGATAAAAGTGCATTTGACCTCTTAGGAAAAATGGAATTTAGCACAATCTGAACAAATGTTTTTCTGTTAGCAACGCCTGCTGTTCCCTAAAAGGATAGTCTAGTTGTTCATGGGATTTTTATTTCATTTGTTGCTTGTACAGTCTCACAATTTCTTCACGAATAAGAGTAAAGAAATTGATACTTCAGCCTCATCTTTCTAGCTCATAGAAGTGACAGAGAAGACAGGATCCTCTTTCTGAGCAAAAACATTCCATTTTCTAGCTTATAGACCACAGATAATGCATGTGAAATTGCTTGGGAAAGGTCTCATGATTTCTTGGGAAAGTTACAGAAGAGCTGCTTCATTCTCATTCTTTCTTAAATCAGGTTAATGTAAAAAGCAGCCTCTATATATCTTGAATCAAGGCACAGTATTCTTTAAGTTGCCTAGATGCTTTATAATCTAGGCAACTTGATTTAGAAATTTATATTGGTCTTGATACGGTGTCAATAACAATATTTGCACAAAAGAATAAATTTTAAATTTTTTATTCTATCTTGCATTTTCAAATTATTTGATTCTTTGATAGTCTTTCAATCCAGTCATTTGGTCATTCCTGCGACTTCCTGTAGTTCAGAGATTCCTAGATAATATGCTGCAAATATTGAGAATAGTTGGAGGTTAAAAGAAGTGCCAAAATCTGTCTGGTTTAATCTTCACCATGTTTTGAAGTAAGAAAACCAGGAAGGCATGCTTTAAATGCAAGTTGAAAGTCAAAGAGGCATCTGAAATGTAGGAAGGGCTTTTTGAACCCTCCAGGAACTGGATTTATATAATAAATATGTATAGCTTATCTATAAGTCCTTTTGTATTCTGGCTTCTTCACCTTGCAACAGGTCTGGTTGCAGGCAGATGTTATTCCTTCAGAGTTTTGGTGATCCAGTCTACTCTGAATGTCATTGAAGTGGTGGAAAGTGGTGTTTTGCTGCTTTTCTACAATGACATGCAAGCAGCTCTTTAACATAAATACCTATATTGCTTCAAAGCTGGTGCAGGTGGTTTGCCCACAACAGGTTCATATTTTGTCCAGAAACTGTAATTCCATTGTTTTTTTCCAAAAGATGGATTTTCACTCCTGTAAAAATGTAGCCTGTAAAAGGCTGGCTATGTGTTGTGCTGTGTGTTTCTCAAACCTTTTTAGAAAGCTTTTAGAACAAAGATATTTATAGAGAAAAATATTTTTCAACTTCCAGGTATAACTACACCTCCAGATATAATTAGAATGTGATTAGGCTGGTTTCCTCTAATTTCAGTAATTTCTCAGCATTTTTGCTTTAACATTTTCCTAGGCATTGTGACAGAAGGGGAGAACTTAACATTCTTAATATCTTTTCACCATCTGTGTCATTTAGGTTGTTCTGATGCATCTGCCATTGCAAAGCAAAGGAAGTCTTCATACCTGGGGCATGTCTTTTATTCCTGGTTAGCTTTCTGACTGGAAATGTAACCTAGTATGATTACAGCAAGGAATACTGACTTGCACAAGGCTATAGGTATCAATGACATTAAGCACCATCTGAATGCAAGTTGCTCAGAAGAAGTCTGTGAAAAAAAGACAACCAAATAATTTTATGAGACTGAGACTTCCACAGTTTCAACTGCCAGAAGTATTCCTCTGTGGGTTAGTTTTCTTTTCTGAAAAATTCATGGACTTCACTTTAACAATCTTAGGTCTGAAAATGAGGATGAAAATAAGCAAAAATCCCTTAACAATTCTTAACATCTGACAAGGTATTACCAAATGAGTACTTTGAGTCCAAGTAGTACAGTTGGTAGCATCACTACTCTTACAGTAAAGAATTTCTTCCTAATAGCTAATCTAAACATGACCTCTTTCAGTTTGAAACTATTGCCCCTTGTCCTGTCATTATCTGCCCATATAAAAAGTCTCTCTCCCTCTTTATTATAAACCCCCTTAAGGTACTGGAAGACTACAATGAGGTCTCCCCAGAGCCTTTTGTCCAGGATGAACAAGTCCAGGTCTTTCAGCTTGTCTTCACATGAGAAGAGCTCCAGCTGTCTGATCATCTTCATGGCTCTCCTCTGAATCTGCTCCTACAGTCCACGTGTCTTTTCTGAGCCCATGCAGCACTCTAGGTGGGATCTCACAAGGGCAGAATTGAGGGGCAGAATCCCCTCCCTCTCCCTGCTGGTGCTTCCTTATGGTGCAGCCCAGGACAGGATTGCCTTCTGGGCTGTGAGCACACACTGCTGGGTCATGTCCAACTTTTCATCCAGGAGAGCCCCCAGGCCCTTCTCCACAATGAGCTCTTCTCCCAGTCTGTACTCATATCTGGGACTGCCCTGGCCCAGGGGCAGCACTTCACACTTGGACTTATTGAACCTCAAGAGATTCCCATGGGCCCATTTCTCAAGCTTGTCCAAATCTCTCTGGATGGGATCCTGCCTTTTCAGTGTCTCAGCTTTGTGTCATCTATGAACCTACTGAGGGTGCACTCAGTGTCACTGTTGGTGTCATTGATGAAGATATCGAAGAGCACCAGACCCCAGACCTCTGTCTGCCCTGAGAAACACCACTCCTCACCAGCCTCCACCTGGAGGGTTCACAAGAGCCACTGACCACAGGTCTCTAGCTGTGTCTGTCCAGGAAATTCCTTATTCACTGAATAGTACTTCCATCAAAGACATGTCTTCCCAGTTTGGAGGTAGTGGTGTCATTAGGCACCATTACCTCCAAAGGTAGGTATATAGGCCTTACAGAAGGAGACAGGAGATATCTGTCTTCCCATGTCAATCATTGCTGTCACTTGACCATAGAAGACCACCAGATTAGTCAGGCTTGATTTGCTCTCAGTAAAATTTGCTGGCTGCCTCAGATCACCTCCTTGTCTTTTCTCTGCCTCAGCATATCTACAAGGAAAATTTGCTCCATAATCTTCCCAAACATGTACGTGAGGCTCACTGGTCCATAGTTCCACAGATCTTCCTTTCTCCTGTTTTTTAAAAATGGGAGTGATGTTTCCTTTTTCGAGTTTCTTCACCTGTCTGCCAGGATATTTCAAGTATGGTGAAGAGTGGCTTGGCAATATCAGACACTTTCCTCAGGACCTGGAAGTGCATGTCATAAGATCTGATAGACTTGTGGCTGTTCAGCTTCACCAAGTAATTCCAGACCTGTTCTTTGCTTATAGGGGGAAGGACTTTTGTGGGAACCCAAAACATCCCTCTGGCTCTCCAGGATGGCCAAGATCCCTGCCAGGGGGCTCAGAAGCCCTGGCATGGAGCCCAACAGACCTGTGGGTTTGATTATGACCTGTGGAGCAAATTACCAAGCTTATATGAAGATCAGCAAGCCACAACAGTTTAGGTACAATAATAGTGAAGTTATCACAGAGTGGAAAAGTAGATTTTAGGGGTTTTGGTATGGGGGTTCAGGAGGCAAGATGGAGGGAACTGGGCATGTCCAGCCTTTCTCCTCCTTCTTCTTGGCCTCCATCTTCTGCTGTGATGTTGGCACTTTTAGATTGGTTTAGAGTAGAAGCTCACTGTCTAACATAGGTGATAGGTATTGGAAAGTAATTGTAAACATTGTATAAGTAGTTTTTAGTATAAAGACATAACACCGCCCTGGGGGCAGGCAGTATGCCTGGAACTCTCCTGCTGGACAGACCTCGGCAGGCCAGGAGAAAATATTTTATAGATAAGGAGCAATAAACAACCTTGAGACCTAGAGCTGAAGAGCTCCAACTCATTCTTCAAGTGCCGGGCTGGGAAAAGAGACTTTTAACATTCTCAGGGTCGCAGCGACAGAAAAGGCCCCGAGAGACTTTGATCCTTCAACAGCCACAGGTAGAACGAGGGACTTGAGAGAAGTGGGAAGCCTGACTGCCTGTGCAGACTGAGGCAAAGAACTCGGTGAGTACCTCAGCCTTCCAGTTTTCACAAGTTCACCCTTCTCACTTACTGGGATGCATACACTCTACTTGGCCTTTCTTTTCTGACCTGTGTTCTTATAAAATCCCTTCTTGTTGTTCTTCACATCTCTTGCCAAGTCCGGTTCCAGCTTTGCCTTGACTTTCCTGATGCTATCCCTACACATCCAAATTATATCCCAGTCGTCTCCCCAGCTTACCTGTCCCTACTTCCACAGGCTGTACATTTCTTACTTACTCCTCAGTTTGATGAGCAGATACTCAGCCATGCCAGTTTCCAGCCTGAATTCCATGATTTCCTACACATTGGGATAAAGATCTCTTGTGCTCTAAGAGAGTTCCCATCAGCCCCTCTCTTCTTAGGGACCTTTTTCACCAATTTTTTTCCAACAGCTTGAACTCTTGCAAAGTTCAGGATCTTGATTTTGCTCCTTGCCAGGCCCAAACTCCTTGAGATCATGAACTCAGCCAGGGTTGATGTTACAGCCTAGGCTGCCTCTGATCTTAACTCCTTTGATATGCTCATCCATCACATTGGTGAGTACCAAGTACAGTAATGTCTCACCTCTGGTTAGTTTGTGCTAGAAGTTGTCTCCCACACTTTCCAGGAGTCTCCTGGTTTGCTTGCTGTATTGATTTCCCAGCAGATGACCAGGTGGTTGGAGTCCTCATCAGGATGAGAGCTTTTGAGCATGGTGTTTCCTGTATCTGAAGCAAAATGCATTGTTGACAGGCTCCCTCTAATCAGGCAGCCTATAACAGACTCCTGTCACCAGGTGTCCTTTGTTAATCCTGTCCTTGGTTTTCACCTACAGGGTCTCAGTCTGTTTATGGCTGTTTATCAGGGACACCTCTTCACAATCTAACCCTGCCTTAATATTGAGCACAACACCTCCACCCCTCCTTCCCAGCCTGTCTCTTCTGAAAAGATTGTGGCCCTCAACTGCAATGCTTCAGTCATATAACTCACGTTCCATGTTTCTGTGATAGCCATTAGGTCATACTTTTCTAACTGCACCATGGTTTGCAACTCCTCTGGCTTGTTACCTGTGCTGCATGAATTGGTGTACAGTCACTTCAGCTGGGCTATCCACCTTGTCATCTCCTGGGAAGAGCCCTCTCTAATTCTTTTGGGATGATTTACAGGTATTTCCGTGCTGTTCCCTAAAGTGCTGTTGTTCCTGGTTCGTTTCTGATAACCCAGTAGAACATCCTCTTTCTCTGCAAAAAGTAGTTTAAAGCTCTTCTAATATGTTTTGCCAGCTTGTTCCTCAGAATAAGTGTCTTAATGCTTCAGTACTAAGGCTTGCTTAAGCAAAGCACAGAGATGTAGCAGTGTTTATAAAATGTATTCCTAATTCTGCAGAACCCTGAAGGCCAGAGCATGAAAAACCATCGGGAAATAAGAGAAAAGAAAGGAATATTTTGCAGAGTCTAATAAGGTCTATTCTTTTTTGTGAGAAAGCTTTTGAATGCGTGACCATGTTCTCAACAACAAACAATGCCTAAATAAGCAAGTAAGGTCAGCTTCTTAATAATGATAATCAAGGTCAACATATTTAAAAGTGCTAACTACTAATTACAGAAATATGGGGCCTAATCTTACAGTCCTTCCCACAGAATTTTCTTGGCTACACTAACAGTGCTCACCAGAGTAGATATTGGAATCATAGAATGGTTTGTATTAGAAGAGACCTCAAAGATCCTTCCATACCAGACTCATTGCCATGGGTGGGGACACCTTCCACTAGACTGGGTTTCTTGGAGCTCCATCCAGCCTGGCCTTGAACACTTGCAGGGACAGGACGTCTACAGCTTCTCTTGGGCACCGGTTTCTGTGCCTCACCACCCTCCTAGGAAAGAATTTCTTTTCAATATCTTACCTAAATCTACTCTTTCAGTTTGAAGCCATTCCCTCTTGTCCTACCACCAGAAGCCCTTGCAAGAAGTCCCTCTGTAGCTTTCTTCTAGACCTCCCTTACACAATGGAAGACTGCTTTAAAGTCTCCCAGAGTCTTCTCTTCTCCAGGCTAAGTCCCGCTCTCACAGTATATCCTTATAGGAGTGGGGTTCTATCTCTCTCTGATCATATTTGTGTCCTTCCTCTAGACCTGCTTCAACAGGTCCTTGTCCTTCTTATGTTGGAGCTCCAGTTACATTATATATAATGTTTCCATAAGTGATCCATTCATAGATGCAGACAAAAATTATCTCATTTTACCTTCTTCAGTCATGAAGGATATACTTGGGCTTAAAAGCATAATTTCTTTAGAAGCTCTTGGAGCAGATTCAAAGGTGACCAAAACTCAGGTGTTCCCAATTTCGTTGATTGTTTAAGGTTTCCCTTCTGCAGAGTGATTTAAACTGAGCTGGCAAACGGAGTAGATGAAAACAGGCAGACTTTAATCTTATTTTCATTGTTTATGACAGATTGGGTGGTGCCTGGAGGAAGGTGCATGTATAAACAAGCTCTAAGGTAAAATATTGGCAAGTCTGCAAATGCTGAAAATTGAGCATGCATCATGCTGAAATGATGCTTTCTCAACACAGAAAAACAATTTTTGTAGGTGTTTGTCTCAGAGATGTTTCACAAGATGTCTAAGGTTTTTGGAAGAAGTGATACAGATGCCAGACTTGTTAAACTTTCTCTAAAGATTAACCTGTACCCACTGAAAATGAAATTAAAGGTGCTAACTAGTAATTCCCTACTCTCAGTAGGGAAAATAAGTTCATTAGTTTTGCTAATTGAAATGTGTTAGGTAAATTTAGATGAAACTCAGCCACTTTTCCTTCCCTACAAGTTCTTCACTGCTGTAACGTTTTCCCCGGTACTCAGATTTGCAAGAGGTTCTTTTGCTTTTAATGCTGAAAAGTGAGAATTTGTTTCAGCTCCTGCTCAACTTTTTCTGTTGCAAACCTTCCTTTCAGAAAATATATCCAACTTCCTGCATCTCTCTGGTCAGGGGACAAAGTATAACTCTGTGCTAGACTTAGTTTTGTATGCTGAATGGGTGTTTTCTTAACTTTTGCAAATACTTGAATAATTTTAATTTCATTCCATTGTAAATTTTCACTCAGATTTGGGTAAATATGATATTAACTAGCATTTTCCGTTTCTCTATAATTTTTGGAAATGAGCAAATATTGCCCTTGTTTTGCAGGCTGGCAGTCAGGACAGAATTGTTACGTCATTTAAGTCAGTTGTTAAGTCATGGAAAAGTTTAGGCACCTAGAAACTAAGTGGAAGCATGGAATCCATGAGGCCAACAGAACATTAGCCACTGAGGTGGGTGGGCATTTATAGCAGAGTCAGGTACAACAGGTTGCTCAGTGCTGCGTCTGTTTGGTTTGAATATCTCTAGCAACAGAGACTACCATCTTCTATGGAAAACCTGTTCTTGTGTTTGGTCACCCTCACAGTATTTTTTTTCCTCATGGTTAAATGGAATGCCGTACTTTGATTTGTTCTTACTGCCTCCTCTTCATTCACTGGGTATTTCTAGGAAGAGTCTCACTCCATTTTCTTTATTCTCTTCTGTTGGTTGTTTATACACATTTATAAGACCCTCCTGAGACTTCTCTTCTTCAGGTGGAACAGTTCCAGCTCTCTTAGCTTCTCTTTCTGTGAAAGGTGCTCCAGTCCACTGTGTTTGTGGTCTGTCATCAGACTCCCTCCACGAGGTTAAGTGTGGCTCAGACCTGGATCCAGCATCTATCTGTGCATCACCAGTGCTGAGCAGGGAAAAAGGATCTCATTGTTTGGCTTACTGGCAGTGCTCTTCCTAAAGCAACCCAGGATACCACTGGCCTTTTTCTCCTCAGGGGCACACATCTGGCTCGTGGTCAGCTTGTTGTTGATTCAGACCTCCAGCACATTTTCTGACAAGCTGCTCTTCAGCTGTTCAGCCCCTGTGTGTAGCCCCACTGTGTGGCGGACTCGTGTATATCCATTTTGTACATTGACCTATTCAACTGCGTAGGAACCTGAGTTTTCATCATAAGGTACTCCAGGTATGTATCCGTGCCTAGGCTGCAGCTGGCTTGACAGGTCTGAGGGCTGCATTTCAGGTCATGCCTGAGCCTGCTCAGAGGTTGTTGATAAGTTATCCTGTGCCTACTGCTCCAAAGGGATCCAGTACTGTGGCTGTGTTTTTAGCATGCACCTGAATGTGTACTGCTGAATCATCCCGAAAGAGAGCAGCTGTGATCATTTTCCTTCTTAAATACAGCTGGCAGTCCAGCTAACTTTTTTTTTTCCCTTTAATGCAACAGGATTTGCTCAGCAAACAAGGAACCAGGTTTCTTGGTCTTCTGCAATTTCAGAAAGTTCAAAATCACAGATTCCAGAGAACCCAAGTTCAAATTAACTAATTTTCTTTTTGAGCCAATGCATACATGCTGTTTTTCAGCCCTGGCACGATAGTACTTCTAAGAGCTCAGTTAGGCTGGCTGTTTGTTTGTAGGCCTGCAGGAACAAGCTGTTTTTCCAGAGGTGCTCCGATACCATGGCAACTCTCACTTGACAAGCAGATAGATAGCAACCCAAGCCCCTGAGCCATACCATTGCCCAGAGCTACTGAGGCATCACTAGTTCCAGTAAACATTAGAGGCTGTACTAAGCTGATGTGATCAACTGCTACTCCAGTGACTTCAAAGACGTTTGTCCCACTGTAACCCTCGCTGGAATTACTATTTCAGTGACAGTGAAATAATTTCCATCAAGTACAAATTACTTAGAAGCTTTTGGATAGAACTTAACCATACAAATATTTGCCATAGCTATGATCAGTGAACTGAAGACAGGAAGGCAATCTAATTTAACTGTTTTATTCAGGTGTAAAAGTTGAACATGGCTTCACTACAGGTAAATTCCTAGAGAGTTTCCATTATAAACACAAAATACTGTCCAGGGAAGCAGGACCAAGGTTTATTAGAAAAATTAATTTCAAGCAATTTACATCTGTTCATTGCAAAAGCAATTTGTCTTGCAGCTACTACATCGAGAGAAATAGAGAGGCATTTGTCTTTGTTCTGAAAATGTAGCATAACAGTGAAAAGCAAGAGGGATGCCAAAGGCCAGACTGAAAGGACTCATGGGTTTGCCAGATAGGTCAGAGTTAGGATTGTCTGCCGGTTACTGATCTGAAGCCCTTTTACTAGGTCTGACTGGGATGAAAGGTTTTTTCACCATAACAACTCCTTTGGTGCTGATAACAGACCAACATTTCAGATGCTGCTGAACAGCATTTGTGCAGCATGAAAGCATTTGCTGCTCACTCTCACCCCAGTGAATAGATTGGAGTGTGTGAGAGGCAGGGAGAGGACACAACTAGGCATATAGCCCAAACTGACCAAAGAGATTTTCCATGCCCTGCAGTGTCATGTTCAGCAATACAAGAGCGGGAAGAGTGGAGTTAGGTAGGTTAGCTGTCTATCGCTTGGCAACTGATGAGGCATCAGTCTAGCATGGGAGGTGATTAGTGATTGTCCTTGTATCATGAGCTCTGTTTTTTTTTCTCTGTATCTTCTTTCACTTTTCCATTGCCTGTTAAACCACTCTTACCTTGACCATGAATTTTCTGGGGTTTGCTCTTTCCTTTTATCTTTCCCCATTAAACTGTCTTTGGGGGTGGGGAAGGGAGCAAGTGTCTGTGTGGTGCTTGGGTGCCCACAATAGTCTAGCGTAATTCATATAAATATCAGTTTTTAGGACAGCTCTTTAGGTGTGTGTTTAAAACCCTTGAATTAATGAAATTGAAGCTTTTTGTAGAACAGTTTTGTGCTCTGAAGTCCATGGAAGCAGGAAGCATTGAACAGGCAGAGAAATTCCTCACATTTTCTGGAGAGCACCGTGTGGAGAGAAGCAGGGCCTCTGAATCACTCCAGTCCTTGCTTTGTCTTTGTTTTTCATAGTCAATGTTGGTGTCTGATGAGACAGCCTTTAAACAGCAGCCACCATGAGAAGGCTTCTATCAAGAAAGATGAAGACTGCTAATAGCACTTTTCTTGCTTGTTTCAAACCATTGTGTTCTTTCCAGCCTGAAAGGTTTACTGCCCATTTGTGGATTTCATGTTTCATGGAAGGCTGGCATCCCTTTCTCCCAAGAGAAATCTGGAAATGTGAGGAAAGCTGCAAAAACATGTTTTTGAATATCAAATAGTCAAAATATTTGCCTGTTTTAGCTGAGGAAGAAGTAATTCTCAGAGGGAAATTCCATGCCCATAAAAAGCTGGTCAAGGAAGTAGAAAATGTATTTATATGTTTACTTCCCATTGACCCTCCAATAAGAATCTGCTCTAACGTGTTATCCTTGCAGCCAGTGCATCTCTGCTCTGCATTGTCTGAATGCAGGGTCAAGTCTTATATTTGCTAAGGATTGAATAGGGAGCACAGATACAAAGATAAACGTTATACAGGACCTGACTGGGATGGAGTTAATTTTCTTCCAGATGCTGCTCTGTTTTGGATTTGTGACTAAAGCAGTGGTGATGGCTCAGTGTTGTGGCACGGTTTGTGTGGCATTAGGGATTTCTCTTTTCCCAACTCTGCCTCAGCTACAAGAAGGTTGTGGAGCATGAGATATTGGGAGAGGATGTAACCAGGACAGTTGACCCAAAGTGAACAAAGGGCTATCCTATGCCATAGAATGTCAGGGGTGGGGAGGGTTTGGGGGTTTTTTGAATGTAGACATTGCTTGGAGACTAACCAGGTGTCAGTATCAGTGTGCTTGTAGGAGGTCAGTGGCTTCTTTGCATACCTTGCTTTTGTTTTATTCTTGGTTATTGTTGTTTTCTTTCTTCTTTCTTGTTCCTTCCCATTTCAAACTGTTTTTATCTCAGCCCCTGAATTTTCTTGCTTTTCTTCTTCCTATTCTCTCCTTGTCTGACAGTGGGTGAGTGATAAAGTGGTTGTGTAGGCTTGACATGCTGACCAGCATTAACCTACAACATATCCTAAAATAATAGTCATCTGTGGCACCTGCCAGGCAGAAGTCACAGAGGACCTGATTTTCACCCATATGCATGAAGTTACTAATGGCTTAAAGATTTGTTGTATAAGGCCCCAAAATAGAATAGAGACATTGAGACTTCTGAGAGGGAGAATGTCACAGATGAGTCCTATAATATTAAGATTAAAAAAATTTTGATAACTGGAAAATTTTACATTTTGTATGTATAGTGTATATATAGAACTGCTTTTATTTAGGTGCTTCCTGATGCAGTTTGCATGTAGCCATCAATCTATTCACCCCAGAAAAGAGTCTCATTTGAAAGCTTGTCTATTGAATTGTGCCTGGTATCTCCATAATGACAAATTTTTTTAACAAGTTGTGGCAGAGTGCCCTGCCCTAGGAGGGCCTGTTACCTATCAGCTGATGCAGTAGCTCAGGGCATCTTCCCCTCACGTGTATTTACTAATTGCTAAAATAACTCAGTCAAGGCAGCTTGTCTTGTAGCAATTTATTTCAGCACCATGGCGGTGACATTCCCAACTGACAATAAACATCTTGGCTTAAAAGCAAGATTGTAGGAAGATAATCTTGAATTTCTGACTGACAGACACTTCACTTTACAAACTATAGAAGCTACACCATACTTTCATTTGCATATTCCCTGGAAATGTGTGGGGAGCTCTCCTCAAGGTTTGGGATGCCTGTCTTGAGTTATTCTCCCAAGGGTTGAGTGAAAGGTCTCTGTGTACCACATGATCAATTTGGTGGTAAGTTACATTCACTCCTATTCTATTTCTTTGCTAGCTGTTACATAGGTACCTTTATGTCGAGCACTGTTTTATGTAATCTATTAGTAGTTCTTTTGTTTTATCCTGTGTAGTAAGTAACTCTGTTTAAGGCCTTTTGTCTGTTAATCTCCTGTCTATTTAATAAATAACCCATTTTATAACAGACCTGATCTGCCATTCTTGAGAACTTGTGAGCCAGAATGATTTAGGTGCAGGTCATCTAAGCAGAGCTGCTGTGAAAAATCTGAGGCTAAGGCAGGGCTTGTTCAAAGCTCTCACTCAATCCATTGCACAAGTGTATGAAAAAAGACTTACATCTGAAAAGACACTAAGACATTTAAATTGTTAAAAGCTTTCAATATTTTTTACGTCCTGGACAGAAGAATCATGTATCAATAACAATGGAATAAACTAGCTTGGCTTTAAAGATTTTCTTTTTAACTTAATAGAAAACTTGAATGCTGAACTCGAGCAAATGCTGTCATTTTTCTGTTGATTGCAATACTGCCTTAGTATAGCATGTATAATAAGCATTTCTCAGTAATTGCTAGCATTAGTGTCACACAGCCACTAATACATTACCTTGGGTGCACTATCCCAGAAAATATTAAAATGTGAATGCTTCCCACTTGGGAAAGCTGAGACATCACCTTAGTCTTTTTCTACTTGATGTAATGCGCTCTAGCCAACATCTTGTCAAGCTGACATTTGAATGCAGATAACACTGGCACATATATATGTATATATCTACGTAAAATAAACATTTTGATACTATTGAGAAGAGATAGAATATGAGTAGTTTACCAAGGACTACAGATAGTGAGCATGGAAATATCTTTTTGGACCAATAAACACAAATCTGTTAATGTGAGTGATTGCCTTTGTATGGTGAATTAGGGTTACCTGGACACTAATCAGACAGTGTTAAACATAATCTTGGGATAGTTACATGACATGTAAATGAATTATCGCATAAACAAGTGATGCTGCATGAGTTTTTGATTGGATTCAAGATCAAAATATGCAAAAGCAATCAGAAACAAGCTGGATGTTGTTCAGTAGATCCTGCTCTGGTTTTTAATCTCAGGTTCGGAATTGACCATCATTTCAAACTTGTGGTAAAGTTAGAATTTTCTGTCTTGCTTTATGGAAATAACATGATGAAAATAAAAAATTATCCATGTCCTCTAGCCTGAAAGATGCATCTCCTTCTATCCCTTTCTGTGTCAGCTGAGCTCAATGGAAAAACTTAGGTTCAATCTACTCCAGTATCTACCAGATATGGAGATGTTAGCAAGGTCTTTTCAGCTTTTCAGCATTTCCCTGTCACAGTGGCATGTACATCTATAAAATCACATCTTTCTAGTTACTTGCTTACACTTTTTGTCCACACCCACTCAGCTCTTACTAGTCACTCTTGATAAAACAGCTTGAGCTAGAAATCAATGCTGATATGACAACTCATAAGAGCAGCTTCAAATCCACTCTGTTGAGAGCAAATACATTTTCTTTTATGAAGGCACACCTGCTTACAGAAATGATCAATGTGGCAAGATATAAGCATGTGTTTGACTGCAAGTATGTGCTTAAGTTTCCAAGCACTCTCAGGCTTAAAGCTTGTGTTCATTTGAGCTGAGGATTCTATTGCTGATTCTAATAACTGTGAAGAAAGCTGCTAAACTGATGATGCAATACAAACTGAGATGGCAATAATTGTGTGTGTCATCTTTAAAAATAGATACTTTCCCTCTTGCCGTGCTTGTAAATGTCATGACAGAAGTGAACAGAAGAGACAGAAGAAAAGGCTTTCCAGGCTATTTATGTGTTTGTTTATTGTTAAGATTCATGAAACAGATGTGGACAATCAGAATATTTTCCGTTGAGTTTTGTGTTTTTCTATAGGTGTTTATGGACAAGGTTTAGCCAGATGACTGATTTTGTAAGAGTATGAGGGAGTCTAGTGAAGGAATTTGAATCACTAGGAAAGGGATCAATGCCCTGTCAGATTTCTTCAGGGCTTCCAAGCAATGTTGTATACTTTTGGCTGTAGCATCAGTATGAAGAAGATGCTTCCTTCTCCCTGCAGAGGTAGCAACACTGAAAGAACAAGATGAAAGGCGCTTGTTCTCATCATTGCTTCAGGCGTAATTGGAGAATAACTGGTTTCAGGCAGTGAAGGCTGTGACTGAAAAGCATGTAGCATCATGCAGTTTGAGCTAAATTACATCCATGCTATGAACTAGACTTCATTGTGCTTTGTGCATAGACTTCATTGTGCTTTTTGCCCAGGCATGTTCAGCAAATGCACTTCTGTAGTAAGGCAGTACAAAGATGCTGTATTAGACTGACCTCCACAATGCTGGAAGGAAAAAATGTGAGCCTGCATGATGAACTAACTTAGGTGAGATGTTTCCTTTACACGTTCAGGAAGGGCTGGACGTGTTCATACCAAGGGTCAGTCCACACATAGCTGTACAAAGCTTTAGTCTTTCAGAAAATGGTGTCAGTGTTTTGCCATCTTGAGGTTTTTTCAGTTTGCCCAACAGTTTTTTCGTGGAAAGAGCATGTTTGCTGTGAGCCAGCCCTGCTAATGTCTGCTGTCCCATCTCTTTCCAGGGTGAGTGAAGCCCATCTCTGTCTACACATTCCTCTCCCCATCTTTGGCATTTGAATGTTGCCTGGCCACTGTCTCATGATTTTTATTTTAATCACTGCTTTTTTGTCTTTAGTCATTATTGCACCTTGCATTGTGAAATGTTGATTGGATTGGAAGTCACTGTATGCACAATAATATACTTTTTATTTTTGTATTGTAATAATATAAATATTTTCTTGTAATATCTTTATATTATTTATTATGCATTCTATTTATTACATACTACATATTACACATTCATTGTTACAGTGTACTCCTTGCATTTCAGACTGTCATGTGTTGGATCAAATATTATTCTGATGATGTGACAAATGCCTTTGTCACGGTTTCTTATGCATTTATGCCCCTCACCAGGTGATATATTGTGTTGAACTAACTCTGAAACAGTACATTTTCTATCAGCACACTTATGCTTGAGAATGTATTGTACTTCTGCTTTGAGTATTACAGCAGTTCATGAAGAAAGGACTGCATTAACTTTATCATATTCACAGTGAGGAAAGAAAATACATGCATGCTGAATACTTTAGTTATAGTGGTGCATAATAAATTGTTTGTCATTTCATGAGTTATCCCAAAGTACAAGTTACAGTACAGATAATAAATGAACGCTTATATTGTCTGAAGATAATAACTCAGGGAGCACTGCATTCATAGACAAAGAACACTTAAACTAAACATCAGGATGAATATTTTTTTCCCATTTGGGGAATCTATTAATAGATTTTTTATTTCCATTCTGGCTTAATTCTCTGCAACCTGTATTGGCTCTGGCATCATTATATTTCAGTTTCCTCCTACTGTTGTGTCCATGGCCTTACTTATCCATCATTTTATTTGGCCCCCCATTTCAGATATTAGGTGTAAGCTGGGATATTTATCTTGGCTATCACAGTTGGGAAGAGTCACTCAGAATGCTCTGGCAATGCTCTTCAAGAGGCAGACAGAGACCTTCAGTCTGATTCAATTGTTCCCTTCCTTCTCCCCTCCACCAACAGTTGTTACAGAAATTTAGAAAAATATATGTATTACACACACACAGACACACACTCTCCTCACCTGCTGGACAAAGAACATTTTACCACTTTGTACCCTTCAGATAAATTGTAATAAACCCATGGCAACTCCTGTTAGAGTTACTACACTGAACTACACAATAGCATATTTCTAAAAAGATTTTCTTAGCAACAGAGGTATCACATAACTGTTGAAATTTAACTGGATTCAGCTTATAAAGGACATGTAGATGGCAACTTTAAGTCTTGTAAGCGATTATTGAACTGAGTACTATAAAACAAGAGAAAAAGAAATAATTTCATTACTGAAATACATAGTTATAAATGTCATTTTTTGCAGGCTGAAGCAAGCATTCAGCCCACTTTACGGGTTATAAACATGTTATATCAATACAGGTTATATCAATACAACTTATGCTTCTAGATTGCAGACTCTAATTCAAAAGGAGGGTGTCTGTATAGGACTGGCCTAACTTGCCTTTAAGGGGAGACAAATGATATGAGTTTTATTATAAAAGAAAATAAAGACCCAGGTGATAACTGCTCCAACTTTTTGCAGGGCAAGCTGATCCATGCAATCTAGTCCCATTCACACAGTACTAGATTGATATCAATTGTACAATGTGATCTTTGTTGCTGAAATCTTATATGAAACCTATTAATGCCTACTCTGATCAAAGGAAAAGTAGCATAGGTCATTGAAGAAAATAAAGTACATAAAAATGTGACTAACGTATAGTAATTTTGCCAGACGTTGGGAAAATGGGATTAACAGTACTCAATGCATGCTTTAAGATTACCACAGGATTGGGCTAAGCTTGCCTATGAAGAGGGAAGCTGAAATAACCATTACAAACACAACCTAAGCTGTGGAAGTAGAGCTGGACGTCCTGGCCCAAATAACTCCGAAGAATAAGGTATCCCAAATGAGCAATGCAGCCATAAATCAGCTAACAACATTTAGAAGATTCAAGAAGAGTAGACAGGAAAATAAAATGTATAATGATGACATTTTCATGGTCTTACATTTTATGGACCTCCAACATTACTTCCTTGATTTATAAGCTGGGGTTTTTTAATGCAAAAATATGGGATCTGGTAGAAAAAATAAAGATGGTATTAGAATACAGCTCCTTCTATGTCACAGAGAAGGAAGTATTAATCAGAACTACACAATAACTGCAGACAACTGAGAATATCCATAAATATGGTTGAGACATAGAGCTTTCTGTGCTACCTCAGAGGCATATTGAAATGACAAAATGCAGAAATAATTGCCAAACTGGTGATGACCATCGCTGTTCATCATGCTTTGCATAGCAATGAGTATGCTGAGTGCCCTTCCCTCGCCCAGCTACCTGGGCAAGCTATTGAAATTTTGGTAATGTTGCAGGTAAATGAGAGTCAGATGGCAAAAATATTTGGCGTAAATGCTTCTTTATCTTCCATTATTGTAAAAAGTATCATTCACATTCACAATGATAGACAAGGACTTAACTCATAATGAACATTTTATCAATGAGCACCTTGGTGATTATTTACTTTTTGCAGGAACCTCGTGTGGATGTATCCACCTTGCCTAGATGTTAATCAGAGAATTATGTTGAGTTGGAAGGGACCCACAATGCTGAAAGTGTTCTGAAAACTTCTACAAAGGATGTTTGTGTAGTGTGTTCCTCAGAGTCCATGCCATTTCAGGAGGAGTGTGGCAGAGGGAATAAATAACCTGTAGCCCAAGATATGATTATTTCTGAATTTGAAATAAAAAGGCATGGAAGTTCCTATCATGAAAGGAACAAGAAAATGACATCTCTGGCTCTTTTTAAAAAAATAAAGCTGTCACTTTTTCTTGAGGACCAATTTTAACATGGCTTCAGTCAGACATTTTGAGATGCTGACACAAAATATCTCTGCACAGACAGACATCTGAAGTGAACTGTTAGTTTTTTGGTTTTCCAGAGTACAGCTCACTTTCAAATGAAGAAGCTGAGAGCATTCTCTATTTTCCCATGGTGCATGTTGATAACTGTGGGCAGCTGCACAGTCCAAAGAGAGTTCCTGCAGGGACCATGCTTCAGGGCTGTTAATTTGTTGGCATGGATTCTTGGGTATAGAAGGTGTATTTTAAGAGATTTGTTAGCAGTGATTTCGCCAAGAGCTTGTGACAAGATAGAAAGTGACACTGCAAAATATCCTTAATGATCAATTCCTCCTCTTTTTTAAAATTAACTTCAATTTCTATATAAATAGATCATGGTTCTGCTGTTGGTCTGCATTTACATAATTTCCATCCAGTATGTTTTTTAATGTATGTTTTTTAAGTTTTGGCTTTGTGGGACTCAAAATGACAGAATACAAACATCACATAACTGTATGCAGAATATGTTAATATACTCATTTTATCAACCTGTTTTTTCAGAATATACTTATGTCATTCAAGTGATTTAGTTCAAAGCTAAGGTTTGGTCTGTCTAGGGACTTGCTAAAATGGGTGAGCTTGACTCTACTCAGCTTAAACCAGATCTTCGTGGTTTTCTTATCTTGATGTAAATCCTTGTGATTAAATTCTGAGTGTTAAACACAGGAGCACTACATGGGAAGGGGCAGCTAAAAACTTCACAATTGCATTATTATGTGTAAGATCTCCTTCCAGCATAAAATTAAATGATACATGGTGCCACTAGGAAACCTGGTAAATTAGTCTCAGTTGGCATTCTGTTAAGATTTGGAAAATTAAGAAATTAACCTAAATCGAGCAGTCCAAAGCACACAGGGGTGTGTGCTCATATGCATATGGGAGCATATAATGTGTTTGAGAGTAGGAGGGACACATTGTATGATTCATCTTGCTGACAAGCAGAAACATTATTTGATATCTTAGATGGAGCCCTAATACTTTATAACTTTGTATAAAGACTCTGAATGCAGTTTTGATAGACAGCAAAATATGTGTGTGGTGAACCACCTGCCGTCTTCTTCTCATTAAGAAGTTGCCCTGTTTATTCATTTATTCCTGACAAAGATAGAACTTCAAATAAGAGTTTCCATTTTACTTTTTATGCAGTACTCTTCTGATGAATGAAACATGAAATTACTAGTCATTATTTCCTTTTTCTTAGTCTACCATCGACTTATATAATGTATAGGGCATACATGAAAAAAAAAGATGGTGGTACTGTTCCGCAGTGACAAAGAGAGAACACGGAGAGGAAGAAGCTTTTTAGACAATTCCCATCATAACTCTAATAGTATGTCATAGTAAAGGGGATATGTCTGTTATTAGTGGACAATTAGACTAACCAGCATGAGATTTTTGCCTGCTAGGCAGTGTACTGTGGGGTTTTAATATTGAAGTTTTTAGAACTAAGCTCTCCTAATAAACCAAATATGTAAGTCCTAACGCTACATCAATGAAGTTGATTTACATATGAGTGGAAGGCCAGGATACATGTCTGAAATAAACTGAGAAATCCAGGCTGCTGCATGTAGGTAGAGGAGACACACATTGACACAGTATGAAAAAGTCAAGGGGTTAACTGACACAATTTCTCTTCTCTCCATGTTTACTCATAAAAAGCTGCAAATGAAGTCTTTGGGAAAGAGCACAAATGCAATTCTAAAAAGCAAAGACAGGGCTTTAGAGATGACAGATGAAGTTGTTATTGAAAGCAAAGAAACAGGCAGCTGAGGACATTACAACATTCATGTTGGCTGAATTATAAACTCTTGAAAGTCTTTCCACACCTTTAAAGAGATGCAGAAGTCAGTGTAACAGGAAATAGAGATACACATTTTTAAAACAACAACTAGACTGAGGTCTGGGTTCTCTTAAGTGTTAGGCTGACACCACTCCTCAGAGCTGCCTGGTCCATGGCCATGTTTGTGCTTGGAGAGTTCTTCTATTCACAAGGCTTTGTTAGGCCACAAAAAGGTAGCCCTTATACTTAAAACTTTATTAAGCTGCCTCAGCCCCATTAGCTATCAGGCTATATGCTATGAAAAAGGCATTTATATAGTATTTGTACTTTAGGAAAGTAATACTCCTGTCTGAAGTAAGGATGTGGAAAATCTAAATGTGCATAGGCAAAGGATCACTTGTGTAATCATCACAATTTATTGATGGGAGGACTAATAAGATGACCTCCTGTAATAATATAGGCCATCCCATTCTTCACCCATGGACAGCTCAACTGTGTCAAAGACCACTGGGCTATGCGTAAAACAGCTCCTGAATCACTAGCAGTTGCAGTCCAATTATTTTGAAGTAAAATGAAAACCTTTTATTTCAAGACAAATTGAAGTGAACTATGGTGTTTCAGAAGCAACCTAAGCCTCTGTGTTCAAAGATCCACTACATGCAGTGCTTTCTCTAAAATGCATTGAACAGCTCTTGAGTCACCCAGAAACAATCTCTTTTTCTCTGTGTTTCAGTTTCTCTGTGTTTCTACTGTCCAAGTAGAAACCCAGCGCCAGTACCCTGGAATAATCAGCATAGGTGACATTGCCAATTTTTGCAAGGTGATAACTGCAATCCCCAGGGGGGTTCATAAAAGGGATGATTCAAATTCAAATAAACTCTTGTCTCTGACAGTCTGGACAGTGTTTTCCCAACATTTCAGCAGGGCCACATGTGACACTTTGATAAATTTGCTTGCTCTGTGGCTGCTAAAATCATACAAATACATCCATTGTGAAATGGGCTTTATCTCTTCCTTCCCACCACTGTCAAGATGTGACTGAGTATGCTAGAGAAGCTGGTGAAGGTCAAGGAGCTTTTTCACCAGGTAGGACTGTTGTCATCTCTGATGGAAGTAGATTTTGCTATGTGAAAGACTTGGCTGCATTTGGGGTTGATTCAAGTTTTTTTAGTGTGCCCTTGCCTTCTTACAATATTGCTATTTATTTGTAGGCATAGCTGTAAGAAAGGTTCTTCAACCTTTACTGTCATGATGTAAGTATAAATTCTGGATGAACAAAGCTGTTGGGAAGGGATCAATCTGCCAGCAGCCAAAGGTCAATGCCTGGGTATAAACTGAAAAAATAAAATCAATCCACCATAACCTAAATCCTTCGAAGATACAGGCAAAATGCCAAGATCGGTCAACCACACTGCCAAAGCAGGTTGCAGTGGCTGTCAGCCAAGCTAAACAGCACATTGAGGAGATCCTGTCTTGCAGACCAACAAGCCTATACCATGCAAGTGCCACATATCTCCTACAAACGTGCCCAGGTAGTGTCACTAAGCTCCCAAAATATCATGAGTCATGTGAAATGGACAAGCTAACCCATAACTTTCCCCATGTTACCTAGCTAATGCATACCCAGATGCCCATCAGACCTAGCTAAGTGTGCACTTCAGATCTCAGCATCAATGCCAGCTCCTGGTTCTAAGAATGACCCTGTCATGAATTCTAGTGCATATAGCCTTGAAAAAGAACCTTACCAAGCTTACTTTTCCATGATATCTCCCTTCCTAGCCTTGCTCTACCCTGTCTTTAAGTCTGCCCTCTGCTCTCAGGGGTTAATCTGCTCTGATCTTCTGCACATTTGGAATGTGGAGGAACTGTGCTCCAGATGTCTGGTGCCTGCACTGTCAGTGGCCCAGTGAGGTTTTTGTTATCTAACTGGGCAAACCAGAGCAAGCAAGGAGCATGATGGAGGATGATGAGTGGCTCTGCACAGGAAAGGAGTGTCCTGGTCCTAGCCACAGCCCACACCAGGAGAGGAGTGTCCCGGACACAGGCACCACTGTGCTCTCCACCAGGCTCTGCCCCAGCATCTCTGGGATTAATTTCTCCCCATTCTGATGAGGCAGAGGAAGGCCATTCATACACTGAGGACAGACCTGCATGTCAAGACACCAAAGTAATTAAAAAGATGTTTTTAAAAGACAAAGTGCTGGATATTGTTGATAAAGTTGAGCGGGATCTTTCAGGGATTGGTGTGCAAACCTAGTGTGCAATCCTGGTGTGGAAGATTAGTGTCTAAGACAGAGGTGTTGAGCAGATGACCTTTGCCTTTTTAGGTATAGATGCACTTTGGTATTTTATTTATATACAACACAAAGCTGTTTTTTCCTACTTAGCAGCTGGAAGTAAGGTGAATTTATCAGCCTCAGTGGTGTCCCTTCTGAACAACAGCATCCCACAAAGAGAAAAGGCAAACAAGTAATCTAGCACAGCATGGCATGGTTGAAATTCTCTCTGTCTTGCTTTGTGCACCTGGAAAAACAAATTTTTTGGTACAAGGCAGGTGTAATTCAGTCTTTATGCTGACTCACATTTGGCAATTAGGTGAGAAAAAACTGCAAAATATGATGAATTGTTTGTTAATAATTGGGATTTTGTGTGTGTGTGTGTGTGCACGTGTGCATATGAACAGCTGCAGCTCAGTGGGACTGAGAAACTAGGGTGGACTGCATTTAGAGCAAAAGTGAGGACTTTCCTGGTTGCCTCTGGTTGCATCTTCAAAGCCACCATTGCCTCTTTTCTTCTCTTTCTCCCCCTTTCCACTCTTCTAATATATTCTCCACATAGCATCTTTATTCGTATTCAAGTGCTGAGATATAATTTAATCCACACAGTCCCTTCCTGCCCTTCTACAAAAGAATTTGTTCCATTGCAGTGGAAAGTTACAATGTTTATTACATCTCTGTCTAAGAGGAACCCCAAAGCATGCATTTTATCCTCGCTCATATAATCGTCATAAGGTAGAAAATGAAATTTCCAAAATCAAAAAACTGTAGAAGAACTTCAGAGAACCGCATGTCAGTTTTTACTTTGATGTACACTATGTTTAAAAAAAATCTGAAAAGGCGAGGTGGTGACGAGAGGAAAAATACTCACTGAGTATCTTCCAGGGGATTTCCTCTCTATTGCTTAATTCTTTAGATTGTTGAAGGAAGAAAATAATCTCTCCTTGCTGCCTGGAGTGAGAGTGAAAGTATTCTGAAAAGACATTTTGAGAACTTCATTTAGTAACATGGATGGTTTCTCATTCCCACGTGCATCTTAATAAAAGTAAATGTCACCTCAAGGTTTGCAGTGAGGGTATAATGCTTTTTAAAACTTTGGTGGGATTAGCAGATAAATACTTTTTTTCCTAAGATGATTTAGAAAAGTGCTTTGTCTCAGACTAATGAACTTCACCTGGTTCAGAAGTAAAGGAAGAGCTGGGGTTAATGGTGTGTGTTTATCCAGGTGATGAGTGCTGGTTTCTGAAATGTATACTGCTGTTTATTTCCTGGGAGAGCAGAGTTTTGGTCTGAATTGTCAAGGGAAGTTGAGTATATTGTCTTTCTCTCTGTGTCCCTCTATTCTCTGTTTAGTAAGACATTTAAGTACACACTTAAGTTCAAGAAGAATGGCCCTGTATTTCTCTCCTAGTGGCAATTGAATCGTCTCTACCTGCTGTCATTATTTGGTTGCATCTTCAAAATAATAGCTCTTTTTCTTTCATAGTTTTTCTAAACTGACTCTGTCTTTCCTCACTCCTCTCTGCCACCACCTATTTGCACTTAGAGCTACTGTTAGTGTCATCTGTGCCTGCCATCTGCTTCTGGAATATTATGAAGCTGTAATCACAGGACATTTTTAAATTTATTCATACAAATCAAAGACATTCAGTTGCTGTCAGGGGTGGATTTAGAGCTAGAAAAGGCATAGGTCTCCTGGCAGAGGCTTTCAGAAACAGCAGCTGGCAGAGGGAGGCTGGAGGAGGTTTCCTTGCCGAGTTTTCCATCCCACCTGGCTCCTGACCTCCAGCATTTTTTGCATTCTTAGGGCTGGCTTCAGCTGAGATCAGCTAACTCTGCCAGATTTGCAGTTTAGTGGTAAACATGAATCTGGGTGAGAATGAGACTAAAGGAATTTTTCACTTGTGACCCCATTTATGCCTAGCCTGTAAAAGTGTATAACCACAGTGGTAACCTCTGTCTTGCTCCTTTACAAAGAGGCTGTACCTCAGCATACACTTTTTCTTTGTTATTTGAGGTAGAGGCTACTTTATTAAGTCCAAGCAGTACCTGTAATTGTGGCTTAATCCCAATCAAAGGCCCCTAGATGCTACTCCAGTAAATGGTAGTTGTAGTATCAGATGGGAGGGGAGCTATCTGTTTCTTCCCACATGGAAAGCAGATGCTAAGGCTTGCTCCTGCACTGCTGAGTTTATACTCTCAACTTCCAGAATAATGGGATAGGTTGCAATAAACTATGTTTTCATTGTAAGATGCTGTAGGCTGCTTCTACTGCTCCAAGACAAGTTCTACTGCTCCAAGACAAGACAAAATGAAACAGCTGGTGCCAAGGACCCACATGGACAGTATGTACATTTCAGAGTGGTGGAGATTTTGCTTTGGACTTTCTCTACTCTAATCTCCTGGACTGGTTTGGGGCAGAAGTGCCTTCGTTGCAGTCTTGGTGTGCAAGTTCTAATTTGGCTTCATTCAAGGAAAGACTGGTCCATGCTCTATGCAAGCCAAGGTGGAGGTGATGGAGAGCTGCACACTTCTTATAAAACTAAAGGGCTGATTTTTGCAGTATATTCCACTGACTTTGAAACTATTTAAAATCTGTTTTAAAATGTTTACTCTTTCACAGTTCATTTTCATACATTTGGCAGATTGGTGTGCCTTTCAAAATGTCTCTTCTAGGTCTCCTGCTTTCCAGAAGCACCTTCAAAATGTCAGTGTTTCTATAGATGTCCCTAAATGGAAACGTCATTATGTAGGAAAAGCTACAAAAATGAAAAAAGAACTGTTACATATTTCTGCAAAAACAAACCAATTGTTCAGTGGATTCCCTTTTCCTCCAAGACCTGTGAAGAGCTGGAGATCCAACATGAATTCAATGTGCCAATGGCCTCAGTGCACACTGCCTGTGCTGCTGTAGTCCTAGCTAGGTAGTAGTAGTCCCAGCTACTAGCTGGAGACAAGCCAGGTCAGGGTCCTGGAGGCTGTGGGCACAAGCTAACATGCTGTGGTCAAGCACTTGGCAGGTATTAGAACACAGAAATCGAATGAATAGTAAAGCTTCATTTGGCTCTGTTGTGGCTGGTGAGTTGCTGTGTGGGAATAAAAAAGTGTGACCTACTGATTTGCAGTGGCAGTACAGCAGCTAAAAGATTGCAAAAGCAGGATAGTTTAATCCCAGAGGTTTTGGTTTTTGTTGTGGTTTTTATTTGTTTTTTGGTTTTGTTTGTTTGTTTGGTTGGTTGGTTGGTTGGTTGTTTTGTTTTTTGGATTTTTGTGGGGGTTTTTTGTTTTGTTTTGTTTTGTTTTGTTTTAATTTATTATTTAGGGGGACATCTTCAAAACACACCCAAAGGACCTAAATGTGATACACAGTGAAAACAGGAGCAGTGTTTTCAAGGGATCAGAATTAAGATGAGTTTCTTCCCTATAACTGTCTACCTACCTCCTTGTGCTACAGCACTTGATAGCATTCCCTCACAGGTGGAAAACCAGTGAAGCTATACTTAATTAGAATTTAAAATTCCTGACAAGGACACCTTGAGTGGAAAGGTTAGTCACCTGGTGGACTGGCTTCATGAGGGATGTGGCTGGCACCATGTCATTGAAGACTGACAATAGTACAGATGGAAGAGTAGACATGGAAAGGATCAATGAAGGCAATGGTAATGTGAGGGAAATACAAAAGACAGGGGAGAGGGCATAGTATATTACCACCCTTGATGGAATGTCTGAGCCCCTTGTCCCATGGTGGCAATTTGTCATGTTTGCTGTCAGGTAATGTGGATTGGCAGCAGAGCTCTAGAAACGGAGGAGGAGATGGTGGTTGTGCACAAGCAGGTGGGAAGGCACTGAGTCCTTGAGTCATGCTGCTATGGAGAGGCTGTTGTGGGCACACAGTGGTGAAGCAGGCAGTGGTACCTACCAAACCCCCTTCTCAGTGCTAGTGGGTGATTTCAGCTCCAGGCAAGCACAGATTTCTTTGTAATTGTTCAACTAATCTCACAAAAGGACTGTACAATTGAAATGAACAGCAGATTATTTTAGATGTGAGTGACAGACTTACAAGTGGTTTTGCTACATCCAAAATTCACCAGAACAACTGAAACTTACTGGGACAAGTTGAAGCAACCTTCTTCTCCTTGCTCCTTCACACAGATCCTGTATGAGCATGCTGTTGTGCATGTTTTGGGATGGAATGACAAGCCCATTTACCTATTAAGCTGTTAAGCACAAAAATCTTAACAATTCAGACAAGAAGTGTTATCATGTTCATCATGGAGCTTGCAAGTCACTTTTCTGGGCCATAACCAGCAGATGTGACAACAGATGTTGGAGCTAAGGCCCTCCATCTGCATCCCTCTGCCTGCACTACCACTGCTTGGATGGGGAAGGGGCACCCCTATCTGTTAGTGCATTGTGGTGGTCAGCAAAGGTAGGGGCCACAGCCTAGGCATGGGAAAGGGTAGGTTTGATTATGGACACTGGAAAGGACCTGGGGTTCCTGAGTAGCAGAAATTCAAGGTGGGATAAAAACCATTTCCTTCTTGTCCAAGTTAGCCATACATGGACTTGTCTAGATTTGAAATGGGTGGGGTGTTTTTTAGAAAATATTTAGCAAGACAATTGTAAAACAGCTTGACTCTTGGCAAGTTAGAGCTCCACAGCTTTAAATTGGGCTTGTTTTATCTGCATAGCTACAAAGTCTGTCAGGTATAAACCAATAGGATATTGCTATATTAGTATGTTAGGCCACTATACTGCAAACTCTGAATCTCAGCCTGTTTCACATAGTTTTGTACCTCACTAGTCTTTTACCTGTCTTTGAAATTAAAAAGTTTGCTGAAGTAATTATTGATTTGTAATAGGAAATACTGTAGACATTTTTTAATGTATGGCCTGCAGGGAAACAGGTACAAATCCATGGATCATGCATACTTTACAAAAAAATCTGGCTTTGGTAGTAAACCAAACCTGCAGATTTCAAAAATGTTATTTCTTCAAATCCAGCCCAGGATTCCTAGTGGAACTGAAAGCAGGATTGACTTCCGACGGTTCAGGTTCAGCGCTCCCAGGACTGTCCTTAAGAAGCACATATTAGCAGGAACTCAACACCTAGTTTCCGAAGTTCCTGGATCTAATCTTAAGTATGCGTCAACAAAATTAAGATACCGCAGTCTCATGAGTGCTGGTGTGAAGGCTGAGATTATGAAGTCATAAAATACCAACCGGCAAAATTAATTTGGAAACAAATAAAGCAGAGAAATTTTTATTTTAATTTTCTTTGTTTTAAAGTCACAGCATGGCAAATAACATGATTATGCAAATAATGTGATTTTTCAAGATGCTTCTTACTAGGAGATTCCAATCAAGGCTTACTCTTTGTTTTCTATATCCAAACGATAAATATTTTGCCTTTTACCAAATAATTATTTTATAACCCAAGGGCTGGTACCTGCAGACAAACTTGTGCTTCAGCACACACTTCTGACATGAAAAGCATTCATAAATCCCAATCTAAACTGCAATTTCACATCCTCTCAGAAACCACTCTAACAGAGGCATGGCAAGTCATTTATGTAGTTGGCAGAGCAAAGCCTGTCAGTACACTTACACTGCAGGCATGTAACCTGTTTTCCCTTCCTCCATCTGCTGCATCACTCTGGGGTTGAGTAGGCATTGTGCAAAATAATAACTTCTACCATGTCAGAAATACGTAGAATTCCCCTCTAACTTGGAGCCTTTTCTATCCCTTTATATTGTGTCAAGATTTTGATATCACACACGTGAGTGCTTTACTGAATCTGAGGGAAGAGGAGCTGAAATTTAATGGGAGGTATGGTATTGCCAGGAGCATGGCAGACCATGAGAAGACCATAGGCAGATGGTCTGTTAAGTGCTTGTCCTTTGCAAGTGTGGGGAATATCGCTCACAGAATAAAAACCATGGCCTTGGGCCACCCCCACAGCTGGGAAGTCTGCATAGGAGAAGAGTGCTGCACTTTCCAAGGTCAGGCATGGACCATTTCCCAGGCTGGGAACACTCATCCTGGAGGAACCTGCAGGACTGAACTAACCTTCCCCTCTGTAAGTAGAGCAAAGCAGTGGAGCAGGGTGTAGAAGCATCACGAGAGCCAGTCTTGGTTCAGTGGAGGCTGCAGGGTACAGCAGAGTTTCAGATTAGAAAAGTATTCCTGATGGTTACTGCCAAGGTAAAGCATTCCAAGGTTACTGCCTCCATGCTCTGGGCATAAGACACAAACAAAATGTTTCAGTGCAAAAGGTGCATGATGCCTATGTGCCTTTATTATGGGAAATATTCTTCTGAGAGCCCTGTGGATTTTGGGTGTCACTACCATCCTTTTTCCCCAGTGCCAGGCCCCAAATTCCACTGAACCCAGGTTGATGCATTCAATGCAGCTGCTTGATGATAGAGAAAATGTCCATAGTCAAAGTGAAAACACTCCAATAATGTGAGATGAGAAAGTAAGTGGTAACATCAAGGAATGTTTAAGGCTGTTTCTCAGCCAGAGAGTTTCCCTTTTCAGAAGTAAAATCAGGACATGTAACAAACAAGGATGAATTGAAAGAGAAAGTATTCCCATGTGTCTTGTTTTTGTTTTCTCTTAGGCTCAGATTTGTACTGCATTGTAGCCCAAACTCTTATTAGAGACATCTGTTTTAAGTCTGTAGGGTTATTTGTTCATGGGTTTGGCTTTTTTAATTTTCATTTTCCTCCCTTTTACTTTTGATTCTTTCTCCTCCCTAGCTTTACTCTGGTAATATTTTCTCAGTTTTTGTCTTCTTTGTTTCTCTTTTATCTTCTCTCCTGTCTCTCCAGTCATCCTTAGCTGCACTTGTCTGCTCAATGCACAGTCTTGCAGAGTTAGTAGATCCGGCAGATGACCAGTGCTCAAGCTTTAGAAAGACCTCTTCTTTCCTTCAGTCTTTCTGTTTTTTTCCTCCCACAACCTTTTACTGTCTGCAAAACCAGCTGCAGAGAGGGAGAGAGGCTCTCCTTCCTTCAAAGTAAAAAGTGTCACCTTTCTTGGAAGTGTTTTTCCTGATTTCTGCAGCTAATGGAATAATTTCCCTTCCTAGTTACTTTGATGAGTCTCTTTCTGTCTCCCAGTGAGTGGGGCACCTGTGAGGGTTATTGGCATCCAGACATTTTATTATACCCTCTCTCAAGTAATGGGTTTGATATTCATGTTCATTAAGGTTGCTCAACACATGGTGAAGTGCTGCTTTTAGGACTCTCTAGTCTCCCAGGTTGGTGTGAAAGGGGTTTTGGCACAAGTGAGAATAAAGGCCAGTACTGTCATTACCTGCTGTTCAAAATGACTCATTACTTACTTTTCTTTGTGAAATTGATGCTGTCAGTGATGTGAGAGAAGAAGGATGTTCTTGCTACTAGAAACACTGCACAGTGACTTGAAGGATTTTCAGATTTCCATTCACATTTTTGCCCATTAGGTAGTGCATGATGCTCATTAGGTAATATAGCTTGAGGCCAGTTTTGGTCTCCAAAGAATAAAAAAACCTTTCTTTTTTAAAGGTGCTGTAGGATTCATGCACTTTAGAATTGATTTTTATTTGAACAGCACAGATGGCTCAATCACCTCTGTCTTCACATAGAATAAACACAAATTAATCAAATGCAAAACTTAGTTTTTTGCAGGCGCACTCCTTTTCTTCTCCTTGGATAGGGCCATTTGTAGGATGTACATGGGAAGAACTTTTGCATGGCCTGAGTTTTGTTTAGTTCAGAGATACATAAAGTCCAGTTACCGCTAAGCACTTCAGAAAATTTATGTTCCTTCTATAGTTCCTTTTTCAGTCAAAATTTTCCCTTTGAATAACTTGCACATAAGTCTTTTACACACCACTGGCACTTCTTCATCTCATACTTTCATAATAACTGTTATATTGCTTCAATCATTTTCTTTGTCAGTGGGATGACATATACCTCCATTAGATGACCTTTTAAATCCCTTATTTGTGAAGGAAACAAAACCAGATGTCATGTCTGAGTAGGTTTTCTCTCTATTTTAAAGTCTCCCTGCAAAAGCATCTGGTTCATCACCCTAAAGGACACAAGGAGTGTGAGTTTGCTGAAATGCGTGGCTCTGTCTTCTCAAGATCACAGTTTTCAGTGGGTGTATCTACACTAAGGCACTACATTGCAAAATGACAAAGATTGCCGGCCTTTGTCTAGTAAGCAGCCAGGTATCAAATCCATTCCACTTGCAGCCTGTTCCGTCTTCATAAAGACTCTTCTGGAGTTTGCAAAGGACTGTGGCAGATAGAGAAATTCTTTAGTAGTTTAATTATGCATTCAGTAAATCTCATAATAATGGGGTATTATATTTAATTTCATATTGTACTTTATTTTTAATAAGATGCAGACTATTAACTTCAGATGTCAGAATTCAGCTAGTTTGTACCTTTCTAGTGTTTCTTCAGATCATCGGTGCACTTTAAAAGACATTATGAATCACATGCTATTCACCTTTCCATTTTCACCTCAGAAACAGAGCTGTTAGTAAGGACTAGACAGACTGAAACAATTCTGTGGAAGGGGGTAAATCTGATAGGAATTTCTGCAGTGGGAGTAAATTTCCACATATTTGTTACATACACACACGTTATATACATGTACATATATATGGGAATTTGCTGCAAGATTAATTTAAAATTATGGTACTATGTAGTTCTCTCACCCTTTGTCCTGTTATTGAAACATTAATGCACATTTTGCACTAGGTGACAAAAGCAATATTTTACTTCCATCTACCTCTGCCTTTTAATTTATTTATTTTCTAATTCTTTCATCACTGTCATTTTATTGGCTTCTATTTGCAAGTTCAATCTTTTAATTTGCCCTGTGTAATGAAATTCTTCTCAAATTACCTGCTGTTTTCCATCAGCCAGTGTAGCTACCTTGTTATTCTGCTCCTTTTTTTCTCCCATGACCATCCGTCCTTTTTTTGAACCTGCCATTCTGTATACAAAAGTAAAGACTCCTCCTGTGCTGCTCCAAAACTCTCAGGGAGGCAACGTTTTGCTTGCTATTTCACCTTTGGCTAAAATGCAAGTGAAAGCTCGTGAATTTATTCAAATAATAAAAAAGTTATTAGAACTAGAGAAGAGGCCTGAGGTCAAGTAGTAGAGCTGATACAATTGTCTTCTCCATCCTTCATGACTCTTACCCCTGCTGATCCTCCTTCTTCCTTTCACATGTGCTTGTAAATCATGACTATTATGCTATGCAGGTAGGGCCAGTGGTAGCATCCTAGGCTGAGGGTGCTAGGGATAAAATTCCTGTTGAATTCTGTGCCCTTCAATGGTTGTCTGAGGATACTAGCTACTTATTAACGTAAGTGATCAGCATTGTCTCTATTTGTGGAAAAGAATCTCTGTGGACTTTTTTTGAGGATAAGCAGAACCAGGCAAATAAGCCTTTCTATTGCCCTTGTAGAGCACATCTGCCCAGCTGTGCCCTGCTTTGCTGCTGTTCCTCATCCTTACATGTAAGCACATGTAAGCCTGGATGTCTCTTTGGAAGATGCAGCTGAAAATGGTTGGCTGTCCTAATTGATGTGTTCTGCTCCAGCGCTCAGCTCAGGTACCACAGACACATACCAGACCCAGTGGCTACTCCTGGCTTTTCTGCCAGCTGTGCAACCACTAATTGTCAAACAGCTACAGAGGTCACAGGAATACTTTCCTTCCAGTATCTGGTCCACATTGCATGGGTTTTGAGGCATAAGTAGTTTCCGATTCAATAGCAAGAGTCAACACACAGATTTAAAAATTGCTGGAGAGGTGGTTATGATCCTCTTTTCTAGACTTCTGGTTGGTCGGAGCTTAGAAGTTACACCACACTGTGCCTCTGTGAAGTATACAGCTCAATTTAAGTGCAACATTTTCCTCACCAAGGCAGAAGAAAGGTGTTTGAAGAAGAAAGAAGAGGATATCTTCCTGCACTTTTTTATTACAAATTCTCATCCGTGTACAAATCAATTGCCATTTTTAGATTGAATGGGAGAGATTGCAAAGATTAGGCACAAAGTAAAACTTGAAAATAGATTCCTTTAGATGTGTTCCAAGCCTGGAGCTCTTAAGAGATGCTATGATTTCTGGTATGCCCAGAAATACATGGTTCTGGCAACTGTGAATACTTACATGACCCTTGTGATTTTAATGTCTTCTGAGTAGAAATTCATACATGTGCTCTTGCCAACATTATACACTACCTGTAGGGAAAGCTTTTGCTTTTTTATTGTTTCTCACGTCCTGGTATGAAACATTCTTTATCCATAATTTTGTAGAAGTGGAATCAATGTGTAAAGTGTTGAAGTGGGCTCCTGTACATCCCTCTTCCCCTGGCTCTTCAGAAAAAGTCTAAGTTGTAAAGGATGTAGTGCTTTCTGTCAAGAAAGATAATGATATTTCTTTTTTTCACTGGCATTTGGCAGGTCACACAAGTTGGATCTTTTCCCTGCAAGTACCAGTTTGGCTGTGTACACTGCACTTCTCTACTTACCAGGTAACTTCTTTTTCACTAAGAAGTGACATTAGTGTTGTAAAGGCAATTACACTTGAAACAAAACTTTTGTATTGATGCCATAATGACTGACATAAAGACCATTTTCTATCATTTAATGAATTATTGCAGCAACTGACAACTTTTAGCATAGGTGGCCATTAGCTGCCAGGAAACACCTGACCTAAAGCTTATTGTTTATTAGCCATGAATGTCCAACCAGACAACCATTACATCAAGTATGAAATAATTTTCTGCATGTCTAAAAGTTAGAAGCTGAGCTGCCCATTGCCATGGATACAGCAGCCAGCTTGCAGATGGCATGTGAGGCACTGGCCACAAGATAAATGGTCCCACCATAATCTACCAGATCCATCTCACTTGTCTGGGAGGCAGTGAACACTGGAAATATGCTTTTCCCTCCTGCTTTCAATGGTTTTGCCCCTTCAGATGTGAACAGTCCTTTTCAAGGAGCAGAAGGAAAGTCATCACACATTGCCTGACCCTAGGTAAAATGGTCCTGATTTGAACCACACTGGGGTTAAGTTTACATGAAGTCTGAAACACCATCCACAACAAGAAAAATCCCTGTTGAATTCAGTGGAATTTAGATCTCATGAAAAGCAATAAGAAATCCTTTAAGTCAGCTGCTGTTACGCCAGTTTTGGGGGTTTATATTTCTAGCTTTTGAAGCTTCGCCAAGGTAACTTTCAAGGCTTCAGGGTTCACCTTCCCCTTGAAACTGGACAGTTAAGATGCTCTTTGTCCTGATTCAGCATGATTCTTGGGTAGAACACACTGTTTCAATACTTTTTGCCTAGACAAGAGTGCTCTTCAAATAAAAGGCTGAAGAAAAGAGTGTGTGAGAAAGCTGGAAAGGAACTTTTTACAAAGCCATGCATTGGTAGGAATAAGGCTTTAAGCTGAAAGAGAGTAGATGTAGATTAGATTATTAGGAAAAAAATTCTTACTTTGAGGATGGTGAGGTACAGGAAGGAATTGCCTAGAGAGGTTACAGATGCCCCATCCCTGGAAATATTCAAGGCAGAGTTGCATGGGGCCCTGACAAAGCTGATCAGGTAGAAGATGTCCCTGCCCATGGTAGGGGGGTTGGAACTAGATGATCTTTAATCTTTCTTTGGATCTGCTACCCCAAATCATTCCTTGATTTTATGAAATCAGGCTGCCAGCACTGGAACATACATAGAACTTGCCTAGTACACATTGCCAATGGCTGAGCTGTAGATAGAGGCCCAGCATTCCGCACAGGGAAAAGCGAAATGTTTCATACATTTTCTGTACATACAAAAGCTAAGCAGTTCAAGCAGCCTACATCTGAAGCTTGCTGTAAAATTAAACAATACTGCATAATCTAAGTGTATGCCCATTACACAGAGTTGGAGTTTTCATTAACAGCCCAATCAACAAAGCCTCAATCATACACATTCAAAAAATAGACCATGTTCAAGTGTAGAGAAATTTTTGTTTTTGCAGACTTTTATTCAATAAATTATATTTAATTTTTCTGAGATTCTTCTTTTTCTAAGAAATAACACAGACAATAGAGTTTTACTTAATAGTTAAAGCAAAAAAAAACCCTAAGAACCTTTTATTTCTCCTTATAAAATTTATAAAGTTTCTGACATTTTCTCTCAGGTCAGAGACGCTGCATACAAATACCTGTTCTGCCATTCAGTCAGTGAGGCAAAATCTGAAACCAGTGTCATCCCTGCAATAATTGCTCAGCAAACAAGATGCATGTAATCCATTTTTATTATTAAAACTTCAGTTAAGATTCAGGTACCATATTTTACTCCTTATAATGAGCACAGTTTTACAATGGATGTTTGGAGTTTACAGTACATAACATAACTGACCTCTGCAAAATGCCTGTCACGTGCACCAGAGCTGGATTAAATATAAGTACATTTCTTTCAGCAGTAACAGTATAGAGAGATAAATTGCAACATATGTCTACTTTGCTCTATATGCAAAAACATGATTTTCCCTGTTATTTCACTGCATGTATATATTTGTTATAATTTTGTTTATCAACAAAATATATTATTAGCGTTATATTGCATGTCAGGTAAAAAAATACTATTAGTCGGTGAGGTCTACTGCAGAAAATGCTCATGTGTTTCCAGTCCCAATGATTTTATAGTATAATTCCTAATATCCCCATATGATTTGGATGAAGACCCAAGATTATGCATTTCCTCCTCTCATGTCTTTTACACTGTAGGGACAGACATTTAAATTGCTGTTAAGAGGAGTGACTTGGCTGATTCCTGATCCCTGATTTTCTTCTGTGCTAGCCATATCTTGAGAAGGGCAAACTGGAACAGAAGGGTCATCAAAATAAACCTCTCCACCTATTGACTAGTTTATGTTCAGAATTTGATGCATTGGTGGGAAATATTTTTCCTGTTTCAAAGATCAATTCCTAATTGCCACAGTCCTCATGAGGACATTCTAGCAGCTAGTTAAGCACCATTTTAACATTTTTAAAAGGGAGCTGTTAAGTTGCAAACCTGCCATCACACATGCACAATCCATCTCACTGCCTGTGGGATACTGCTGGCTCCAGTTTGAGCCCAGTTGTGTATCAGTGGAGCCTGTTATCTTGGATGAAACAGCAGCAGTGTGTTTGTGCAAGAGGACAGCCCAGGGAGGAAAGCACACAGATAGCTTCTGGGACTTTTGTGGGACAGACCTTCTCCTCACACTGTCAGTTGCAGCTCATGTGGTGATCAACAGCATCCTCCAGCAGCAGCTTGCAGGCTGAAGAGGTATGCTGGCTCTGCTACCTCTCTTGTCCCATGCACATCCCTCTGAGAGCAGAGGGCACCATATGTAATCCATTGGTGGATGTGCGCACTGCAAATGCCGTGCTGAACATGGATCAGTGGAAAAAGCTGTGCTTCTGAGGGTTTTTGGGTGGCCATTTTTTTCCCACATGCACAAAACTGCAGGTGGAAAAGCAAAATGAGAGGGACAAGGAAAATTTCATAGTCAGCCTCTCCAAGGGTAGGAGTGGTAAATCTTTTCAATATGAAGGAATTAATTTTTCCATCCTTTGTTCCATGGCTTCCTATCATTGTAGGAGGTTTGCTCCCTCTTAGTTCATAAGGCTCATCCTTGCATCTACTCCAACAAAATCAGTAGAGCGGGCTCTCAGATCCCATGTGTGAATAACTAATGGCTACTACCTAAGGAAGGCATGAAGATGAAGCATGAGGCTGATGTTTGTGCCTGAGAATTCCTCCCCTAATTTGGTGCTGGGTTTCATGTCGCACTGCTGTATTTCTCCACAATATATGCAGTAAATCTCTGTATTTTCTTTTTCACAAGTGGGCATCCTTCTGTATTAGTAAGTTGCACAAAGCCAGATTCTTGTTTTGAACTTTATGGATCTGTGTTTAAGATACATGAAACTCCAGTATCATGAAACTGTTTAGGACAAAAAAGAACCAAACAGCCACTGAATGATCATAAGATTATTGTTCTCTCACAGTAGGGAAATCTGTTTAATCTCCCATAATGTACTAAACACCCTGGCCTGGGCACTGTGGAGAAGCAGACTATCCACAGTCAGAAATAGCAGCGAGAAAGAATGCACATCAGGGAGCACATTCTTCACCTTACCTTTGAGATACTGAAGAAACAGAAGGAGGAGTCTCCTTCAAATTGGAACCAAACCACCCACAGCAAAACTTTCATCAGAAAATGCCCAGTATTAGACCCCAGCTAATCTAATCTGTGTCAGGCTTTTGTTAGGATTCGCTCAGAAGTAAGACAGTTGGTAGGACTATCTCAAGGATATATCAAAGAGATAGTTAATTTAGTGTCTCATACAGAAAGATCTCAATTTTTACAATATTAAGCCCACTCCTGACAGTGGGCATAGTGCAGACCCCAGACACCATCTGCACCTGTGGAGGGTGCAGCCGGTCCTTGCTATCACTCAGAGGGAAGAGAAGGAGAGACATCTGCACTCAGCTTTGTGGTCACAGACATAACATCAAAAGACAGTTGGTATGGTCTTTAATGTGGGAAAAGGAGCACATAATTCATTATGAAGTTTAGCCAACAAAAGGCTCTTTTCCCTAGCAGCAATCAATGCTGGTGCTCCCTCTCCTGCTCTCCTGTTTGTGTCATAATTTTTTTTTTTTCTAGAAACTCAAAACAGTACTCAGACTGCAGAAGCAAAAACAACTAGGTAGGATTTTCCTCCCTTACTCCCCCCCCCCCCGACAGAATGATTTTATCACATAATAGCCAATCTAAACAGTGCAGTGAAAATTCTACTTTGCACGCAAATGTGCAGACAGTGTTACCACAGGAATGAAGTCTGTTTAGGCATGGGGTGAGCAGAAGCTGGCTGCTCTCTTCTGAACAGACCCAAGTAGTGCAGCAAGAAATTCACAGATTCACGAAAAGCAGGAGGAGTATCTCTCCTATTTTTTGCCACTTTGCTTTGACGTTACTGCTCAGAAGGAGACATTTTCAGATGCAGGAAGCCAACAGCCAACAGGAAGTTAGCAGCAGGAAGGTTTGTCCTCTACCCAGAGGGTCAAGTGGTTCAGACCAGCCTCATACCTTTCATATGAAAGCAGAATTATCTGCCTACACTCCAGCTGGGATTGAGGCTCTGTTTACCATCACTCTTCAGCTTCAGAGAAACAGTAAATGACTCCTTGCCTGTACAAAAACCAGGGTTTCATGGGAAGACAGATTTGGCCTTCTGCCTGCTGCATTGCCTTGGCCCTTTGGAACGAGACTGCTAAAAACACTTGACAGCTTATTTCCACAGATTTTATACTGTGCCCTGAAGTCACACCATAATCATGTAGCTAGCACTGCTGGTGCCTACATGTCCCCATGCTACAGGCAAGAGCATCCAAGAACACTAATGTACTACATGGCATCAATCACCACTTCTCAACAGTGTGTAGCTGACATGAGTGTTGGAGATATGCTGTCCAGATACCTCTCACATTCCTGTGAGAGCATCACTGCAAGCTATGAAAACAGCTCACTTGTCAACTGGCAGCCACCCATGCTAAATAACTGGGTGCAGCCCTATAAGAGACTTTTAACATATGGTTCTCTGCCTGCATTTGAAATCACCCATCTCATTGTTATCGGGAATTATTAATAACCCTTCACTGGTTCCTTACAGTTGGTGGTATGTACTAAGCACTTTTCCAGCTGTGTTTTTGAAACACAGTGAGAGAAATCTGATCTAATATTCTTGCCACCTTGCTTTGTGCACTCTTATCTAAGTGGTTTCAACACTTCATACCTTCTGTTTCTCTCACTGCTGCATGTCAATATTCTCTGTTTATTCTGCAGGAATATACAAGCTTTATTTGCACAATTGTGAGTACAACAGGGCCCCAAGATTTGGCTGAGGTTTTTGATGATCAGTGTCCCTCCCATAGATGAGGCTTGAATTTTAGCATTACTCTGGACTCAGGCTGAAGGAGTCACACACTCATTCAGGCTGGGATTCAAAAGCAGCAAATAGCAAGGTGACGGATAGCTACTTCTGGCTTTTGGCATGTAAGCAAAGGAATTAGCAGGCTGTAACTGCACAAGCTTACAAAGCCTGGAACAGACTGGCAGGCACTGACGTTTGTGTCAGCTGAAAAAGAAAGGAACAACAAAAAACATGGAACACAGAACAGTAGTACTTCAGAAGGGAAATCTCAGCTATTTGCAGAATGCCATCAGCTGAAATTTCTAAAGACCAGAAGGGCTCATTTTAAAGTGCTCAGCATGCCCAGTCAGGGCCAGGTTTTCAGTTAAGCTCAGTTCCCATGGAGGCAGCTAAACAAGAGCCAGATTTTTAAAAGCACTCAGTATCCAGCTGTTTCCATTGCAAAAATTCTGTCCCAGTTTTTAAACAGAGCTTAGCACTACCCAACAGGCTGTGTTATTTCAAAAGCTCGCTCTAAGTGACTTCGCACCTGGTGTCATTGTTTCATTGGCTACCTGTCAGAAGATCAGGCCACCTCCATTTCTGTCTTCTTCCACCTCTCCTGAGCCCTGATGTGGTCTGAATAATCAGAACTATCAAATAACTGTTCTGGGTACTGTACAAAGAGGGAATATCAAGAAATGCATCTCACAGACTACAACATGGTGAGCTTCACAGTTCCACAAGTTTACCAGGCACTTTTGAGCTGCAAGAGCCAGCATTATGTGTCGACTGCCAATCATGCTGATTCACGTCAAATTATGTCATCTTGCAAATGTCTGAGTTTGGAGGTCTCAACCTTTTTTCATATGCAGATGAAGTTGAGAGTTTCTTTCTCCTGAAGTCTGCAGAAAAACAAAAAAGACAGCAGACTCCATGATTCAGGGAAGACTGTGTGGCAGGTGATATAAAACATTATCTGGTTATCAACACTTGTAGAAATTGCAGTCCTCCTTCCATCAGCATGTCAGTGTGAAGCTTTCTAAGGGCAGAAGTAACCCTTTGCTAGGAGGAGCCAGCCTCAGAGGTCCTAAACCACACACAGCTCTTACACTTTCTCTCAAAATTTCTGAGAGCTTGTAGGAAGTGCTCAAAATACAGACAACATGGGAAAGGGTAACATCATCTGCCCTAGTGCCTACTGTCTGCCATGGTTCTTGTGTAAGCAGAGGGGTGTAATTCAGAACATGGAATGAATCAGAGAAATTCTCAGAAGGTGGTCTATGAGAAGAACTGCCAGTTTTCTTTTATTTCAGTTGTTTGTGTTGGGACTTTTGTTTGTTTGTTTGTTTGTGCTGGGTTTGGAGGTTTTTTGTTTGGTTATTTGGTTTGGGTGGGGTTTTAGGGCTTTTCTGGGGGCGGGGGCAGGTTGGGAATGGGGAGGGGTTGTTCTTTTATGTGAAGATCCAGGCGACACCAAGGGTAGGGCGGAAAAGAAGCAGCCCACCACAGACAGGCTCAGGCTGTGCACTCTGAGGCATGGGTAGCTGAAGACACTTTTATCCTTTCAAATGCTCAAAACAAGCTACTTCAAAGAAGAAAAGACCTGAAGAGCAGGTGAATTTCAGGCATTTTTTAAAACTATGCAGTTAATTTGAGAGGCATGTATCTACCCATTTGAAGCTTCCTCCTCTGTCATTCTTTCCTCTCATTTCCTTGATCCCCCTTGCTGTGTGACCATGTGACACGCAGCCATTTGGTGAGAATTGAGAGAGATATTGGCAGTTTGGGAGCTGTTGTTCCTGCTTATGTATGCAAAGAACATAATTGCTAAGTGCATCATCTGTTGTAATTTGCAAATCCACACACAGAATAGATCAGGGCATTCTTCCCACAAGGATGCAGTGCCTTTTTTTCCTCTCTGCTTTTCTGGGCAGTAAAATATTAGGTCTTCTGGATGTCACTGCAGCACAGGCTGAACCAATGCTCTAGGAGGTGATCCCTGCCCCAAATATCTTACACTCTTAATATAGCTGCAGAGAACCAGGATGTGAAGCAGTTTTTCTGTAACTCTCTTGCTTCACACACAAATTTGAAACTACTTGAGAAATAATTTAGGTAGGTCTGCAGCAGGTGTGAGAAGCTAGCAATGCCAAACCCAACATTACAAAAACACTCTGCAGTCACAGACACTCCAAGTGGGAGCTGTGTGGCTCCCAAAGGTTATCTAAGCAAGGGCCAAGCATGGAGCAGTCAGTGAATACTGGTTTGGAAAGCAAAGATAGCAGCTGAAAAGAAAAAGTAGCATCTCTGTGATGATAAGAGGACAAAATACTGGAAAAATATAAAGAAATCTAGAGAGAATAGCAGAGTGATTTTCAGCCTCCCCATCAATTGTGTTGATTCTCACTGTCACAGCCATTGGACTTCTCATGATCATCTGCGCAAAAGCCAAGCCAGTATGCTCCTCAAAACCTTAAAATGCAGGTCAGACAAAGCCCTCACCTGAAAGTCCAAACTTCACAGGCATATTAGACACCTCAGAAACCAGCCTTATGCTTCCTGATGACAGGGACAGGGTCCTGTTGGTGTTCCATCTGACTCCCCTACGTAAACATGCAGCTCATAGTGTGTCTTGAATTCCTTTAATTTCTTCACCAAGCTGTACTCCTTGCAGAAGATTCCTCAATTACTGTTTAGGACCTTCAGCAATAGAGCCTCGTTGTCCAGTCTGTGACAGACCCCACTGATGTTTACATTAAGATCCTTTGCTCAGTGGATCCTGACCATGTTGTCTCAGGGAGCCTAATCTCTTTCCCTGGTGCCTGGAGTGCTATGTCTCTTTTTAAGCAGAGATTCAGAAGAGAAAATTTCCCTTCAGACAGTGGTCTTTAAAACAGCAATGCACCTTGTGTGAACACATGGAGGGCCCACTGAGCCTCCATCAGTGTTGGAATCTCAGTTCCTTCCCAACCTAGCTCTTCTGCTCAGTGGAGCAGAGAGCTGCACTATTGGACGGTACTTTTGTGTAGCAGCACCAGAAATGGGGGAGCTGGGGGCTGCCAGTGAGCACCAGTCATTTTCCACACATGTGCTTTCAGGTTATGTTTTATGTGTGCATGCAAAGCGCTCTTTCCTCCAGCTGCACCACGGGGACAGGGCCCCCAGGCAGAGCCATAGCCACCAGAGGGCATTTGAAGGACATCAGATCAGTGGGTGGCAGGTGTCTGGGCTGGGGGATGAGCCAGCCCTGCCAGAGTGTCTCACTGTTCCAGGCTGAGGCATGCAGCAAGAAGTCTGATCTCAGTGCCTTTCTCATTCTGTCTTTCTGCAGTTGCCCCTGGGTACTTTGAGTTAGTGGTTTGCAGAAAGCATGGCATAAGTTCTTTCCATGGATGAACTGCTGCAAATGGGCAGCAGCTGAGGTGGAGGAATGCTGCTAAATGGACTACTGAATAACTATACCTCCCTTGATTGGATCCTTGAAAATAGCTATGCATGTAGATATCGAACATAGCTTTGTTCATCAGTTTTAATCAGCTGCCTGCAACATCCTCATTGAGTTTTTCTTGGCATTAAGTCAGAAGTCCGTGATTTTCCTATATTTTGCCACCTACTCTCTTTTAATGGAGAGAGCTGTTCTCAAAAGCCAAACTTTAACAAAAGCCTACACCTACACTTCGTACCAATCTCTTTCAAGTCCATTTCCCTAGACTGAGGAGTTGAATATGGCCTTCTGTATTCCAGATGAAAGCCAGGGCCTTCAAAACAAAATATCTGCAGTGACTTCATCTCCACATCTGCCATCCAAATCCCTTTGCCTGACACAGACTATATAAATCCTTTCAGTCAAGCTTAAACAACTCCCCCAGTCTTCCTCTTTACTTCCTCTTTTTAATTTTTTTTTCAAGAGACCAACAGTACAGAAACAGCATGCTCTTTCAGCAGGCACTTGCATGGTGATTTTCTGCACAGAAAATCAGACAAATTCCCATGAGAAAAGTTTGCATTGCAGAGTTCCAGGCTGGTATTTCTGCCAACTGCTCTGAGTGTGTGTTGGAGAAAAGTGATAGGGAGGACAAGGGTGAGCTTCCACTTGCAGTGGGACAAGAAATATCAAAATGAGTTTGCCTTGTTCTTGTCTACTGACAGGGTTTTTTGTAGTCCAAGAATGACCAAGCGCTGCCTCAGTTATCTCCCCATCAAATCGCTTGGCAAAACTTCAGATGTGCAGGAGTGGCCTTCTAAAAACAAGCAGGAGTCTTGCAGAGTTGAGAAGGAAATCCTAATGCTTTCAATAGACTTGAGAGAAAGGATGCCAAGCCAGCATTGAGTCAGACAGGTCAAACTCTACAAAAGTAGAAAGGGAAACAGTCTGTCTATTCCTCAGACATTCTTAGTTTGAGTCAGGGGATTGGGAGCCCTTTGGATACAGGTCCAGAGTCTCAAGCCCTATAACTGGCAGAGAAGCACAACACCATGGCTCATCCCTGTGTGCTGGAATGCAGCTACTGTGGGGTGGGAGTGGGAGTGATAGGCTGGACTTAGCTCAGGACACGACTGCTCAGGTGCAGTAGTATGAGTACCTGTCTGCTCTTGGAAGCAATCCTGATGGACATGTGAGATAGCATTGGGGCTTTTGTATTTCTCACTGGGGTTGCTACACCACCCTTCTGCTTCCAGGAGCTTGGACTGAGCACATCAAGCTTTATGGTCAAGAGAGGCACTTTTATACAAAGTCATGCCTTAAATCTCAGCAATAACTCAGAAGGCAGTACAGGGATTATTTTTATGCCAGTGGTAGGGACAAGAGATGTTTCTTGGGGCACAGTAGCAGACCTGTGGGTAGAGCTCAAGAACCTTGATAATGTTATTCTGAGACCAGCAGCAGCTTTTTTACATATCAAGTCAGGTTTTACAGGCATTGAGCTACCTGTCTCCATTAATGAATTAAGACCCAGCAAACCACAAACTGAGCTAATTGGTATATTTTTCCCTTAAGAAGAGAATTAGAAACCACACTTGTACTGGGAATTGCGAATGATACATTCTGCCTGAAGGAAAACAAATTATCACTCCAGCAGGGAAACTCACATCCCCAGGGTTCTGAAAGCAACTCATGTTGACTCTCTTGTTTTAGTCTATGGGGGATTTGAGAGGAATGATTTGAGACAGGAGCAATGGGGAAAATTCTCTCCTTGTGTTCTCTTTCTCTTTTACATGACTGTCACACAACAGGTGATGAACAGGCTTCCTCAAAGTCGTTGTGGTAAATGCAGATTACATTTCATACACAACAGACAGTTGCTGCAAATCTTGACTGGTACATTCTTTAATGATATACTGTTTTCAGGGAGGCCATAGATGCCATTCTGTTCAATAAGTCATAGATTATATATTTTTCCTAACACAGCATGAGGTGCTGGTTGAAAGGAGAACTGAACTAAATAAAGTAAATAAATAAACTAAATAAAGTTCCCAAAGTGAACAGAAGGCACTACAGTTACACAGTTAAAACTTCTGCTGGTTTCAGGATGGCTTTGTCATCTTAGGTTACCTTGGTGACACACAGGTGGGAGAAGAGTCTTGTGATACGATAATCCTGCCTACCCCAAGAATGTGGTATTTTCCTTGGACTGCTATGCAAATTCTTGAATCCACCTTTGAAAGCCATCTGATCAGATCTTGCATGAATTTGGGCTATTGCAAGGATACTCCTTAGGTTGCCTTAGGAGAGATTGTCTGAGGAGACAGCTTGCATATGTCCAGTGTTAGACACCAAGAGAGGACATGAGCTTCACAGATCACATTTCAACAGTGACTTTACCAGTTGTCAAGGCTGCCCAAGTACTGTATTTTAAAGATGAAATTCGGTGTGGAACACTAAAATACTGCTTTTGTGGAATCTTGGCTTCTGGCATGTGAGTCTTACCCTGGTGATGTCATGTGGACAACATTGCCATGTCCTGGTGAAGTCAGTGAGAACAGGTTATGTTTGCAACATCAAAGAGGAAAGGAACAAAGTAGAAATATACTTTAAGTATTAGATTAAAAAAATCCTGTATTTAAAAGGTGTATTTCTTCTATTAGTACAAGTGTGGGAAAATATGGGATACAGAACTTCTGCATAAATTGAATAAGTTATTATTATTGCAGTGGAGTTATGGCAAAGTAAATCTACTGGATGTATAGAAATTATAATTCTTAGGAACACATCAGGATTACATCAGGACAAATAAAGCCTGAACGTGAACTTTGGTCAGACAGTAAATACAAAATAAAAATGCTGTACACAGACTTCTGAATAAACACATGGAAGCTTGAGCAATTTCTTAAGATAGCCAAAACATCTTGCTGACCTCTGTTTGTAGGGAGTGCTATTCTCCTTATAGTGTAAGACACGGTTCAGTTGTGGTAGTTTATCAAAGTATTTGTCAGTATTTGTGTATTTGAACTAACACCAGTTGAGACAGTTGTATATGGGTACAACACAATGAAAAAACTTAAGCAAAAACTACCATTCCTTAATTGTGGTGGTGTTTTTTGGGTGGTAATATCTGCTGTCAAAAGATAATAATGAGTTCTACTATGTAGGCTTTGAGAATCGAAATGTAACATGTAGCCCTGAACATTGTCATCTTCCTGGCAGAAACACAGGGTAATATTTGGAGGAATTTATGTTTGCTGACAAAATATATAGTTTCCTACATGTAGATGTATTAGCTACTTGTAGCTTAAAACATATGCTAAGCAACTGTGACTATGTGTGGCTAATGCCACATCCAAACCCGTAGCCTTCTCCCCTCTCCTTATTCAGACCGCTGGGAGAAAGGGCTGTGCTCTATTTTCTGTGCAGACAAGGGTCTCTCAGGAGACACCTCTTGTTGAGTGAAGAGTGTGCCTTAAGAAGGCACACAAGCATCAAGTGTAGAGCAGCTACTGACTGTGATGGGCTTCCTCTTGTTATTTCCTCCTAATCCCATCTTTCAAACTAGTATTTGGAGTGGGTAAGGAACTTCATGTGGAGATTTTTGTGCTTCTCAAAAAGAGACTTAATTGTACATAGCAAGGTTTTTGACTAAGCAATGGGACAAGATCTCAATTACACTTCAGCCACCACATATTTTCAATATTGTAATCACAAGAATCTTTTTGTGAAGGATAAATTGTAGACAAAGTAACTTACTGAGAAGAGCACTGTTTTTTGATATCTCCCTCATACAAACAAATAATAGTTAATAACATTAATTGAGCAGATTCTAGGGCAGCTGGCCAAGGAAAGTATTTGTCTTGTGCTGAACAACTTCTGTTGCACTCTGCAAACACAAGCTGCTAGAATGACCTCAGCACTTCTTTTGCTTTTATTCAAAGTCACCGAGATGTTTATGATTCAGTTTCCTCCCTATCTCAGCAGTAAATACCTACGCAGCAAAGGCCTGTAAATCTGCCATTCAAGCAGCAAAAAACAACAACATGCCAATCCAAGAAATGACTCCCTCACAGTGTTTTCATTATACAAAGAAGACTTTTTCTGTGTTCTGTCCAAGAACACCATCCTGCAAAGTTTGCTTTATAGTAAACAAGGGAGGTCCAGCAGAGATGGGCAGCAGATCAGAGGAGAATGTCATGTAGACTAAAGCAGGGTGAAAAAGAAAAGAAGGCGTAATTATTGTTGAGCATGTTCTTAAATTACCCAGTGATTCTGTTAAATTTACTTTCCTACACAGATTACATTTTTTGGAAGTGGCCTTTTGTGGCTGTATTCATTAATACCTGGATATTTAGCAGTTCTATTAATGGGTTTGATGTTCTTTCCTGCTTTCTGAGTAAGAAAATGAATTATTTTCCTGTATATTTTGCTGCTAATCCACTAGAAAGGGATAATCAACCAACAAGCAGTTGAAGCAAATTCTTCGTGGGCAAACCGTGAATTTATATTTGGCTACAAAGTGTATTTCAAAACCTTACGAGTAAAAAAATCTGTCAGAATGTAAACTACTGCATTCATCATTTACAAACTAAAGACTGTTTCAAACTCATTGAATAGTTTGCTCATTATAATTTGTTCATCTTCAAAGTATGTGATAAAGCAATGAGGAAAACAATTTTGAAATGCCTCTTTCAATGCCCAATGCCCCATATATACATCTGCTGATAAATAAACGCAGAGGAAAGATGGTGTTAAAAAATAATTTTGTTTCACTATTGCTACTTTTCTTTTGAGAGCTAGCATAGATGTGATCAGTATTATAAAGGTAGGTTTTCAACATTCCTTTATTACTTAGGAATAAAGATAAAACACCTGCAAACAAAAAAACCCTAAGAAAACCAAACCAACCCAAACAAAAAAAACCCAAACCCACAACAGCCCCCCAAAAACACAACAAAAAACCTCCACAACACCAAAATCAAACAGACCCCCCCTGCAAAACAACAACATACACACATAAAAAACCCTAAATAAAAGAACAAAGAAAGTCAAAGAAAAGGACCAGAAATCAAAAGCTACAATTAGATTGGCTCAAACATTTTGTATCCTGAAGGACTTGATTGTCTTCCATATCTCTGGGCTCAGCCTGTTGCACAGGCATCCATGCATTTTTCTCCTTCAGAATAAAAGCATTTTGCCATTTTCAGTTGTGGCAGGATGTTATATAAACAGTTTTTTACCTAACTCAGGAAAAATAAGAGAAGGAAGGGGAGAAAAACAGGATGATTTCATCTGTTTGTTGCATTTCTCTGTAGTGGCTAGATTTTTAAAAACTGAGAGCTCTACGTTTTAGAGCTGATGCCAGGAAGGGAATAAAAGTGGTGAGACAGAGAAATGGAGAGAAGGTCAGAGCCACTCCTCTTCAGTGTAAGAATGTGGAAAGAGAACAAAGGGGGAGGATGAGCAGACAAGAGCTATCTGAGCCTTGGAACAAGACGAAATGGCAAATTGTTTCCTTGAAAACAAGAAAAACAGAATTCAACACTTTCTGCACATAGAAAATAATGTTAAAATGTTAATTTCAACATGTAGAAAATAATGTAAAAAGCAACAATCAGCTGAGGAAGCTGAAACCTAGGGATCTCGAGAGAAGGTTCAGCTTTGGCAGTATAAGAAGGCAGGGAAGGAAAGAGGGGAAAAGTCTCAGACCCAAGGAAAGTCAAAGCACTGCAGGAAGACAGAAGGAGGAGGTCAGCTCTGTCTGTGTTCTTCTGCACAGTAAGGGCTTGGCGCACATGTGTGTCTGCACGAGGAGAAGGGCAGAGCAGTGCACAGTGTGACTGCACTGTGGCTCACTAAAAAGAGTGCTTACCACAAGAAAGAGAAGAAGACACACACCAGAGTGATTTAGCACCAGCTGTGCTTACTATGTTTTAAATGTTTTTTTTCCCTTGTGTTGTACAAACAAGCCTAATTTTGAGCAGGATATAGTCCTTTCATTGCCTTCCCTGTAGCTGATGTTCTTGTCAGCATCTCCTGCCCTAAAATGCAGACCACATTGTAATGATGCTGCAGTGCACTAACTTTCAGGGACAGCGGGAAGAACAACCCTTTGATAACTGTGATGCCTCTGCTGCAAGAGTAGGAATAAAAGCCTTCAGAATGGGATGGCCTGGCTGCTCCTTATTAAGGTGTTTAGTATATTTTGTCCTGAAACACTGCAGAATGATAAAGGCAAAGCACAAGGCCCAAGGAACAATAGGAAGCCAGTGATGACTGCTTTTTTCTAGCTTCAAACTACCTTGTTGATTCCAGCATGGTAATAACAGTGTTTGGCAGGCAGTTGTGCTCCTTCGTAATGCATGGTATGGGAACAAGGGAAAATTAAGGAACACAGGGCTGGTGCCCAGCTTCTTCTCCAGTAGCACATGGCCCCAGAGAAAGGCAATGATGCCCAGTGCAGGAATAAGCACCATCTCCATTTTTTTATTGCAACCTGAAAGATCAATTCTAGAAAAAACAAAAAATGGCAGATTTTAAATGTGTGCATCCCATCTGTAGGAAAATATCCTAACAAAGTCATGGTAACGGCTTGCTCCGTCTATTTTGTCTCTACCTATTGTAAACTCCACTACCCTGCTATGTCACAGGACCTAGAAAACTATTTCTGCAGACCTGATTTAAGAGCTGTCTGTGGAAAGATTATCTAAGATGTCTATCTCAGATACCTGGAAAACCTTAAGACATCTTTATTGCAGAGAGCTGTAATTATCTAATACACTGGGAATATGATTCAATTACACATCTATTGCAGAAGCAGAGCCAAAAAACCCCACAACAAACTGTGCAAGTCTTTGCATTTCTATAACTGCAGAAAACTGGGCGGTCCAGTAACCTTGCCAAGGTGTTAGCCATCAGGAACTTTATTCAGCATGCTATGTCTGTTCCCCGCAGCCTTGCACTACAAAGGAGGTCAGGACAGGAGTTCCTTCAGGCATGTGGTGGAGCTGTGTGCATCAAAAGCAATACTGAAAGTGTGGCTTGAAGCAAGAGTAAAATGTGGTATCTTTAGAGCAGTGTTATTTCACAGAAATACTGCCTTGTCTAAGTACTCTGGATAGCCAGCCAACTCACCACAAAATAGGAGAAGGGGGGTTGGGCTAACACAGAACAGGCATGGATTTGCCCTCTGAGGCTATCCCAGCAAGCCAGACTGTAGGAGCATAGCACTGGGGGCAGAGGGGGCAACACCAACCTCCCTCAAGTGGGCAGCCTGAGTCATGCCAGGTGAGTTCTGTGGAAAGCCTGGTGCTCTTTATGGATGGAGCCTTAAGTCAGCAGCCCAGGAATGCACTTTCTCACAAAATGTATAAGCCTGTGTGTATGCATTCCCTGAGGGCCTTGGAAAGAGGACATGACTTCTGGTGCCAGTGCCATTCATTTAGCTGTCTGTCTCAGACTGAGGTAGGTAAGAATTTTTTCAGAGAGTTATGATGATCCTCAACATCACCATATGTAGACTTGATTAAAATCCTGCTGTCCTATTAGCCCATTTTTACTTAGCCTTTCCTCAGGCAGATTCCCAAACACTAAGCAAAATTAACTTCAGGATCTAACTCAGGGAATTTATTTTCTCCCATCACAACAGGAGAGAATGTTCTGCTCTAAGAATCTGAAAGGATTTGTAAAGTACATCCACAAAAGAAGTTTCCTCTGGAACCCTCATTTCCTGGCTGCAGTATGCCTGTCACATTTCCACTGATTCATTGTTCAGCTTCAGGAAAGAAAACAGCTCTCAGTCCCTCTGCTGAAGTTTGCTCCATTTGTAGCATAGCCTGTGATAGAATCCTCACTGCACTGTCTTGGATATTCACTGCATCCTTGTTAAACAAGGGGGAATGCTTGATGCATAAATTATCCTGTGCTTAATTTTGCATGTCATATAATTTTAGAGCATTTAGAAAGGCTGGACTTGGCCAGCATTTATCCTCACAGCTGTGGCAATTTCAGTCTCAGAGACTTGCTTGCTAAGGATACAACACTGAGTTTCCATTGTAAGCAATGCCCACAGTGTCTAAGGGACAACAGAAAACTTTAAGGCATAAACTCTCTCACCAAGCAGCATTTACCTTTATGCAAAGAACAGGCATGTACATCAAGTTCTGCTGAAATGCCTGCACTGACCATGACCACTGTGAACGGACTCCAGCCCTCCAGTCCATAAGCAGAGCCAAGGAGCATGATAGTCATCCAATCACTTAGCAGTTGCACAGTTTGCTGTTTCCAATTGTGTCTTTCCCTCTGCCTGGTTTTCCAGGCTCCCAAAACAGTGCAGCAGGAGAGAGAATGTTTTTCAAACCTGATTGCTACAGTGGGCTGTGCCTCCAACACACTTCAATTTATTAAACTGGAGACAGCTGCAGCAGGCATAAACAGTATCAAACCCTGGTGAGTTTTAGGTCAGCCGCGAGATTGCTGGCAGTCCTGCCCACTGCAAAAGTACAGCCCTCCCCACAGGCCAGGATAGGAAGCCTTCACCTTACCTTACCTAACCTTGACAAATCAAAGTATCATGTATTCTCATATAAATTTCTGATGGAGACAGGCAGCTGACTTCATTTTCTGAAACAAAATGATCCAGATAAACCTATACTTTACAGGAAGTTAAAAAAAAACTGTTAAAAATTCTTGTTCTGTTTTTCACAAACAGCAGAAACTCCCTCATTAGCTAAAGGATGTCACATTAAATAGAGAACAGATGTTGTAAATAATCACCCTTTTTCTTAGGTATACTAACAAAAGGCAGTACCCTCATGGTTCCTCTAGCATCTATGTTACATGTTGTACTGTGAAACAGTCCACTTATATTTTACTCTTCATCTGTCAGTTGTGAAAGTGCTTTTAAGAAGGTAGTGAACCACTCATTCAAGATTTGATAATTGAAGATACCCCTGGACATGCTCAAGCAAAACAGAACCAAACAATGTCTTTAGAGAAGAGAACCAGCAAGCAGGCTCTGTGTGTAAACAAAATTGTCCTCACAAGAAAACACAATGATCATCATGACAGATTTGCTATCTTAAATGGACAATGAGACGTTGTGAGGGCATGTGAGCTTAAAGGAAATGGAGTGAGGCACCAGTTTTGGAGCTCTGCAGTTTGTTTCAAGTCACGAAACAATTCTCCTCTTGTCCTTATTTTCATCCTCTTTCCAGATAAAGGCCACAACTCCAGCTTTAGTAGCAACTGAAATTTTTTTTCTGTTGAAGAATTCCAGGAAAAGGATCATGCCTGAAAATGATAATTTCATTATTTGTGAACTGAAGTAGCTGAGAAATGCTTTGAGAAAGGACATCCCAAGGTTAAAAAGAAGGAAATGGTTCTCCTGCTCTTGCGTCTTACATCTCTCCCATGGTTAAACTTGCAATATCTGCTCTCTGCCTCTCTGTGGCTGCTTCCATCTGTGCAACTGTGTTGGGGTCACTACTCTAAAATCTGCAGCTGTCCTCAACCTTTCCTTTGCATACTTATTTGTCACACCAACAGTTTTCCACCTGTTAGGTCTGTTGGCAGCAGGAGAGTGTCTGTGAGAGTATTTGAACACCTGCCCTAAAACAGCCATTTCTGAATTTAGCGGGGGAAAATCAACTGACTGGTAATTCTCTCCTCTATTAATCAGTGATGGGGGCTTGCAATGTCCCAGCACATTTCCCAAAACACTGTTTTTCATCTAACATGGTAAGCATTTAAATTTAGCTGCTGGTCTGAGCAGTACTTGAGAAAGAAGCTCTGTCACAGAAGCCTGCTCTGAAGACTGAAGTGCCCAAGTTCCCATAGCGCAAATATCCCCATGCCTATTAACCTCTGCTTCAGCCTGCTCTTGGACAGCCAGTCCAGGACCATATAAGTTGCAGAAATGTCAGACAACAGTGAAGATGCCCCTGAAGTCTGGATCCTAACAGTGATACTGCTCAGCTTCTTTTGAAATGGAGTCCTATTAAAAGAGTTGAGAAATTTTATTAACAACAGCAGTCACAGAAAAGCCATGCTTCTGCAACCATGAAGAGAATATAGTTACACAAAAAATTGGGGCAAGAAAATAGATAAATCTGTTGGTTTTGCCTGACAGGCATAGCCCGTCTCCTGGATAGGTCGCCTGGGCAATGGACTGGTACATTATGTCTGCAGAACTGTTGAAAGACCTTGTGCTTATATAGAATCAGAGAATCATCTAGGTCGGGGAAAAAAACCCTATTCTGGGGCAGGAGATTCATCTAATCCAAGTAATATTGTCTTCTTCAGTTTAATGAGAGCTAAGTTCATTGTAAATCTCATCACAAAGTCCTTATATGCCTTATCACTAGCAGATTTTTACATTTTCTCTGCTATCAGTTATTATGTGATGTGTGAGTCTTCAGCAGAGTTCCCTCATCAGATCCCTTGAATCCAAAGATTGTACCTCAGAGAAATAAAGTCACAGCACCAAGCCCACATGCCAGCTGGGTTGGTCACTGCGCAGCACACGGTTGAGAGCAGGGAGATAGAGCAGGGCTGGGAGCTGGGCTCTGCCATGCCTGCCTCGTGCCTCTCTGCAGCCACAGCCTCTTGAGCCTCTTCTGGGGTTTTCCCACAGGCAGAGGTTACAGCATGGAACTCCAGCATTTTATTTACAAGCTTTCCATGAAATGTGACTGTGGAAAGTCGACCCAGGCTGGATGCCAGGTGCCCACCGAACTGCTCTAGCACTGCCTTTGTCAGCGGGGCATGGAAAGGGAAAAAATAAAATGGAAAGCAATTCACAGATCAAAGTAAGACAGTTTACTAAGGGAAAAGTAAAATGGTTCTTACTCAAACAAAGGAAAAACACAATGATTTTATTCTGCACTTCCCATCAACAGTGGACCACTTCCCGTGAAGCAGGGCTGCAGCACATGTCACAGCTGCTCTGGAAGGCAAACACTGTAAATAACCAGTGCTCTCCCTTCCTCCTCCTTTACTTAGCTTTTCCACCTGAGCTGATGCCATATGGCAATGATAAACAAATGGATGTTTGCACAGGTGTAATTAAGCACAGAAGAGGCAAACCTCTGCACAGAACTGATTTACAGTCAAATTTATGAGCCTTGAAAATCCAGATTACACTGCATGTTGCTGTATTACAAACTGGTGTTTCAGTTTCTTGAATTACCAGATCTTCCGAATAATGTAAATTAGGTGATAACTTTGGAAGTAAGGTGAAATTGGTTTAAGCTCTGACAATGTCAGTGGAGGGGGCAGGGGGTGGGTAGCACAGTGTGTGAGTAGTGCCTTATTGCAAGAATGGGAAGTCCATCTTCTCAACCACAAACATTAAGCACTGCAAGCCATGGAAATAATTTAATAGAAGGTAATATCTCCCTTCATGGCAGTATGTCTTTTCCAAATAGTGTACCAATAAAGAGTATGCTTTACTTCAAAGAACTTGTTCTTGCAATAGAGAAGTAAAATCAAAACACTATTTTGTACATTGGTAAGATGTTTGGGGATGTCATGAAAAATGTAGGAGTCATCATAAAAGTTTAAACAAACCTAACTCTGATATTGCTAATGCAAAACTTCAATCCCGAAAATCAGAGCCATTATTCAAACAACATTTCCTGCAACTCTAAAAGCTTACTAAATCTCATAACAGAAACAGATTATTCCAGTTTTTATTCCTCCCTTACATCAATCAGCCCAATCTGAATTCAACAAATTTCAGGAAATTGAGAAAGTTATGAAAGAATTTAAATGTTATTTGAGAAATTTTCTGTCTTCCTTATGATTACTACATGCTCAAAATTGTAACAACCAGCAGATGTCTCTGCAACCACTGATCAGTGCTGCACACAAGAAGAAAAGAGGAAGAATTTAATGAGTGAGCCTTCACTTTAAGATTGACTTCCAGAAATGTCAAACCTACACCGCAAATTCCAGAAGAGCAGAGACTGACAGCATTATAGTAGCACTCCCTAGGAAGGAATCAGCATCTTACTTGGTTTTAAAAATAGCAACATGAGCACCTTAGAACTGTCTGTTTACAGAGTGGTTTATCAAGAATAAAAAGTCTCTAAATTTGGTATCTTTGCCTCAAAAAGGCATTGTTCTCAAAAAGGGCAAGCTTGCCATCCCTGGAGCTAACCTGTGCCTGTACTCCTTGTCCTCCCACGGTAGAAATGACTGCCACAAACATCCCTTGCTCTGCTCCAACTCAGGGCGTGCAGCTTCAGGCTTTCCTTTGTTAATGTATAAACAGAAACATGTGAAAAAAATAGTATTTACCCTACCAAAACAAGATACCCTGCTGTACATCAAATTCCCTCTGTGGGGTAAGGATAAACTGGAAAATGAGGCAGATGATAGTTATGAGTCATAGTATTTAATGTGCTATGGTAAGGCACTTGAGTGTTATGACTGTGAGAGCAATAGAAGAAGCTATTTGATAACAAAGCACATATTTTCTACCACTGTGAATGATTTGTAAGCCCACTGAGTTGCTGACTTGCAGCCTGATATCTCCTGGTAGAGTCATCTTTATTGAACCCTGCTGATACTAAAGATTTCCTGGCAGGTAGATTTGTGTAGCATTTCTGTCTTGTACAGAGGCAGTCCCTCTTGCCACAAAGTTACAGTTGGCTTATGGATTGAGACAACTGAGGACAACCTCAGGGAGCACAGCAGAAAGATGGAAGTTCTTTTAAGCCATTTTTTCTCTTCCTGAACTCTGAGTGGCCCAAAAACAAGTGTAACCTGCCACTGACTTCAATAGACCCTGCTTGCAGACCACTGTAAAATGAGCACCTCTTGCCTCCTCACAGGTGGCATGAAAAGGATGCTGAAGATGTAGAGAGGCTCTTTGGTGTGAATGCAATTGCATGTCTGTCAGGCTGCATCCACGCTGTGGGTGGTAGGGAGCACAGGCTGGGGCTGCATGCTGAGAAAGGAGCCCTTGCTCTGGCTGCTGTGTCCCCTGACCTGCTACACTGTGGGCAAGGCACAGCCCTTGCTGCAGCAGCACTCTCTGGCAGTAATATCTACACACATACACATGCCACTTGATGGAAGATTCTAACGTGTAAGGCACTTCTATGGATTCGGTTCTCAGATTACAATATATGTGTAGGGCCACAGTTTATCTTCTCCAGATCTTCTAATTATTGAAATTCAAGAAACTCAATTTCTTTCAGGTAATGAAATAGGAAAATCCTACTGGCATTATGGTTCTTGACTGAAGACCTATAACAAATGCGATCCTTCTCCTTTCCCTTCCAAGTAAGGTGGTGGGTCATTCAGTTTGCAGGGAAAAGAAGACCAGATGGTGGTAAATGTCTTCACTATATGACATATGTTTGTATGAAAGGTTTTTATTTTTCTTTTTCTTTAATTTCTATGAATTACATTTTATTCCCCTCTGTTTTAAATAAATTGAGAAGCAAGATTTGTATATACATTTAACCACTACTTAATGAAAAGTCTGCAGTTCATACCTGTGATCTTGATGTATGATGCTGCCACAGGAAAAGTAGCTAGCGTTGTTACAGACCTTCATCTTAATTATGAAAATTTTTTATTTAAATATAGAGCTAAGCATACAAAATACAGCACTAGGCCATCTGTTAGTTTTCCATCTGGACTCATTTGCAAAATACTCTCTGTTTCCCTCCTAAGCACTATTTATAATCTTCCTTGGAAAAAAGTATGACTAATCTATGGCACACAAGAGATAGCTATTTGAATGCCACTTTTAATAGAAGTGGCTATATAGTTCAAAGTAGTAGCAAAATATATTTATTTTGTTTTGCATGCAGATGTAAAAGCTCACATGATTTATAGACACACAAACAAATTTTTTTCCTGTCACATGTTTTTTAACTAGCAAAATGTGAAAATCTTCAAGATTTCTGATTTAATGGAAAAGTTACATATGAGAATGAACAGTTAGCATTTTTAAGTGCCTGACCAGGACTTTTGCAGTGATTCTGAAGTGGCTTGTCTTTCTTTCTTGCTCAGTCTGAAACACCCCCAGAGGCCTAATTTCTGAGGTTGAGCACTCAGATTATACTTACCATAAGGTATCATCTGAGCTGAATATTGCAATATTAGTGTAATTGCTAGTTGTTTGGTCCAAACCCATGTTCCCCAGACCAGTAAAAGTGTGGGCAATGGGTCTGGCCATACCTCAAAGCAGCAGTTGCAGAGAGCCCACTGGAAGCCCCCTGGAAGACATGTGCATGGGGCTGATTTGATGGTACCCTCTAAGGCCATCTGTGGGTCACCACCAGTGTCCTCCAGAGCCACTGACAGTGAGCTGCTGGGAGTTGTGTCCTATGTTCTCTTTCCACTCAATATCACAGAGCAGGGAAGACCTCATTACCTGAAGGCTGTTCCCTAGTCATTCTTTTACACCTCTGAGTCAGGTAACCTGAAGTACCTTCTCAGATCCTCCTCCCTCCCCTAACATGTCATCTTTGGCCAAACTCTACTTCGCAGTTGCCAGAGTGGAAAGCAAAAAGGGGCTTACTTCAAGGGTTTATGATTTGAAGGGCAATAATTCAGTAGTATCTTACTTTCCTCTTCCCCTTCTCTTTATTTTTCAGAGAACAGAAAAATGTTTTTAGTCACCCCCATGTCTTGGTTTAGAGCAAAATTTTGGGAGAGAGAGAGAGAGAGTCTCCAGAGGGGCTCTAGTAGGAGGATAAATTCAATCGGCACCTCCCCCCTACAACTAGTCTGGGAGAAAATACTTCTTTGAAGAAAAGTGGAAAAAAGCTGTTTATTAAACAATAGAACCTAACAATATTAAAACAATAAAACTCTTTGCCGCTCTAAAAGAGATGACCAATTGAGAAAACCCCCTCCCGGTTGCAGCCCAGCTCACTCAGTCTCTTATCAGTCCTTCTGGTGCTGGAATTCTCACAGGCCAGGCCCGGCCTGGCCCGGTGGCCACAGGTGTGAGCTGCCGGTGCTTCCCTGGGTGTTCAGTCCAGAGCAGGTTCTAAGAGGTCTAAAGAAAAGGAAAAGAAAAACCACAGTCCAGGGACTCTTCTTTGCCTCAGCTAGCTAAAACTAACCAAAAGCAAAAGGAGAGCTCTCTGTCCTGCCGTCTGTCTGTCCGCAGACAACACAGTCCTGGAGCAGGAATGCGGGGGAGTACGTGCAATGTCTGAGCGAGGAAAAAAGAACTGTGCGATTCTTCTCTCCCCCCTCTCACTCTCTGCAACAAGTCTTAAAGGTGCAAAACTTATTATTATTCAGCATAAACCAATGAGACGATTTGGGGATAAAAGCATCATATAGTCAACCCAGGACATTCTACTCCTTATCTTTATATTGTCTGCTTACTACTAAAACTAATATAAATTTAACTCTACAAACACATACATTATACATCTATTATACAGCTATACACAGACAATGGTAATACTATTTAGCAAACAGTGATATTTACACATAGGTCTTACTCAACAATCAGATTTCTTTGAGGTACACATCGTGTTCTCTCATCTTTTTGCATTATTTACTATGTGTAACTTGGTCTCTGAGCAAAAACAACTTCACGAATGGGTTTGTCTGTATTCGAGGCAGAATTAATTTAAACTGTCTTCTCTAACAAACTTCTGACATGTACTACTGGGACTTTGTCTCTATTTACTCTATGCAAAGACTCAGATTGGGCAGGGCTTACTCGGTTAGTAGAGCTTCGGGTATTAACTAACTAGGTGGCTTTTGCTAGATGCTGCTCTCAGTTTTTGAAAGATCTCTTACTTAATGCTTTCAATGTGGTTTTTAACAGTCTGTTGTACTTCTCTACTTTGCTTGCAGCTGGTGCGTGGTAGGGGATGTGGTACACTTACTCAATACTATGTTCTTTAGTTCAAGTGCTGATAAGGCTGTTCTTAAAATGAGTTTCATTGTCTGACTCAATCTTCTCAGGGGTACTATGTCTTTAGAGAATTTGCTTTTCTAGGCCCAGGATAGTGTTACGGGCAGTGGCATGAGGCACAGGGTAGGTTTCTAGCTATCTAGTGGTGGCTTCTACTATTGTGAGCACGTAGCGCTTGCTTTGGCGTGTCTGGGGCAGTGTGATGTAGTCAATCTGCTAGGCTTCTTCATACTTGTACTTAGACTACTGCTTACTATACTACAGGGGCTTCAATCGCTTGGCTTGTTTGATGGCAGCACATGTCTCACAGTCATGGATAACTTGAGAAATACTGTCTATGGTTAAATTTACTCTTCGGTCTCGTGCTCACTTATAGGTGGCATCTTTACTTTGATGGCTTGAGGCATCATGGGCTTATCGAGCTAGGAATAACTTTCCCTTATGTTGCCAATCTAAGTCTATCTTTGACACTTCTATCTTTGCAGCTTGGTCTACTTGCTCATTATTTTGGTGTTTTTCATTAGCTCGACTCTTGGGGACATGGGCATCAACATGACGGACTTTTACAGGTAGCTTTTCTAACTGAGCGGCAATGTCTTTTTATTCATCAGCAGCTCAGATCGGTTTTCCCCTACGCTGCTAGTTGGCTTTTTTCTACTTTTCCAGCCATCCCCACAGTGCGTTGGCTACTATCTATGAATCAGTGTAAAGGTAGAGCTTTGGCTACTTCTCTTTCTCAGCAATGTTTAGGGCTAGCTGAACAGCTTTGAGTTTAGCAAGCTGGCTTGATCTACTTTTTCTTTTGGTAGCTTGTGCAACTTGTCGTGTGGGGCTCTATACAGCTGCTTTTTACTTCTGGTTTATTCTCACAATGCGGCAAGAACTATCAGTAAAAAGAGCGTATCGTGTATCTTCTGCTGGCAGCTGGTTATATGGTGGAGCTTCTTTAGCTCGTGTCACTTCTTGTTCTTCTTCATCAGTGAGACTAAAATTTTCACTTTCTGGCTAGTTTGTAATTATTTCTAGAATTTCAGGGCGATTTGGGTTTCTAATACGGGCGCGCTGTGTGATAACAGCAATCTATTTGCTCCATGTGGTGCTGGTGGCATGGTGCGTAGAGGGAACTTTTGCTTTGAACATTTACTTTAGCACTGGTAGTCGGGGTGCCAGGAGGAGTTGTGCTTCTGTGCTTATTACCTCTGAGGCAGCTTGGACTTTTTCATAGGCAGCTAAGATTTCTTTTTTTGTTGGAGTATAGTTGGCTTCAGACTTTCTGTAGCTTCGACTCTAGAATCTTAGCGGTCGGCTTCGAGTCTCACTAGGCACTTTTTGCTAAAGGCTCTAGGACAAGCCATGGTTCCCGGCTGCAGAGTAGAGCACGTTCTTCACTTTTGGTCCCGTCCTGACTGGGCTAAGGGCTACTGCATGGGCAATTTCTTGCTTGATTTGTGTAAAGGCTTGTTGCTGCTCTGGGCCCCAGTGGAAAGGGTTCTTCTTGCGGATGACTAGGTAGAGAGGGCTCACGATTTGACTGTACTCGGGAATATGCATCTTTTAAAAACTTATGGCACTTAGGAAAGCTTGCGTTTCTTTCTTGCTGGATGGTGGAGACATTGCTGTGATCTTGTTGATGACATCAGTGGGAATCTGACACTGTCTGTCTTGCTACTTCACTTTTAGAAACTGGATCTCTTGAGCAGGTCTTTTGACTTTGTTCTTCTTGATGGCGAAGCCGGCTTTTAGGAGAATCTGGATGATTTTCTCTCTTTTCTCAAACACTTCTGCTGCTGTCTTCTTCTACACAATGATGTCATCAATATATTGCAGATGTTCTGGAGCTTCACTTTTTTCTAGTGCAGCTTGGATCAGTCTATGGCAGATGGTGGGACTGTGCTTCCACCCCTGGGGCAGTCGGTTCTAGGTGTACTGCACGTTTTTCTAGGTGAAAGCAAACTGGGGCTTGCATTCTGCTGCCAGAGGAATGGAGAAAAATGCATTGGCAATGTCAATAGTGGCATACTACTTCGCTGCTTTGGACTCCAGCTCGTACTGGAGTTCTAGCATGTCTGGCACAGCAGCGCTCAGCGGTGGAGTCACTTCATTCAATGCACGATAGTCTACAGTCAATTTCTATTTTCTTTCAGATTTACGCACAGGCCAAATGGGGCTGTTGAAGGGTGAGTGGGTCTTGCTAACTACTCTTTGGCTCTCTAGCTCACGGATCATTTTGTGGATGGGGATCACAGCATTTTGATTCGTTCGGTACTGTCGGCGGTGCACTGTTGAGGTGGCAATCGGTACTCGTTGCTTTTCTACTTTCAGGAGTCTTACTGCAGATGGGTTTTCTGACAGTCTAGGCAAACTGTTCAACTGCTTGACACTCTCTTTCTCTACAGCAGCTATTTCAAATGCTTACTTGAGTCTCTTTGGGTCTTTGAAATACTCACTTCTGAGGAAGTCTATGCTTAAAATGCATGGGGCTTTTGGGCTAGTTACAATAGGGTGTTTCTTCTACTCATTTCTAGTCAGGCTTACTTCAGCTTTTATTAAAGTGAAATCTTGGGATCTCTCTGTCACGCTAACAATAGAAACAGACTCTGTCTCTACATGTCTTGATGGAATTAATGTACATTGTGCACTAGTATTAACTAAAGCTTTATACTCTTGTGGTTCTGATGTGCTAGGCTAACGAATTTACACAGACTAGAAAACACGATTTTCTCTAGCTTTTACTTGGCTAGAGGCAGGGCCCTTCTAAGCTTGGTTATCTTTCTTTCCCTGGGCATATGCTTTGGAGGTTCTTTCAAGGGGATCGGACATGTCATCATCATCATACTTGGCAGTTCGGCCACGGGCAACTGGAGCTGCTTTTTTTTTGGTGGAATTCTTTCTTTCAGCTTTGTCTTTTTTCAATTCACGCACTCGTCGTGCTAGAACAGCAGTAGGTTGTTTATCTCACTTTTTCATGTTTTCTCCACAATCACGCAGGTAGAACTACAACTCAGCTCGTGGGGTGTACCTTCTCTCGCTATTTGGGAAACGTCTGCTTTGGATACTAGAACTTCTGATTTGTACTGCTGAGATCTGGAGAAGGTCTTCTTTAATCTCTTCTCTGAGCTTCTTGTGGTTCTCTTTTATCTTGTCTTCTAATTTCTGCAGACGTGATTTTACTGCTGAGATTTTGGCATGTGTTGGGCCATGCACAGCGTCTGCATATGCTCGGAGCTTCTTTGCCATATCTAGCACAGTCTCATCTCTCTCATTTCTCTTTATTATGGCTAAGGCAGAAGCATATTTATGTGGCTCAAGTCGCACAAGTTTTCGCTACATCATAGACGTGTATGGTACTAAGTCTGGGTTCTTAGTTGTTACATCATCTGAGAAGATAATCTTTGCTACTGCTATTTTTCTTAGGCGTTGGATCTCTTGCTCTATGGTCTTTTACTGTGTTTGTTGCATATAAAGATCATCTGCATACAGGTATCTTTGTGCAACACTTTCTAAGACCCGTGCCCAGAGGCTCTGTGGATTAGCCCCCCTCATCATTTTTTGGTCGATGACAGGGTCTTGTGACAGGGATCTCAAATGCTTCGCTTCAGTGTCGTTTAGAATTGTGGCCTCACTTGCAGCATCTCAGAGACGGACTAACTAACTAATTATGGATTCATCAGGTCGTCGGGTGTAATCTTTCCGTAGTCCACGAAGGTCTTTCAGGGAAAAGGACTCAATATTTGTATCAGATCTTGCACTTGCTGCTTTGACTTTTGATTTTATGTCGGGAGGTGTTGAGGTTCTTTCTCTTGTATCATCATCTTCATCATCTGCTGGTCGGTTGGTTTTGTTTGTGCATTTCTTACTTCTAGTACTGGTAGCAACAGCCATTGGTTTGGCTGCTGGCTTTGGCTCACTATCTGGTTTGGCAGCTGGCTTCGAGCTTGGCGTGCTGGCTGCAGCCTGACTGACTGGGATAGCTGATTTATCTCCCTGCCCCCCTGCTTTTGTCTGCTGCTTTACAGTATCTAACAGAGTGCGATAAGCATAGGCTAGGGCTCAGCTTATTGCAATTAGCAATCATATAGCATCATATAGTCAACCCAGGACACCCCACTTGTTTTAATTCTTCATAAAAAGGCAAAGGCTGATTTCTCCTGACTAATTTGCATGCAAAGTTCTGAAGAAGTTCTTTGCAGGGTAATGTTAAGTCATCTTTGGGTATTTTTTTGGTGAGCAAACAAGTTATGTTCTAGAAAACACATGAAAATAAAGAACTGGAATAAATTACCAGGCACCAGGCTGTCTAGTATCTCATTGCTCTTGCCTGTCTGGCTTTCTGCCATCACCATGGCAAGATGTTTTAAGTTCTCTGCTACAAAGACTGTCATTTTTTTCTTTCTCAGTTTTCAGTACTATGCATAAATGCATTGTTGCAAAATGAAGCTCGCATGTGCAGTTACAATACAGGCCTCCCCTACACCCCAAACCTGAAAAAATATGGTCCCTGACTATCGATTGTGAAATGGAAGATACTTGAAAAGTTGCAGCAGTCCATATGCAGAATCCTTACTTTAATACTGGCAGGACCTGAAAACTCCATGCAGCAAACCAGTTTTTATGTTAGTAAGAACAAAATGACACTCTAAAATACCAACTATCTTTTTAATGTCTTCCCATCAAAGAGGAAAAATTTGCCTTATCTCAGTGTTGTGTACATTTACAATGAAAGAGAGAAAATCAGAACAGATGCAGGAGGTACAAAAGACTCATAAGTACTAAGTTTAAATGACTATAATGGGAACACTAGTAGCTATTTACTAACGATTTAATTAACTTCCCCCCACCCATGCCACTTCGGTTTTCATTCTTTCAATAAATATGGCAACCGTAGGGTGCATTTTGCAAACATTCCCCTCACAAATATTTGCATACTTACGGCTAGATGTGGCTCAGGAACTGAAGAACATTCTGTGGCATGCAGCAGGCACATGTGGCTCCACAGGTGGAGCCAATGTGACCAGCTTTGGGCTATGTAGTGTCCCCATTCAAAGTGCTTCAGAGCCCTTTATGTACTGTCAGGCTTTGGTCCCTGCTGGCTCCTGTGTGCTGGTGATGCCCTGCCCTTTGCTCAGTCACCCATTTTTGTCTGTGTGACTGCCAGAATTAGATCCACTGCTTGGTACCAGGACCATCTGAAGGCACTGCTGTGCCTTGTCAGAACCAGCCTCCTGGAGAGACCTGTGTTGCTCTGTAGGACTCAGCCACCACTGGGAGTTGCAGACATAGTTAACACTTCTCCTGAAGTTTCCCCTCTTAGTTTCCAAGGAGAAAATAGGAAACATTAAATAAGACTCTTTAGTAACTCACTGGTAGGGAACTTACTCTTGAACTTTTCAAGGTCCCTCTTACTGAGCCAGCATCAGCACTTACCCTTCCCTGCTAAGTCAATGGAGCTACCAGAATACCAGTCACTATTTTCTGCTGCATCTGAGATGCAGACAGAAGAAAGCTACCTACCCACCCCAACAGTAACCTCAGGGGTGTTATGTATAATGTTTGCAGAAGAAAACCAAAATGCAGTGGAGCAAGGCAAGGCAAAGTCAAGGCAAGGCAAAGTCAAGACAAGGTGAGGAAAGGCAAATAAAAGATCCTAGCAATGGCAGAAACCCCTGCTTTCTATCTGTTGCCCAGGAAGAAAATTTTCCACACGAGGAAGTGTTGTGTCTAATTTAACACTCTAGATTTGCACAATCTCCGCCTCTGGGTTAGTATGAGGTCAAAGGAAGAAATAGCACAACTTACATTTCTCAGTAGACCAGGACTGGTCCAAGAAGTTACTCTGTCTGTATGAGTTCAAAGGAAATGATTTTGAGCTCTAAACTAAGGTTTAAGATGAAACTCTGTTTCACAGATATGTAATAAAATTTATGTACCATGAATGTGCAGATCAGTCTGTATTAGGCCCAGGTTCCAGGGTTCAATATGTCCTGTAGTAAGTTAGAGTAAACCTTCCACAGTCATTATGGTTAAGTAGAAATGACCCAGTTTTCGGAAATGCTAGACGTCCACTTTTTTGTCAGCTCCCATGAGATTTGCAGATGCTCCAGACTTTTTAAAATCCCCTTACTCTTACTGATACGACTAGGGCATCACATACCTACAAGTGAATTTTTTGGCAAACAATCTGCTCTGGGGTTTGTTGTCTAGTTGTTGTTACTTTAGCCTCAGGGCTGTTTACTTGCATAGAAATGGCTACTCCTTCTAAGAGGATTTTTTGGAATCTACCCTGGAAATCTCTTTGCATTTAGAGTCAGATTCTTAAATGTATTTAAAATGCTTTAGAAAGCTGCACTTAAGAAAAGTCATATGGCAGATTCATGGAACGATTTTTTTCCATTTGTCTTGCCAGGTTAAAGGAAAAACTTCCATGGCAACATAGCAGCAATCACCCATTCATTAACAAAAAGCCTTCATTTATTTTTTTCATTGTAGGAAGTGTAATTTCATTTCTCTTATCATTATGCCTATTTCACATACTTTGCTACTAAACACTCTTATTTTCAGTAATTTGGGTTGCTTATAAATATACATTTTTCAATGCCAAGTGAATTATTAACTTTATACAGCCTGAAGTGGCAGTCTCTCTCTCTTTCTGGGATGTGTGCATATTCTCACTATCTGGGATGTGTGTAATCCCTACCTAGAGAATTAGAAACTAGGATGCTTATTTTTTGGTTTCTTTTTTTTTTAATAAATTTTGCTAAATAGAAGTGCTTTGTAAATGGGAAGATGCATTTCTGGAAGAACATTGCACAGGTGGGGTCTTGTATTTTTATGCTGCTCCATTTGAAATTTAATCTTGAAATTATTTGAATAGCAGTTTAAACAATGACTCTCTGAAATTGCTACAGGTGATTTAGTGGCATTCATTCTTAGTGGTAGAGATCTCATACACTTCATGCAGTTTTCCTTTGAAATTAAAGACAGCAGAGACTTATTTTTAAAAAACAGTGTATGTGTATTATGTGTGTCTGAAATTTTTCACAGATATGGTGACCAACAATGTTCATTTCTGTTCCTAAAGGTTAGAGCCTGCAGGCTTTTATATGTAGCTTTTAAGTCTTCATGGCAAAATCAAGATGCAGTAAGAGGCTTTCTTGCATTCTAGTCCTTTCTACATTCATCTTAGACATTACATTGTATTTCAATATACAAAACCAATGGCAGGTCTGAGCCCACACATAAACCTTGCAGATGTTTCAGTTGCAGATTCAGCATGTAGGGGGATGTGTTGCTGTGAAGTAGAACAATTTTTGTCCTTCAAAGTACCAGGAAGAATTGTTAGGATTGTCTAAATCCATTGTTCATATTGTTATTATTTAAAAGGTATCCCATGACAGTCATTACTACTGAACAGTGTTACTTCATCATCATGAGGTATATCAGAGAAAACACCACACAGCACAAACTAGGCACAATCTAGATTGCTGTGTGGGTTTTTTCCTTAGGAATCACATATGCTGTCAACAACTACTTGATTTGTCTTGGGAAAAGGCAGAGTAAAATTGTGTGGCAGCATCCTCTTCAATACCTTTAGGCATGATTCCTGACATTTGTATCAGTAGCATGTGTGTAGCGGGATGTGGGACCAAGTGAGTTATTTCATCTCTGGGTCAAAGAGCCTCATCAAAGATAACTAACTTCATATTGTGCCTGCATAGACGTATCACAGACCTGCATGGCCTTGGGTGTGAACCTAAGACCTTTGTTAGCATTTTCTTTGACTCCTTCTTTAGCAAGATTTTTTTTCCTCTTTAATCTCTCATAGTTTCTTCTTCTCCCAATCAGAATCTGAGCCTGTATTTAAGAGCTTCTTTACATTACCAGTCTTGTATTAAATTATTCTCTGTTGCAGCATTCTGATTTATCTATAGAACTGTAGTTTTTGAAACCATTGCTTTTTACAGCAATGGTCTTGACTTTCAAAACATTTTTAGTTTTAATTACTGTGTATTGAGCTTCTAGGTATAAAACTGTCAAATAAACCTGAGTATCTGCATAAATGTGGGAAACTGCATGTGTTATCACTCAACAATTGCTGGTGGGCAGTTAGCAAACTCTTGTCTAGGATGTCTGTTCAGCTGCTGCAGAACAGCAGTGATAGGATGAACCGCGGATTAGTTGTCAAACCATGTGCAGTCATGACCTTGATTCTGTTTAACACAGCAGATTATTCAGATTGCCCACCCATCAGCAATGTAGTGTGCACAGCCAATTTTACTTCAGTCAGTAATACACAAAGTGCTCATTTCACAGGGCACCTCAGAGAATAGATTTCTTCTGGCTTCTAAGAGAAAAAGTGACATCATTTACTGTCTTGGGTGGCCAGCAGACAGGTGACTCCTTGTTAGTCCTTAGCTGCTGTTTTGTGTTTGGCCTTTTCAACCAGGATAAGCCTATTTTGAGTACAGGGACTGGAGTCTCTCCTGCCTGGGATAGGAGGAACACTGCAGTGCCTGTTACTCTGTGCTGCTGACTGCACACTGGAACAAGGCACTGTGAGTGGTCAGTTGTGCCTTTTCTTCCCAGCTGAGGGTCTGCACCAAGGCAGGCAGAGGATCCTCAGCAGTGAGGCATAGCCTAGCCCAGGCTCTGAGCTCTGGGCTCTGGGAGGCTCCCCGAGCTGGCAGTGGCACTGCTGGCAGATGGGCTGGAGCTGCATGGTGCCTGTGAGTGAAGTTGTGGTGGTTCATTGACACACAGCATCAGACAGCAGCCCTCCAGTGCTCCTGGATCCCAGCTCAATGGTGGTCTCTTGAGTCCACAAGAGTAGTGGTTCCTCCAAGGATGTCAGGACAACTTCAGTCCCTACCTGGGACTGATGTGCTTGTTCAGCTGTATTGTGCAGATGTGTGAAGTTGCATCCACACTGGGCCCAGAAGAAGAATAATTATGTTTTCCCTTGCTGTTTTCTGTCTGGGAAGCTGTCCCCCTACCAGCTTGTCAAGCAGAATTGGGTAATGGAACTCCACTACAAAAGACAGGTCTTTCCAGAGCTCCCTGGACTATGGCCCTAGGGTTGATTATCTATAAAATGTTTTCTCCTTCTCTTTTTTCAGTACCACACAATGACTTTCTGTTCATATCAGTTACCAGTACTTGGTGATCCCACAAGCAGTTCAGCGCTTCAATCCTTGCATATTTCACACACTATCTACTGACTTTGTCTTTGCTGTCCCTGTTTCTATTGTGTCCTCTGGTGTTTGTATTTGCAGGTCTGTAGAGAGTGGACTGCATTTGTCTGTGTACACAGCACCTGGCACAGTGGAGAAAGCCAGCTTTGTGCTCCCGCATTTCAGATAGAACATGTTTTCAATCTACCAAGCATACATAGATAAAAATGTAAGGAGCAAAATTATTACAGGCGCACAGAATTTGGTGGCCACTGTCACTCAGTGCAGCCAAGGACTTGCTGCAATTCTACTGTGAGTGGTCTTCCAATAATCTTCCTGAAAATTAGACACAAAGTAGATCTTTTGGTATAATTCTCTTGCATTTTTTTCCTTACTTGGCTCATGTTTGTCATACTTGGGACTATTATTTCTGCTCTTAATGAGGTGTTGTTTCACTTTTTAATGAAGAACCTTTCTGAGGTAAAGAGAGAATTGCAGTGATCTTTTGATATATCCATCTTTCCTTTTTCATTTTGTGCCTAAGGTGCTCAAATTGAATGAACTTTACTGCCATCTGGAGATGTAGTATTTTCATTTCTGTTTGTCATTTTACCTTTGAATTTCATTACAGAGCCTCATTCCTGGGGTTTAAAGAATAAAAGCATTTTGATGTTTTACTTGCTGTAGGGCTGTACTTCTCTTTATAGTGATTAGGTGCTGAAATAAAAGTCACCTCTGGCACCTGACGAGAGTGTTTTAGATTGAACCTAGTGAGTTAATCTGCCTAAGGGCAGACCCCTACTTGCTGGATGTGTGCAGGTTTTTGGTGTCAGGGGAGGATGATGCCAGTGCACTGCAGTCTTGCTTGTGGTCAGTCTGGAACCTAGGGGCATAAACAGACAAACCATGCCATCTCTCAGAAACCTGTCAGTATCTGGAACTGTTGGAATTCTAGAAGGTGTCAAAGGTAGAATTTGTGGGTTGGTATTACCTTCTGCTGCCCTGGTGTTAGTTTTAGTTGCAGGTATAGCAATGCCATGCTCGTGTAAGAGGGCACCAGCTGGAACATACACTAGTGGTGTGAAAGTCTTTATAAAAGGGGTACAAGATCTTGTACGAGAACCAGGAAATTTTGTGTCAGACCCTTAAAAGACATGTTACTAAACTGTGGTGGGTTGGCTTTGGCTGAATGCCAGATGCCCACCAAGTTGCTCTATCACTCCCCCTTCTCAGCTGGACAGGAGAGAGTAAATAAGATGGAAAACAACTTGTCAGTTGAGATAAGACAATTTACTAAAACACACAAGCAAAGAGAAAAAAAACCATTCTCTACTTCCCATCAGCTTGAGAAGCCATGTCTCACCACTGTCTGGGAAGCAGGGCTTCAACAAGCTGTAGAAGGCAAACCTCCTTGCCTCCCTCTTCCTCCTCCTTTACTTAACTTTTATATCTGAGCTGATGTCATAAGGTATGGAATATCCCCTGGTCAGTTTGGGCCAGCTGTCCTGGTTATGGACCCTCCCAGGATCCTGCCACTCCCAGCCTGCAGCAAGCAGAATTTTGGAGAGACAGCATTGATGCTGTGCCAGCACTGCTCAGCAGAGGCCAAAACACTGGTGTGTTATCAACACCCTTGTAGCTGCAAGTGCAAAGCAGAGCATTATGAGGGCTCTTCTGTGGAAAATCTCAAGTAGACCCATTTTATAGACTCCCTTGGAAATAAGAACAAAATTATTTCAGTACAAAAACCACAGACTATCAAAGAATCACATTTCAAACAAATGAAAGGAGATATTTTTGATCAGTCGGCATTTGGTGTGTAAAGCTGCTTCCCAAAGGAAACTGTAAATAAAAACCCCTTTGTGTTCCATCAGAGGAAGATGGTATTAATGTTGAGAAGACAGAAAGTTACTCAGCAAATCACATCTGAAGATAAGTGAAGGATGGGAAGAGTCTTGGAGTCATGGCAGCAGGATATGCTTGTATTGTTCTTATTCTTTCCTGGACAACTGCTAGTAGTGGAGATGGGCTGCTGGCTGCTGCATGCACCCTCCTTTTGAGACACCACAGCCCTTCTTATGTTGTCCTTTTACCGTGGCAAATATAACAGTGGGAAGTGAAGGGATTGATGCAAAATAGGTGAAGTATTGAAGTTGTGAGTTGTTTATAATCTGTATTGTTTTACCTTGACACTTAAATGTTAATTAATTTTCAAAAGCTCCTGCTCAAATAAGTAGGATAGCAGTTTTGATACAGTTGCACATAAACTTTTTCCTACTTCACATAAGGAAGAACACATTTGATCAAAGAACAATAACCTTAAATGAAACTCTTGCTCAACACTGCTTTTCAACTGCAGCCATTCTTAGTATCAGTCTTAAACTGTTTGTGTCATTGGCTGGAACATCTGTGAAATTCCGTGTTGTTTTTTCAGAGATCCACACTTCGATAAGAGAATGACATAAATACACGGTGGAATGAGCGCTGTTATAAATGTTTTGCTTTGCTGTAATAAAAGAAATTATAAACCTGGTTATGCTCCTTTTGCTTTTAGGAGCTTGAATCTGCAGGGGAAAAGAAAACCAACAGGAAACAAATTTCTGCTCTTGGAATACCATCATGGCCAGGACTTTGATTAAAATGAAAAGAACTGTTTTGTGGCTAAGTTGCATTTACAGAGAGAAGTACAGGGAGAAAGATGACAAGATTCTTGAAACCCATCTCTCCTTCCCCCACCAATCTCACCTGGTATTTCACGTCCCAGCTGATAGCTGGAATTGCAACACCTGTAGTGTTTTAGATGTTGTGCACTGAGTCGCAACAAATTGTGTTTGTCAAGGCAGTGTCTACACAAGAGTGTTTTTCAGTCAGTTCCTACTAGTTCATCCTCACTAGCATGTGACCTCAATACTCATTCTGCACACCTCACATGACCCACTTGTGGTCAGTTATCAGGCAACAAAACCCATGTCAACAGGGATTTGGTGAGACTAACTTAGGTTCCAATTGCTAGTTGTTCAAGGTTTATTGAGTGTTCTGTCTTTAATTAGAGAACTAAGGTGTAAACTGCGGTGTCCTTTGCAAAGTCATACCTGTGGGAGTAATTTCAGGAATCAATTGCCAGTGCTGGATAGTAATTGGGAACCCAAAGGGGATTCACATATGAATAGTAAATTAAGGTGCACAGTAGTAACCAGAATTTATACCTGGAACATCAGAGTTCTTAATGTCCCCATTAAAAGGAATTAGGTCATTTCTTATTTAAAGAATCAGAGATAGTGCATTTTCTAAGGGTACAAAAAATGCCTATGAGCAAGACATGAGGGCTTTTCTGTTGACAATTGGTAAGTGCTGCTATTCAGAATTAGTGTCACGGTTTGATATTGGCCAAACACCAGACAGCCACAAAAGTCATTCACTCACCTTCTTCTGTTATAGTTGGGCAGAAGAGAGGGAAAAAAATAACAAAATGCTCATGAGTTGAGATAAGGACTGGGAGAAAAATACTCTAAGGGCAAACCAGGTTCAAATTTAAGGGTATAAGATAAATTTATTATTAACAGAGTCAGAGGAGGATAAGGAAAAGTAAAATAAACCTTTAGAACACCTTTTCCTTCCCCTGCCAGCCCTCCCCTCCTTCCCACTGACAGTAGAGGAAAACAGGGTGTGGGGGTTCTGGTCAGTTCATCAGCTGAGATTTTGTGTTCGCTCAGGGAGAGGAATCTTTTCTCTGCCTTGCCATGGGGTCCCTCCCATGGGCAAACAGTCTTCCCAAACCTGCTGTGGCGTGGGTCACTTGTCCAGGGTCCACAGGCTGCAGTCCTCTAAGGACAGGCTGCTCTGGTTTGGAAGTAAGGACCCTCTCTCTCTGTCTCTGGAAGCAGGGGCCCTCCCTTTCTATTTGGGTCTCCCATGGATCACAGGCCCCTCCAGCATCCACCCACTCCAGTGTGAGCAGTTCTTCCATGGGCTGCAAGTGGATATCTGCATCCCCCATGGACTTCATGCATTACAGGGGGACAGTTTGCTTCACCACAGTCCTCATCTCACGTCAGACACTTGGAGCACATCCTTCCCCTCAAAGCATCACTGACCTTGATGCCACCATGTTGTTTTCTCTCACACATCCTCATTTCCTCCTCTTCTCTGACTAGAAGAAAAATTGCTCTGTGTAGGTGTGAGAGTCTGTCCAAAATCCTGCATTTTTCTGCCTCACTATTGCCAAAAAAGACCACCGAAAAAACTGCTGAGCCAGTGCAGGGTGGGGAAGTTATGTGCCTCTTAGCTACCTGTCTCCATAGGTAGTTACCTGTCGACTTCATGGGACATTCTGCCCCCTGATTCGAAACAATGGATCTGGACTCCCCGCCTCTCAGCCTGGCTGGCTTTGGACTGTGCATATGGCCCCTTTCCAACAAGGAGACCCCCCCGGCCTGCCTTCAACCATTGTGACAAATAAACAAAGATGCAGGCTTCTTCATCGAAGGATCAAGACAAGAAGACCCTGTACCATCAGACCCCATGTACCTTCTTATAAAGACTGGGACTGAACTACCAAAACTTGCCCCCGCCCAGCTTGGTGGTGGGGAGGGAGAGCTGTGCTGTTGGGAAGGGGGAAAATTGCCCAGAACTGAAGCGCAAGCACTGAAGCACGAAAACAATGGTTCCTGCTAGTTATCTGGACTCCGTGTATCTGTACCCTGAGTTCTGTGTTCTTTCCCCCTTTTCGTGATTTCGGTTGTGAAATTGATTCCCTTCCCCCAATGAGCAACGGTATAATTAGGGTCCCAGAACAGCCGTCCCTTCGAGATCTCCCCAAGACCTGGTACCCTGCTGAACTTCTGACGGCTGGACCGCGAGAAGTAAGACCATGGTTTTGGTAGCTATAACCCATATCCCTTTTCCTTCCTCCCTCTTTTCCTTGTCTTTTCCTCTTCTCTCTGGTTCCCCCCTTTCACCAACGCCATTCTGCTGTGATTTTCAATAAAACTGTATCTGATTTGTTTCTGTAAATCCTCTGTGCCTTTTTGGTTATTTTGCACCTAAAAAATCAACCCCGCCATCTGTACCCCCTGGGTCGGATTGGGACAGTAGGTACCATTGTCAACAAGTTCTACCAATTCAGAGATTCCTGCAGGATCTCACAGTGCCGAGAGGTTCCGCATTGGGAAGTCCCTCGTTGTGTTTCTGCTGCCAGCCAGGTGACCTCGCCACCATGGCAGGGGCGGTGACGGCTGCTGTGGCACTGGCACTATTTAACATCTCCCTTCATGCGGGGTCTGGGAAGGGAAAGCCACCCCCACCTCTGTCCTTCTGCCCATGGCGTGGCTGACTAGGGGCGGCCAGGCAGGCAAGGCCCACTGTGGGCCGCATCGAGATGGCAGCAGCTACGGCTCATTGCCACCACTGGAAAAAACTGTGCACGTGCTGTTTTGCTTTTCTTCTTAAATATGTCATCACAGAGGTGTTACCAACCTCTCTAATTGTGCCAGCAGCATGTCCATCTTCAGAGCCATCAGACATTGCCTCTGTCAGGCGTGGTGGAAGCTTCTAGCAGGTGCTGACTGCCTAGACAGAGTGAAGTTAGGCAAGATTATTTCCTTTGTCTTATTTTCTAACTGGTATATGTGCCTGAGTTTTTCAGAGCAGAGCTGGTAAGTAAGAGGGTAGGATTTACAGCAAAGAGACTAATGGAATCTGAATTTTCAGGTGTTCGGGCTAAAGAGCCAGATGGAACAGCACTTTCTAAAATTGGTAGGACAGTCTCAGTTTTCTCTTGCAGAAATACTGAAGACTGAGAGTTCTTTTGTGGCTTATGCTAGGAAAGTAAATGTAAAAGGCTGGAATAATCAATGAAGATAGGTGAATATACTTACTGCATGGACACACTTTCAAATTAAAACATTTTCAAAGGCCAGATTGGAGCACAAGATGTAGTGCTGAGTTTCCTCACATCTCAACAGAGCACTGACATCACCATTTCTGTTCTGAAAGCCATCTCCTTAAAAATTATGAAAACCATTGGTATTTAATCCTGACATAAAGGAGAACATATATTTGTCTAGCTTTGGTAAATATCACTGAATCTGAATGCCAGTTTCCACTTGTCAGTCTTAAGACACAGTTTGGGGTTAGTTTCAAAACTCCTATCCAAGCCTCCTTCAAATCCAAATCCATGTGCTGGTCCACCTAATCCAACCCAGGCAAGATGTATCTGAAAAGTAAATCTTACAAGCATGAGTAAAAGTAATTGGATATTTCATGACAAGAGCATCATAAAACTGGCAAAAATGAAGATCATCTAGATCTGGGCAGCTCTTTGCTGCCAGGTTTCCCAGCCAGGAGTATTAATGTTAGCCACAGGTCTGGTGCCTCAGCAAAGTAGCCCAATTACTCATACAGAAGCTTGTCTGTGTGTTGGAAATGGTCAAACCATATTAAAGCTCTGGAAAATTTACAGAAAAGAATGTCAGAATGTTCAAATCTTACACAAAATTCTTGACAATTAAAGTTATTCACTTTACAAGAAAGAGGTGGAGCATGTGACATCTTTTGGAGAGACAGTAGCTTAACACTCCAACCTTCCCTTCTCAATTATAAACCTAACAGGCTGTTCAGATTTTTTTTTTTTCAGAATCTGTTTAGGCTGCCAGACTCCCTTCAGAGCAAGGGCAGACAGCAGTGACTAGAGGCTGTGGCTGGGCCCTTTCTCTAAAGATCTGGAAGTTGGGATCTGTAGCACCCAGTCCTCTGAAGAAAGGGAACACCATTGCCATAAGAGGTATCTTGCATTTGAGCACCTATATGCAAAATTAACTCTGCCCCTCAGCTGGGGGGGGGGGGTAATAAAGTGTAATAAAACATGTATGTCCTTTTTTGGTTTTTTGCTCAAAGGCACACAACGAGCTTTCAGTAGAATTTTTTCTTCCCTAAAACTGCTTTTTTCTACTCCAAGAAAGGTTAGCACTTGGCAGTATATTGTGAAATAGTAACTTCTGCTCACACATAACAATGTGAGAAAAACCTGTGCTGGTAAAGTACAGACATTCCACATTATATATAGTGCCTTACAACTGGAGCACCATCTGATGAACTGTTATTTTGCTTCTGATACCTATTATTTTCCATTTAAAAGACATTCAATATAACAAGAAAATAAGCCTGATTTTCTATGGATTTGTGCCCTATACTTCTGTAATGCATTAACAATATTAATTTTCTTTCCCTCTACTCTTTACCTAGCACATCTTTCAGCTTCTCTCTGCATTCCTGAAACACCTACTTCACTCCTTCTACTATCAAAATAGCTCTACGTGGTTTGAGGCTACCTAGATGATGACCCCTCCCGGCCAGACACCCAAAAAGGGAGTGGTTGAGGTTCACTTTTTCTCTGCTGTTAGTGGAGAAACCAGTTACAAATTTTCCTATAGCCAACTTTCAGTTTCCCACAAGGCTTCTATACACTCAATTATTTTTGAGAAATCTCTCTGTCAAATTTTTTTGAGTCCATTCTCAAACTATCAGAGTGAAGGTGATTGAAAAAGTGATCAATTTCAGGAATTTCTTTCCTTCAGAAGCCAGGGCTAATAATTTTTGTTCATTTGGTTTTTGTTGAGTAAAATGTGCCATTAATGATTCTGCAACTGCAGTGAAATGGTCCTGGTAATTTATGGTATTTTCTTAAGTCCTGTCATCATGGTGTTAAGTTACTAATTTCCAGCCTTTTAAACAGATAATCTGCTGAAGCTGGTTCTTTTTGCTATAAGCTTGTTAACTTCCATGGCAGAGGAGAGGCAACCCTAGTTATGAGTGCAAGTGTTGTATTTGGGTGCCTGTACCTAAGAGTTCATAGTTTCTTCTTTCTAACAAGAGTCTCTCCTGTTCCACTTTTTCATAAGAAGGAATGTTTCTAAATTGTTTTAGTTATCATTCTACAAATAAAATACAACTAAGCTGAATATGCCTTCCAGTATTGGTCTCACCTACTACTTATGATTTTTCCATTTGTATTTCATCTGAGCAGGGCAGAAAATAATGAGATGAGGTACTGGCTTTGTTCCCATTGTCCTCAGCATGTTTTTCTCTCACCTTTATCTCAAGAATCATATATTTGATCTTAATTCTTAATATATTTCTAGAGACTACATTGGCTTCTCTGACTGTGACAGAGCTCTGTGTGTGTATACAGGTGACAACCCAGCAAACTGTCATTACAGTAAGTACTGCTCTACCTAATAATAATGCATCTGCCTACATGGAAAGGTCTAATAAAATATAACTGAAAAGTCTTATACCAAATTCCAATAATGAAATTCTGTTCAGTCTAATACCTCCACAGTGCTTTGACAGCATTTTTTCTTGCCAGGTCATCTGTTTAATAATCATGGAAACCTAGAATCATAGTATGATTTGCATTGGAAGAGACTTTACATCCAGTGCAAATCCCCCTGCCATGGGCAGAGACACATTTCTCTAGACCTGGTTGCTCAAAGTTCCATCCAGCCTGGCCTTGAACACTTCCAGGAATGGGGCAGCAACTTCTCTGGGCAACCTGTTCCAGTTCCGAATCATCATCTTAGTAGAGAATTTCTTCCTAATATACAATCTGAACCTACTCTCATTTTAAAGCCATTTCCTGTTGTCATGTCAGCACATGCCCTTGTAAAAAAGTCCCTCTTCAACTCTCTTGTAGCTTCCTTTAGGTACTGGAAAATGCTATAAGGTCTTCCCACACCCTTCTCCTCTTCAGGCTGAACAAACCCAATACTTTCAGCCTTTCTTCATGGGGGAGATGCTCCAGCCCTCTGATCATCTTTGTGATGTTTCTCTGGACCAAATCAAGCTGGTCCATATCCTTCTTATTTTGGCGAACCCAGAGCTGATGCAGCCCTGCAGGTGGGCTCTCAGCAGAGCAGAGCAGAGGGGCAGAATCCCCTCCCTGGCCCCGCTTCCCACAGTGCTCTGGATGCAGCCCAGGACACGTGTGGCTCTCTGGGCTGGGAGTGCCCATGGCTGGGTCATGGTGAGCTTCTTGTGCAGCAATATCCCCAAGTCCTCCTCACCTGGATGGCTCTCAATCCATTCTTTGACCAGCTTGTATCCATGTCTGGGATTGCCCTGATCCAGGTGCAGGACCTTCCATTTGACCCTGTTGAACTTCCAGAAGTTTGCACCAGAGGTCCAGCTCTCCAGGCTGTCCAGGCCCCTTGGGGTGGCATCCCTACCCTCCAGTGCATTGGCCACACTGAGCAGACCTGTGTGGTCAGCAAATTTGTGTGACCAATTTTGATCCAAATAGACTGTTCTTTTAGACCTAACTACATGTGAAGGTTCATTAACAGCACATTTCTCCTGCATTCATCCAAACAAATTAAAAAATATGTTACACTGCCTCTGAAAAGCACAAGGTTACCCAGGGATGGGACTGCCAGAAGTGAGCAAGAACAAGCCCAATGAGAGTGAGGAAAGCTGGTGGTGGTTGCGGAGGTCTGCTGCAGAGAGACTGTAGATACAAGCTGGTTGCTGTGGGCTGTGGATGGGGACACTCTGGCTTGTAATAGACAAGAAAGGGAAGTTGCAGAAACTTCATATTTGCAGCTCAGCCACATGGCCTTCTTTTCTCTCCTCCATTCTTAGGAGGCAGCAATAGAAGGTAGTTTTTCTATGTCCATTCCATGTCCTTTAGGCAGGTTTCAAAGGGATTTTCTGATCCTTACCAGCTGCAACAGACCTGGGAGTGACAACATTCACTATGAGGATAACTGCAGCTTGTCCTGGAAAGGGGGAATTATAAGTGCAAATCCACTCACACCTGCAAGAGAAATGAGGGACCAACCTCACTGTCCTCAGGAGACCAGGAGACCATGCAACTTTAATTTGCATTGCACAGAGCAATCAAGTCACAGGTTGGAGCAGGACTTCAGCTTCTCTGGAGTTTTGTTCATGGAGCCTCATCACATTTTCTATTCATGTCTAATATTATAAAACCCATGAATCTGAAAAATCTTTGCTAAGATAAAGACAGATAGTATGAGGAACAAAAAATTTTAGTCCTACCATTTAGTTCCAAATTCTCCTTAACTTTGAACAGTTAATTCTCAAAACTTAAACTTTGTAAATAGACAGAAAGAAATGCACCATGTTGACCAGGATTCATGCCTGTAAATTCTTCTACCTTAGGGCTACACCTGAAATGCTTTACCTAAATCTTTACATTGCTTTCATTTCTTAGATTTCCTTTCAAGATGAGCACATTTTCATTATGTTCTAACAAGCAATGGTAGAAAACATAAAATGAGTAAACAAACTACCTCCTTGCCCAAACTACCTCCTTGAACACTTTATTTGGGGACTAGAATGCTTGCATAGGACTCAAAAGGAAAAAGAACAGCTTACTTCTATCTTTCCATTCTATGGAAGTCCAGCTTACCTAACAGGGTAACTGGCATCAGCACAAAGGCAGCAAGAAACTTTTCATATTCTTGTCAATGTGAATTGTACTGGGTTTGCAGTGCTGGGAATCCAGCAGTGTTTCCACTGCTTCTGATCCAGTTTGGCAAAACCAACCAACCAACCAACCAACCAACCAACCAACCAACCAACCAACCAACCAACTAACCAAATAACCCAGAGTCTCTAGCCTGCCTGAGAAAGAATGATCCGTCCAAAAGACTGCCTAACAGCAGACATTATACATTAATTCCTTCACATTGGCTTCTCCACATGTTCCTTCCCAGACAAATAATTACTAGCAACAATAATGAAAAAAATTAAAAATAATTTTTAAAAAATGCAAAGCACAAAGAAGGGACCAAATACAGGCACTCATTTTTTTCTGTGCTAGCAATGCAAGTCAGTTCTTCAAGTATTCATGAGACACTTGTAGTCACAGACAAAAGCTGGTATTACACAGTCTCTGTCTACAATAGTCTTGATGTTCTAATGAGACTTGATCTTTCTCATTATGCATGCATTTTCTGTTTGCTGTGATCTACAAGCAAACATCAAGAGGGCCAGTAGCATACTGCTTAAGAATTTCAGTGAAGCATTAAAAAGCAGAGCAGCAGAATATATCTTGCATTTGTCTTGAAGTGTAGACTATCAGAATCCTTTCTTTTTTTTTCCCTGTTCCTTTCTTTTAATGTAACTTAATCTGCTTAATAATTACTTTCTGTGTGAAGTTTCCACAACTTTAATTTGAGCAACAAAGCAGCATTAAATGGTCTGGTTGGAGGGGACTCTTTACCAGTTGATAACTAATAGTAAGCAAAAAGATACAGACAGCAGTTAATAAGGATTACTTCATGAGACATTTAAGAATGTTCAGTACACCAGCAGTATAAGCAGGGCAAATCTTATTTATAGCACAAAGTAATTTCAGTAATAATATCATGTACACTATTATGGTTTTTTAAAGTAATGAAATAGTAACTTTTTAGCTCAGAAGATCTGCTGACACTTCTGTGGTTTTCTTTTAAGAGAAGAAAAGATTTTAACAAATGGTACCATAAAACAGCAGCTGGGATTTGACTTTAGGACTCTTCAAATTTTAAGAAAATTAGGAATTTTCAAGGCCCAATCATCATGGTGTTTTCTTAGAGGTGCATTAAGCAGGAAGAACACATTTGCCATGAGTAGAGAATTTCATAGCACTTCTCCACGATTTTCACTAGAACGCAGCCTTTGCTACCTGCAACATTATGGTAAAGTGCATTTTCAGGCCCTATAATGCCATTACCAGAAATACTGCAGCCCTTTCTGAAGAAGATACTTTCACAAGATATATCAGGAATGGAGGGACTTGGCAGATGGTGAACTGTGTGTTTATGCTTATGTTATCCAAGACACACTGTAGTAGGTAGAGCACCAAAACTGGCTGTGAAAAGAAGTGCCTTCGCCTCTGAGATCATCATGGCCCAATGAAAACTTAGTCTTTCTTTTATTTTGAATCAAATATTTCCTTTCATTAAAGGAAATATTTGCTTTTTCTATGCTTTCTTCTCCTCACAACACTGTCTGAGGGTTCAAAAATGAAGGATCCATACTGAGGACACAAAAAAGAAAGGACACATAACAGCTATGCTCATTTGAGAGATTATCTGTGCTATTTTTCATGTTAGCTGTGCCCTCCAGACAAGGTATCCACCACAGTAAATGACAATGCAATTGGCTCTTCTTTTTTTATTGAGTCCATTACTGAAGTCCATCAAAACAATTCTTTGATTCTGTGATAATTGTAGAATATCCTGAATAAGAAGGAACCCACAAGAGTTAGTAAGTCCAGCTGCTGGCTCTGAAGAGGACACTCCAAGAATCACACCATGCACCTGAGAGCATTGTCCAAATGCTTCTTGAACTCTGTCATGCTTGGTGCTGTGACCACTTCCCTGGGGAGCCTCTACCAGTGCCCAGCCACCCTCTGGTTGAAGAACCTTTTCCTGATATCCAACCTAAACCTCCCCTGACACAAATTCAGGCCATTCCTGTGGGTCCTGTCACTGGTCACCACAGAGAAGAGATCAGTGCCTGTCCATCCTCTTCCCCTCACCAGAAGAAGATGTGGGCTGCAATGAGGTCTCCCCTCAGTGTCCTCCAGGCTGAACAGACCAGGTGACCTCAGCTGCTCCTTGTAGGGCTACCCCTCAAGGCCCTTCAGCATCCTCATGGAGCTCCTTTGGACGCTCTCTAGCCTTACATGAGGCTATTGTGGCACCCAGAGCTGCCCCCGGCACTCGAGGTGAGGCTGCCCCAGCACAGAGCACAGCAGGACAACAATGCTGTGCCTGATGATGCTGTGCTTGATGCCCCCCAAGGACATGGGTGGCCCTCCTGGCTGCCAGGACACTGCTGACCATGTTCAACTTGACACAGACTAGGACCCCAGGTCCCTTTCTGTGGTACTGCTTTCCAGCATCTCATTCCCCAGACTGTCTGCACATTTAGGGCTGCCAGTGCAGAATTGGGCACTTGTCCCTGTTAAATTTCCTTCAGTTGGTGACTGCCTAGCCCTTTAATTTGTCAAGGCCTCTCTGAAGGGCTTCTCTGCCTTCAAGGAGTCCACAGGTCCTCCAAATTCTGATATTCTCTGTATCTCTCATTGCACTAGCCATGCACTTCAAGAACAGCCAAATTCACGTGGGAGCCAGCATCTGCTCAAGACAGGGCCAAACAGTCTCACCCATTGAAGGTATTTCTAGTTGTTCCATGAATATATTAAAAATAAAATTTCTTTAACATACTTCATAAAAATTCCAGAAGATCTTGGAAAAGTAACAATTTCCTGCAGAATTTACTTTTAAAAAAAACCTTCTGTATACAGTCATACAATCTTTCAGTAGCAGCAAAACTCTTTCCTAACAAGCTGGCTCGTACTCTTCATGAGTACCATGGCCATGATAGAAAGATAAATAAGTAAAATCTTTTTCCCAAAGAGTGCTCTTATGTGCTCCTCAGGGAAAGGATTTATTTTTTCACACTTAAACATCTATCTCCAAAGTGGCAACTGTTTAGGAAGAAGAGATTTTTATTGATCTTCCTGTTTAATTATATCTGTGTGAGAGTTATTGTGGGCTCGAATTAGGCACCTGTTCTCTCTCCACTCACAAGGAAAAAAGTTTCAATTAGAGTAAAACTAATCAAATTATTGAAGCACTATCCTTTTCACTTTTCATTTTGCTATAGATAATGTGAAGAAAATTGGCTTGAGTGTTCAGAGATTCATACCAGACTCCAGTCAGTTTTTATGTAATAAAATAATAAGGCTAAATACTGTTCTCAGCTGAATTATGTACATGAAGACCTGTATTAAGTCCTTTAGCAGATCTGATGTTCATCAGTTTCAGTACTGTGGGCCTCTTTTTGGCTTTTTTACACTCATAGGTCTGGGATAGTAATGCTATTTCTTCCTTCCCCAAAACACCTCAATAAGAATTTTCAAGTGGAAATATTTTTTCAGAAGCAGGTGTCTTTGAGCCCCCCTAAGTGTTGCAAGTGGTCTAGGTGTACAGTAGTTGTGTGATCAGATGCCACTCTTGTGCACAAGGCAACATGTTTTCCATCCTTTATCCACATTTAATCCTCACCACCCGAATTTGTAGATGCAGGTTATTACTGGGTTGAATAATTCCACCATGTGATGCATAAAAAGGTTTGTGGGGCTGTGTCCACATGGATTTTGTGTGGATGAAGACCAGACAGAAGCCTGCAGACAGAATTCTCCTTGTTGTAGCTGAGGGCCATCTAACTTGCGAGCAAAGGCAAAAACCTTAAAAGCTAGATGTACAGGTTAAATTTTGGGCATCTGTTATACATTTGTGGCTGTGTATTGTTGTTCTACCTAAATAAGACTTAGGAAAGCAGGCAGGTGGGTTATATTCTACTTTTAACAGCATATACTCCTGACAAATACATACACCTGAGGAATGTGGAGCCACACATGCCACATGGAGCCACACATGGAGCACAGAGGTGCCACCCTGACGCAAGGCAAAACCAGCCTGACAAGACAAGCATCGGCTGAGCTATTCCCTCTCCTTCTTGGCTCTTCCCTTGCCAGTGCACAGATGGACAAGTCCAAAGAACCCCTCCCCTCCCCTCCCCTCCCCTCCAGTGAGTGATGCAAGAGCATTACAGAAGGCGGTCCCCAACTCTCTTACTTCTAGACAGCTGACGTTTGGCCCTGGGGAAGGTAAATGAGCCTGAGGGAAAACTCCCTGGCATCTTTTCTTGGCAGCAGGGTCAGGCTGACAGCCCCAGCCTGTTGCCTCTGCTTCACCAGCATACATACTTCCAGCTCTTGGCACAGCCCAAAATTTCATTCCATTGTCTGTGATCAGATGCTGCTGACATGTAGTTACCCAAGGGATGGAGGAGAGAGGAACAAAGCAAGGGAAGAAGATCCCTAAAACCTGGGTAAGCTGTGCTGCACCTCTAGGAGGAGCTTACTTATTATTTTCCATCTCTCCTGGCTCCTGCCCCTGAGCTGGTGCAAGCCCAGGCCTGTTGTTGAAAGGGATTTTGTCAGAATGTAACACTACCTTACTAACACCTGTTTGCATTTTCATAGAGACTAACATAGGAAGGAAATGTTATTCTAAATCAGCACACACATGGTCCTATCTCAGGTTGCATCCTTCCTGGGGGTAGGGAAGCACTCAGATGTTTTTCATCTGAATTATTTTGCACAATGTGGGCTACCCTACCTTTCCCATCCACTATTGTCACCATTCCTTTTAGGACAATAATGAAAAGGCTATCCTGAAGAGCCCGTAACTAATATTACCATGTCTTAAGATGGAAGATATTATTAGAAGTATTAAAGCTTACACAGCAAGGGACAGTAGCCTCCAGCCAGCAGGTAAAGGGGCTGTTTGGTTTCCCTTACAGTAAGAGAACACTCAGTACTTCTGTGTAATGGAATCCTGCTGCTCATGCACAGAGCAGGCAGTGACTTGAAACAAGCCATAAGTATCATCAGTCACGTGTACCGGGGTTTCCTTCTGCCCCAGCACACATTGTCAGTGAGAGGGGCAATAATCTTTCTCCAAGGCAAAACCATTCCTATTTGTGCTCAGGCCAGAGGTGAAGTACTTTGGGTGGAATGGGCCAACTGGAACCTCCACCCCAAAATGAAATAGTCTTACTCTTTGAATGTTCTTTTTTCCAGCACTGTGCATCTGTGCCCCTTCTGAACTACATCTCAAAAAATTAACCAAAGACCTCACTCATATCAGATCTTGGAGCTTTTTTCTAGATTTAAGGAGGTTTGAGTATGTTTGCATAAGCAAGCTAAGCTGGCTTCTTTCTGAGGGGTGATTTGACATTTAATTGATAATAAAATCATTAACTGGTGGGGCAAAAAGAAATAAAGGGAATTGATCTGTGACACTAAGTATGGACACTATTGATAATGTACTAAAGATCTTTCATAAAACACATACATGGAGGGATAGCAGAGGACTCATCTGAATTACATCTCAGTCCATGTAGTCATTTGGAAAACACTTAAAGTATGGCATTGTCCCACATTATCTACATTATATTTTGAATCAGTAAAGGGTGCACAAATTCAATGTAGATGCAGAGATCCACCCTGCTTCATCAATTAAACCAGTACAGCAAGTAAAAACATTGTAGAGAATATTTCTTCTTTCATTATACTGCACCATTTTGTTTAGAGGACTAGAAAAAGTCATGTCATCTGATTATCCATACGAAGTCAAAAATACTTCTTGAAAAGTAAACAAGAGCTCTTTTTTGCCTCAGAGAGCAGATGGTACAATGCAATGTCAGATAATATACTATGATGAAAACAGAGAGCCCCATGAAAACTTCAACATCGACAAAAAGTAGTTGGTGGTCCAAAGTACAAAAGGCCAGCACAAAACCAGAATTAGTTTGAAGTAACAATAGTTTGATATTAGCTCAGAGGAAGTTGAACAGACATGAGAACTAAGCATTTTTATTTGATTTGAAAATTAAACACATTCAAAATTAGGGCTATGTCTTCTAATAAATAAAAGATGAACCATGCATTTTACTCAGTTACATTGACAACAATACAAAGTGGTCAGATTTTTTGACTCTTATGGCAAAGTATCCAGACAGACACTGAAAAAGACCAGGAATTGAAGTCCAGGTAAAGTAATTTGCCTTTGCCAGTGAACCTGTAGGGCAGTATATGATCTCATGGAAACATCAGCAATATAATTTTGATCCTTTCTGGCATTTAGGTTTCTTAATTATACGTATAAATACAGAATTAGATTTTTTTTTAACGCCAAATTTAAAAATTTCAGGTGCTAGCTGAGATAATGCAGATGCTAGCTTAGATAATTTCACTCAGTCCCACATTTAAAGATTATGATCCACTTCTCCACTCATCATTTTACTTGCATTAACCATGGAGTTCTTAATTACAGTTTTATCCAAACTCACTGATGGTCTATATCAAATCTCAGGAAATGCCTTCCACACGTAGTTTCTGCTGAAGAGAACACTGCAGCACCACATCTTGATTTGCTGTGAATCACCTGCTTCTAGAACTAGGTTTTCCATAAAAAAATACATCACTTTCATGATTTTAGAGTCAAACCATTTGCTATACAGCTCTGTAAAACCATTCTCAATCAACACAGTCCAATTCACAGAGGTGCTATGGCCTATTATTTCATGCAATGTTTTCCTTTTTCAGAGAACTGAAAGGCCTTAATGTACAGAGGTGTGGACCAGGGAGGCGTGAAGAAGAGAATCAGCTTGGGGAAGAAAGCAAGAAAACAAATAGAAGAAACCTCATCATTGTCTACTGCTTCCTCAAGAGGGGAAGCAAAGAGGCAGACGCTGATCTCTGTGGTGACAGTGACAGGACCCAAAGGAATGGCCTGAACTTGTTTCAGGGGAGATTTAGGTTGGATATTAGGGAAAGGTTCTTCGCCCAGAGGGTGGCTGGGCCCTGGAAGGGGCTCTCAAGGGAAGTGGTCACAGCAGCAACCCTGACTGAGTTCAAGAACTGCTTGGACAATGCTCTCAGGCACATGGTGGGATTCTTGGGGATGGTCCTATGCAAAGTCAGGAGTTGAGCCCAATGATCCATGTGGATCTCTTCCAAGTCAGAATGTCCTGTGATACAATGAACTTATGAATTTTCATGCTGTTGTAGTCATTGGCAGAGACAGAGAAAACAGAAGGACATCTGTTACGCTTATCTTGGCTACCCGTCTAGTCCCTACTGTAATCAGAAATGCACTACTGGACTGGGACATGCAGGAGAAGCACCCTCCTCTGCAGACCTTTGGGGTCAGAAAGAGCAGAGTGCGAGACAGAGGCACAGCTGGCTGAATAAGACAAGTAAGCTCCTCCAGAGTCAAGTAGCTGAGCCGAGACCTTGATCCCCTCCACTGGAATGCTGAAACTTCAGTCCCAGTGGCTGTATGGAGCAAAGGGGAGGATGGTGAATATCTGGGCAAAGCCAGACACCACTGGGGACTCTGCAGGCAGGAGGCACAAGATATCTGAGAGTGAATGGGATGTCCTTTCTATAGAAAACATAAGGATCTTAAGAGCAGGACCACCACAAAGCAGAGGAGAGAAGGGAAACATTTATAGCATTACCTTCAGCAGTATACAAACTGTAGGACGTCTAGAACAGGCTATGACTGTTGTGCAACCTGGTGAGCCTGAGGATATGGACTGCTGTTGAAGCAGGGGAACGCACTCCAAGTTGTTGGAAACCTTTTTGATGTGCACCCAAGAGCGTTCTCTTGGCAGCAGCATTTTTAGATATGCAAGGAGCTAAGCCTGTCGTATCAGCTCCTGGTGAGCCACAGGCTCCTTCAGAGATATAAGATACACCTTTTTGCAAGGATAGCCCATCCCCTGCAGAAGCAGAGTCTCATGACACACTGCTTTTATCTCCAGCTACCCAGTCACTGGACCTTGCAAGCTTTCACTGCAGTGATTCCAGTGAAGGAAGTCTTAGGTGAGATTATCCACATTACAGGTGGTCCAGACCCACAAAATGCAGAACAACCTTCTCCAAAACATCCAGGGCCTGAGGCTTGAGGGTGAGAAATTTGCTTCATGTGGAAATATTGTAAAACACAGGAAAAAGAAGTAATTCCTATAATAAGCTACCAGAAATGGTTGTAAGGCCTTATAGGTAGATGAAGATGTTTGCCAGTCTTTGTCACTGCCAGGGGATGACACAGAATCACTGCTGGAATTTGCTCAGTATGCATTCATGATTTCTTGTCCTTTCGCAGTCCTTGCTCAGATGGGCCAAACAGTGCTGTCAGGGACTTCTGCAAACATGTGTCTTTCAGGAATTCACACTCGTAATGTATTCCTCTCAGTGGCTTCAAAAATAGCATTCTAATATTTGAGTTGAGGAAAAATGAGGAAGAATCCATAGAAATTAGCAACAGATTGGTAATACTGACCAATTTTGTTAATAATACTAATAATAACAGTGTATTCCCAGGTAAAGCAAAAGGAATTGTGAGTAAGGCAAATGCAGCTCAGGGCACACAGCAAACACTCTCTGGCTGTGCTTACAGAGGCTGTTAAATAGTACCTCCTGAATTTTTAAGATAAGCCCTCAGTTTCACTCCAGAGATCTGGCTAAGCTCAAATGCAAAACATAGTTTGATGCTCCTTTGGAAGACTGAATATCAATAATCCACCCTGGCATTTACACGGTGCTTCTCTCTTTGCTGTTTTATAGACATTATTCAATCAGTTCTTGTGTCTCTCCAAGGAATAAAAATATGCTTTTCAGGAATGAGGAAACTGAGGAAAAGGAGTGAAACACCTTTGCATGGCTCACAGAGATTTGGTCACAGCAGAAGTTGTTGGATTCAGGAGGCTACTCCACCCCCATCTGCCACCCACACCACAAGTCCACACCTTCCCCTTTTGGTGTTACTGCAATACAAATGCTTCCTTCTCTTATGTGCTTGCCAAGACCTGGGGCAGCAGCCCATCATATTCTCAGGTATGCCAGTGGATGTGGTCATTCCACAAGGTAATTTATAATATGCACAAAAGCTTCTTCCAAGAGTGTTGATAAGATATATGGGGTTAGTAAAGGCCTAATAAAGACTAAGCCACACTAATAAAATGCAAAGGTTGTCATTTGGAATGGAAAATCCTATGATTTAAAGGCAGTGGCCAAATATTGGATCATTTTATATATTGTTAATAAATCAGAACAAGCAAGGCACAGAACATCTGGTGTAAAAGTTAAAGCTCTTTTCAAAGTCCACCAGATAGGGACTCCAGGATTTCTGTGCTGGGTAAACCCCAATGCCTGTGTGAGAATCTCCTCCACTGTACTGGTGGTATCACATACATTTTGCCTGTGCTGACTTGGCACAGGGGTCACTTTTGTGGAGAAGGTTGTGTCACCTGTTGCTGTCACCTTACTTTCATGTCCATTTGATCAGGTGTCTGTAGTCTAGTCATGAGCAAGAAGTTCTGCAAACAGGACATGTACAACTTCACAAACAGGATATGTACAACTTCACAAGCACATCGCAAGTGTTTCCTGCCTAGCACACACAAAACATGGCTATGATTTGGTGAGCTACAGACCACCTCTTGTGAGGAATCCAAGGAGCCTCTGTCACACATTGGTAACATGTAGGGGAGCATACCACTTCTAGAGCAAACCTTTGATGTTAAAACCCAATGTCTTTTCCACCAGCTCCATCAATACCAAGTACACCCAATAGCCTGGCAACCAGCTCTCACTTTCTTTCCAATGGGAGCTTATTCATAGAATCACAGAACCACAGAATGACTAGGTTGGGAGAGACCTTCAAGATCATCGAGTCCAGCCCAGCCCTAACACCTCAACTAAACCACGGCACTGAGTGTCACATTCAGTCTTTTTTTAAACACATTCAGGGACAGTGACTCCACCACCCCCCCGGGAAGACCACTCCAGTGCTTTATCACTCTTTCCGTAAAAGACATTTTCCTAATATCCAAGCTGTATTTCACTTGACACAACTTGAGACTGTGACCTCTGGTTCTGCCCGTTGCTGCCTGGAGAAAGAGACCAACCCCACCTGACTACAACCACTTTTCAGGGAGTTCTAGAGAGTGATTGGGTCACCTCTGAGTCTCCTTTTCTCCAGGCTAAACACCCCCAGCTCCTTCAGTCGTTCCTCACAGGGTTTGTGTTCCCAGCCCCTCACCAGCCTCGTTGCCTCCTCTGGACGCGCTCAAGCGTCTCAAGGTCCTTCCCAAACTGAGGGGCCCAGAACTGGACACAGCACTCGAGGTTTGGCCTCACCAGTGCTGAGTACAGGGGAAGAATGACCTCCCTGCTCCTGCTGGTCACATGTTCGTGACAAAGCCCAGGATGCCTTTGGCCTTCTTGGCTACCAGGGCACACTGCTGGCTCCTGTCCAGTTGGCTGTCACCAGTACCCCCAGGTCCCTTTCCAACTACAGTGACCCCAGCCTGTAACACTGCAGGGGGCTATTGTGGCCAAAATGCAGGACTCGGCACTTGGACTTGTTAAACATCATCCTGTTAGACTCTGCCCATCCATCCAACTGTTCCAGGTCTCTCTGCAGAGCCCTCCTGCCCTTCAACTGATCAACACGCTATCCCAGCTTAGTGTCATCTACAAATTTACTAATGAAAGACTCAACACCCTCATCCATGTCATCAATAAAGATATTGAGCAGACCTGGCCCAGCACAGACCCCTGAGGACACCACTGCTGACTGACCCCAGCTGGATGCAGCCCCGTTCACCACCACCCTCTGGGCCCGGCCACCCAGCCAGTTTTGAACCCAGCACAGAGTGCTCCTGTCCAAGCCGTGGGCTGCCAGCTTTTCCAGGAGTGTGCTGTGGGAGACAGTGTCAAAGGCCTTGCTGAAATCCAGGTAGACAACATCCACAGCCTTTCCTGTATCCACCAGGCAGGTCACCTGGCCACAAAAAGAGACCAGGTTGGTCAAACACGACCTTCCCCTCCTAAACCCATGCTGGCTGGGTCTGATACCCTGGCCATCCTGTAAGTGCTGTGTGCTGGCACTCAGTATAAACTGTTCCATGACCTTACCAGGTACTGAGGTCAAGCTGACTGGCCTATAACTACCAGGATCCTCCTTCCCACCCTTTTTGGGAAGGGGTGTCACACTGGCCAGCTTCCAGTCCTCTGGAACTTCACCAATGAGCCAGGACTATTGGCAAATGATGGAGAGCGGCTTTGCAAGCTCACCTGCCAGCTCCCTCATCACCCTGGATGGATCCCATCTGGTCCCATGGATTTATGAACATCCAAGTGGCTCAGTAGTTCTCTGACTGCTTCCTCCTGGATAGTAGGGGGCTATTCTGCTCCCTGACACCATCTGCCAGCCCAGGAGGACAGTTGTCCTGAGGACAAGCTATCCTCCCACTAAAGACTGGGGCAAAGAAGCCATTAAGCACTTCCACCTTTTCCTCATCTGCAGTTACTAAGTCTTCATGTCAATATCTTTCCACTTATGTACTTGGGATTCCTTGATCCCCTGCCTGTAATTTTACCCTTATTAACCTTGTTGCTTATTTTCTATGGACATTTACACAGCTTTTTGTCAGGCCAGCAGCTTCACCAGCACCCTTAGCTGAGGTTATGCAGCCAGTGGGAAGCAAAGTTGAGCCTTGAGTCCCTTGAGCGGCCAAGCCCTGCAGGTGGGGGAGAGTAACACAGAGGAAGGTGCAGTGCCCTCTGCAGTACTATCGCACTTACCCATCTATTTTATGCCTTGCTGGAAGATGTTTAGTTTCACACCTTAGACACTCTTAAACACTTTAGGTTAGACTACACACGTATTGACTCCACGGAATCACAAATGAGGCCTGAGGTTATTAGAAGGATAAAGACCAGAAAACTTAATAGAAACTTAAAGTAAATGAACAATGTATACCTTTACAGGCCATAGTCATCTGCAGACTCAGTGGAAGAAGGAATAAAAAGGGGATTTGTGTCTTAGAAACAGAGGGCATTCCTCAGCACATGTATCCATGCTTACCAATGCCTTCCCTGTGCAGTAGTGCTGCATAAAATGTGACTGTTCATGTGAGCAGTTCATGTGGCTTATGTGACAGCAACCTTTGGTGTTTCACTTATCACAGTCTGTTTCCTGAGGCATTGATATTTAATCCATGATCTTGAATCATAACATCTTCTGAACAGCATGAAAAGTTCTTTATGCAGAAACATTGCCATTTCCATTTCCATCTAGGTGCTTCCTCTAGCCTTTGGAGAGCTGGGATATGCTGGTGACTATGACAATGGTCTCCAGCTGGGGTTTGTAAGGTACCCATTCCCCAGGGAATGGAGTGCCTTATGTCTGATCTTTCAGCCATAAAACTGTTTAAGCTTTGCAAATAAGGGAACACTTAAAAGCCACAGTTTGACAATAACAGGAGAAATTTACCAGAAGATCAAATAGCAAATACATTGTTAAGATGATATTTAATGAAGAAAATTTTGCTTGGGTTCTGCAGTGCTGCCACTTGCCTGTGATTCTGACTAATCAGTACCTGTAATGTCTTTTAAGGCTGTCGTGTCCTGGAGAGTTTTAGATCTGTGTCTTTTCTGCTTTTATAGCTAATGATGACTACAGAAGCCACCTCTGACAATTATTTTAGGCAGTCTTTTTTCCCCCAGTGTATACAGAAACACCTTCTTCTCATCTGTCCCTATCTTCTGGTTTAACAGACCCTTACTTCTAATGAGCAGCTCTAGGGGTGCTATATGCTAAGCAAGAGCTTGGGTTATATTTTCTCTTCTATCCATTAAGGTCTTTTAATTAATGTTTCCATTGAATATCCAAACTACAGCACTGATAGCTCCAAGCTTAAACAGTATTTTCAATTCGCTAAGTCTTTCAAGGCATGATGTTAAAGCTTTACAAGTCATATATTCAAGAAGTTATTAACCAGATAATAAACATAGCCTGAAAATCAGTTCACTAACAGCACCACAGAAATAGTAATCATGATTTCTCAGCATCATAGAAAGTGTTACCATGATCTCTTGGTCTAATATATGATAGAGCTGGAAAATGTATTAGCTTCTTTGGTTAATGCATCTTTATCCCCATTGCAGCTTCATATCCTCAAAGGAGCATAGTCATACTAATACTGCCCCAATATTAAATAATGGAAATGCTGTACTATTAGTTTTCATAATTTTCAACTAAAATGCAGCTGCCTGCATGACTGGACATGTTTCCCCAAAGCAGAATTTCAACAGCCATTACAGAAGCTGGTGCATCTCCTGGATTTCCAATTTAATGCCTTCAAACCACAGGCTTAGCTGTTCAAGTTTTATGGTTTAAAATTTATGCTAAAATTTATTTTATAGTTGAACATTTATTTTATTTTAAACTCTCCAGAATGCCCTCCAGCCAGTTAATAAATGGCAGAATAAGCTTGTTGTCTTCGAGCCAAATTGAACCAGAGAGGTTATAGAGCAGCACAACCACACCACACAGAATGAGCAACCAAACAACTCTAAGAGACACAGTACAAGAATCCGTAGTCATTTTACATCCATGAGAGCTTCTCACTAGGCTCATTAAAAATTTTTGCCTACATTATGTTGGTTGTGTACAAAGTTTATGTGTTTGTGTGAGAGAGATAGCAAACCACACTGAGCTAAACAGTCAGGAAGGGGTTTAACTATTGCAGCATGGCAAGCAACTGCAGCCCTTCAATAGACAGGGAGTACAGCTGGTGAGTGCTGAGTATTAATACTCATTCCAACTCTCATGTGACACTCCTTTGTCTCCCAGAATCATAAAGTACGCCAAAGTAAGCATAATTGTTTCCACTCCTAGCAGAGTACCTGCAGAGAAAGATGACACTTTGCCTTTGGCAAAGGGGAGTAACACCCTGGCACATATGTCTGCTCTCTCAACAAGCTGTTGTGCCATCAGCCTGAAAGTGTCAAAACAAAAGTTTTTTGTTCTCCTGTCTAACCTGCTTTCTTCCCAAAGGACAAGCCTCATTTTCAGAAATAGGCATTTCACAAAACCTTTCCTGAGGTCCTTTCATACCAATGTAAGCCTCTGTCTCCTATAACGGATGGACCCTGTACCAAAATGTGTACATGGGTGTGAGCTTGAGGAGCTGTCCAAGCAAAAATGCTTGCAGGTCTGCAGGTACAACATCCAGATCCAGCTAGCAAAAGATTGCAGGGCAGCAGCCAAATGAAGGACATAGCATATTTTCGCATCCTCTGGAAGGTGAAGATGAAAAATCTTAATGCTGGATTCAAAGACTGAAAAGTGAATGAGAAAATAAGGCAGGGAAGTACTATGGTAAGGAGATGGCTTTCATGGAGCTGTTTTGAACAAACTGTAGGGACTAAACATTTCTAATATGTCCTTTTATATGCCTTTAGAACTGCAACTCAGACAAATGATGAGAGAAACAATGCATAAGTGCCTCAGTGTATGAGTGTCTCTTCTGCTTTTTGACTTTAAAATAGCTAAGCCTACATGTTTGAAAAATTCCAAGTTACAGTACAATAGAATTTCATTTTTACTAAACATGAGGACTTTGTCATCTCCTGCCACTTCATCTCTCTCTTCTCTGACAGCCCAGCTCTTCCATAGGTCCTTAACTCATATGGAGAGCTGCCTCTGACAGATGATCAGGCTGAAGATCTGGCAGAGATCCAGAAGCACAGGAGCTCATAACAGTTGCAGATGACACAAACTGACAAGGTGGCAAATAACCATGAGGACTCTTTGGTATAGTGGCACACACATATAAAATATATAAATTCATAATACATACAAATAATATAAATGGCATTTGTGTATACATACACAAATACATATGCATATTTGCTTAAGCAACCTGGATTGTTTGGAGAATTTGAACTATTTATGCAAAATTGACTTCTATGTGACTATTTAGTACATGGCCATGGTCATAAAAGGAAGCCCTAAAGTCATGGCTACAAATGCATGGGCTGCAGTGTGAGTGGCAGTGTGATAAGTAGGAGTCTCAGCTCAACAGGAATTAATTTTTTGATGTAGAGACAAATCAGATTATTATAGTTCTTGAACAGATAAAAAAGAAAAACCTGAAATGGCTGAAAGTATAAATTTCCCTCTGACCATAATGTCAGTGAGCTGGATACTGGGCATCTGGACAGTTTTGAACGTCACACACTCAACAGTTGGGCATGCACACACACAAACTACAGACATGGAAAGGGTACAGAAAAGAGCCATACAATGATCTGATGGGGTGAAAGAAATATCTTACAGCAAGGATTTAGAGATCTGCTCTGAAATCTTTAATGGTTTTAAATTACAGAGAAACAGAGAATTTGAGAAAAAGCTTCATTGTAGTCTACTAATACCTCCATGGAAAAAAAACTACTGGGTTTTCAAAAGCCTCTCAGTTCAGCAGAGACAGACACAGAAGGAACCAGTGTCTAGTTAAAGGATAAGGCCAGAAATGTTAAAATGATAATGATGACTCACTTTTTGCTGATTTTTAGCTGCTGGAGAAAACTATCAAAGCAGTCAAAGCCCTTTGCATTTGTTAAAACTATTTCAGGTTTTTCAATCCATCAAGGGTTTTTTCCATTTTTGTCCTTCTAGTTCTCTTCCCTCATGCCCTGGAGAGTGCTGCAACTGGGTGAATGCTTGGCTGGTGGGATCAACCCACCTGAATCTGCCACAGAAGCTGATAGAATATAATTGTAGGGGACTGTTTTGGCAGAACTATGTTGGCCCCCTGAGTCCTTGGAAAGACACTCACAGAATCATTTAGATTGGAAGAGACTTCTCAGACCAAGTTCAACTGTTAACCTAGCATGGCCAAGTCCACCTCTCAGCCATGTCCCTAAGTGCCATGTCTCCACATCTTTTAAATACCTCCACGGATAGTGACTTAAGTCTGGGCAGCCTGTTCCAATGCTTGACAAAAATCATGTCATCAGGAGGCACTACAGCCATCACTGCAACTTGACCAAAGTCTGGACTTCTGCTCCAGGTCAGAGCCATGTTGTAGCAGATAAGCGGGCTGGGAAATTCCTGCCATCTTCTGTCTCTAAACAAGGTATCCATTTCCTTTAAAGGTAAAAACACAGACCTTGCAAACATCAACTGTATTCCTACAGCCCACTTGGAGCAATCAATGAATAGAGGCTAATCCTGATTCTGTTGGAAATGTGGATAAGAACTGTCAGGAAGTTTGGACAAATTTTCTTCAACTTATGTAATGAATAGGTGCACTTAAAAAAAAAAAGATCTGATAATAAAGCCTAAGCAAGCCAAGTTCCTGAAGGACAGTTCTCACCCACCTGGGGGCTGATGGGGTCACGCTCATTTCTCTCCAGCTGAGTCCAACCTTGGGCACTCACTGGTAGCAAACAAGAGGAGAGCATTCTCTTTCCACTGGTGCCCAGTGACAAGAGAAGGGACAATGAATGCCAACTGGAGGCTCCCTCTGAACATCAGGAAACATATTTTTAATATGAGGTTCACCCAGCACTGGCACAGGGCTGTCCAGGCATCTTGTAGAGCCATCCTCCTTGGAGATGTTCGAAAGCCACGTGTACAGGGTACTGGGCAACTGGTTGTAGATGGCTCTGCTTGAGCAGAGAGTTTGAGCAGCAGAGGTTTACCAGCAGCAGCCATACTGTTACTCTGTAATTTTCAAGAGCAACCAGTGCCCAGAGGGGCTTAGGAATGTCACAGTTAGGTGTACAGTTGCTAATTCTCCACCTCCTATCTGAGATGCCCTTGGTGATGGCAGCCAAAACTATGGCCTGGGAATATAGTGAAACTATGCATGGTCAATTTTCCTGGGCTTGGCTTTATTGGCAGCTAAACAGCCAAAATAGGATTGATCATGCCCTGCTTTTTTTTTATTCAGGGGACTTCATTTCCATTTAACCCTATGTCAGGTCTCCCACGTGCAGGACAAACTCCATGAAAGCTGCAGAGTGACAGCCTACCAGTGCTTCTAGCAATTCCATTTCACAGCAGGTAAGCACAAGATGTTGAAAACCAAGCAACACTAGGGAGTAATGCTGCATCTCAGCATGGGCTCCCAGGCACTGTCCTCCCAAACAGGCAGTTGTGAAAGCTGTGGGGTTTCGGGATGAACTCCTTAGAGATGCTTATTAAACAGAATAGATTAAAGCAGGCATTGTTCTTAGGCCAACTTTTATTATGTTTACATAATGCTAAGTCAGATGTCCTTGCTAATCACTTTCAATAGCATTAACTTTTTTTAACATAGTACTTGTGTTGATATACAAAATAAAATAATTTATTGAAATAAAAGGTCAGCTGAAAAATCATTGTCTTTTCCAAGCCTTCACTGTTTGAGTTACAGGATTATTCTCTTTACTGTAGGGATAATAGGGATTATATTTCACTGAAGGCTCCAGAATCCTGTTATCCATCTTGTTCTTTTGTACCCCAGGAGAGGTTATTTCAGGTTTTGTGGATCCCTAAGGTAGAAGAAGAGAGTCATATTTTCAAGCCCAAATGCTCTTCATTTGCACAATGAAGCACGTTCTAAAGGAGACAGAACAAAGGCAGGCCAGACTGATACTACCTCACATGTCATTGGGTGCCATTTTGCTGCTTTTCTCCTGAAGCAAATCCCCAAACCCACAAGTACAGAAGTACAGAAAAAATCAGATCTGCACATTTGTGATTTCCTTTGAAGCCTTAATTTTTGAGGTATGTGCTGCCTTACACTGTCACTTCTGATCGGTCTCAAATCTCCATGAGCTTTCTGCTCCTGAAATGGGGCTAAATCACTCCAGAAACCACATATTGGTGAATGCTGGCATGTCCAAACCTTCAGATTTTTACCTGATGTCGGATTCCTCATACATGGGGCGGTTGTTGAGGGTGCAGAGACAGAGAAGACATGCCAGCACTGTGTGTGCCACAGGACAAAAAAGTCATTGGAGCAGTGCCATGGCAATTTTGTGTCTTCAAATTTTGTGTGTTACAGCTCTCATTCCCCAAAAGTTTTGTTGAGTATTTTACACTAAACGTAAAGGACATACAATGTGATTTTGTCATTGTCTCATGCATAGATCCATATTACACAGACTGAGAATCCCGGTGTTTTCCAACCAGATGAAGCCAAAGCCTGTCATCACCAAAACTTAGAAGTGACAGGGTAATTCAGGCCCTAGGGAAGGGACTCTAGGAGGTCAACAGGTTCAACCTCCTGCTCAAAGCAGGGCTACATTTCTTGAAAGCATAATGGACACCAAGGCCAGTTTTTAAATGACATTCTTCACAGAAAATGGAGGCAGTGGTTAAGCCTATCAGCCCTGCATTAGAAACAGATTAAGGTGGCAGAGCTTGCCAGCTCACAGGCGAGAGCAGCCCACAGATTCCCTTGGCATCAGCTGCAGCTGCCAAGAACCAGCCATGAAGTAGTAGAGATGTAGGCTTGGCCCCAAATCCCCATGCACTGCAGTGGGTGAAGTAATTTGTGACCTGGCTGTCCTCCCCTTTTTCCCTTGGTCTGAAGAATGGTGACACATGATATGCTCCTTTACAGGGTAGTTTCAGATCCAAAGTTGATGTAAATTAATTTAAAGCTTAAAATAAAGCTGGTTTGGGGATTACTCAGAAGAACGCCAGTGGGTGGGGGATCAAAGTAAACTGTTGACTTGCTTCGTTTGGAAGCAGCTCCTTTCTCCAATAAAAGTTAAATGGCTTTTAGTTTAGAAACATTACACACCTTATGTGATTCTTGAGCACCCAGTAAGGATACAGTAAATAGGGAGAGCAGTCAGATCTGGAATAATATAATACGTGACTTTCGAAGTATTTCTGTGAGACAGTAATTTCTATTTCTGTCATCAGGAGCTTGGATTATTATTACTGAATTCCTTCTTAGATAGCTGAAAAGTTCTTTGCTGTTGATGGAGAGACAATATCTCCATATAAAAATATACATATCAGTATTTAATTCAAGGTAGTTATTGAGAATTTTTGGGCCTGTTTCTTTTTCTTATTTACAAGTACAAATCTATTTACCTAAGAACAAATCTATGAACCTCTGATTCACTCAAAAGAGGTATGCCACACATTTCAGTGTTGCATCTCTACATTTCAATGACCAATCCCATAAAAAAAGCATTTTCCAAGAAATGCCTAGACCATCCTCCTTTCCAATAGTCTAGTAACAAGAATTACAGAGGCATGTGGAAAACTGAAAAGAAAAGAAGTAAAAAGCTGCAGTAGATGTAAAAGCTCATATCACACCCAAAAGGATCACATTCAAATTAATGTGTATGGGAGGAATAACAGTAATCATTGTTTCTCTAAGCAGTTTCTAAATATAATGATAAAAGATACAGTAAGAACAATCTGCTCGGAAGAAAATGGGGTGTTTGTCTTTTTCCTTACTCCCCTCTTTTTTTTTTTATTTTAAACTTCTGTTTTCTTGCTGTTATCGTAAAAAAAAAACCACTTTGGTGTTGTTTCTGACCTCCTACTCTTTTGAAGTTTTTATTTTACATCGTTCTTGGTGATGCTTGGAGCATGCTTTGGTGGTCATCAGCACATATATGGGAGTCCATAAATGTTGAAGAGTGAAAATCTAGCTGCCCAGTGCTTGGCAGGACATGGCAAGGATGTCCAGTCTATTTTAAATAGTCAGGAAGAGGCACTGCATCATCACACAGTTGTTTTCCTTCCTTCTCCAAAATCCCAGTGTTTTCCCAGCCTAACCTGGACAGGAGAAAGTCCAGGAAAATTTCTAAAGGCAAGTCTCCAGCATGATGAGGCAAGTTTGGTTTCCTTGCAAAAAGTGGGTGGAGACGAGGGAAGGAAAGCTGAAACTGTTTTGAAGTAATGGCAACCTCAGCTGCTGCAATGGGGTGCAGAGATATGTGATATACTGTGATTATTGGAGTTTAGAGGCTTCCTTTTCAGACTGAAACATTTTTCTCTCCTTTTGGAAACAGTATTACATTACAGGTGTTATAACTTTTCTTCAGAATCAGACTGGCCAGGGAACTGTAAATCTAAATCATGGCTGCCCTCAGGAAACCTGCCAGCCCATAAACACAGTGAAATGAGTGAGATGAAAGTATCTGAGTGAGAAAATTAATTTTAGGCATTCCACTCAAGTCTATTTAGTTTTTACAGTCTGGCCTGGCATCTACAAGTAACAGCTGGGGAGGACATATTAATTCCCAGTGACTAATGCTGGGAAGATTACCTTAAGCTTGAAATCTTTACATAGGGGTCCAAGGGGGAAGAGAAAACTTATTCCCTTGAATTTCTCTTATTTTTTTTCCATGCTGGAAATCATGGTATTCTACCATAAGTATCAAGCTTTCCTATTTCTGAAGCGTAATTGTTCAAACTGATGAAGTTTCTGATTAGGAATTTATGGAGAAAAGTATTTCAAAGTGCAGCCTGACCACAAGAATAACTTGTCAGGACATTGCATGTTTTTCAGCATATTTCGGAGGTTTTGGCACATTTGTGTGCTTTCAGAGAGTTTCCCCATTCTTAAAGAGGTCTCCCTTCTCAGAGCATTTTGCTCACAGTTCCAGCCTAGCAGGGGCAGGTCAACACAATCCAAAAATGTGGGAACAATTCAAAATGATTTTTTTTTCATGTTCCTTCCTCTGAATGTGAGCAAAGATTCCATTTAAGATACAAAACTCTCTCAAGACACAAAATGCTGTCATTCATCAACCTATTTATACCCATGTCTACTCCATAATTTTTCATTTCACACACTGTTGCTTGTCATCCGGGCACAAAGAATGAAGCCAAAACACTGCAAGAACATTTCCTGTCCAGACTGCAAGAGAGTATGAATCTCATGTTAGCTTATTCTCATAACTTCCAGAGCACTTGATTTTGTGCCCAGATTTTGGAGAGTGGAAGAGCATCCAAGGAACACCCATTGCTAGCTATGCCATTTGTCACCTGGATTCTTCTAACATCCTTCAGACCATATTTATATCTCTGATATGAACTTTTTTTCTTCCTACTTCTTATTCTTTATAAGACCTTCCTGGATACTTTCCAGGGACTATTTTTTTCAGCTCCCTTATAAAGCTCCCAGTGAAGAAGCCTGTGGGGTTTAGCAAATAAAGAGATACTGGACAACTGCAAAAGCAGAAGACAGCACTGTGATTCCTTATCCCCATCTACCAGAATCAACCATTCACTGCTGTCATTAACATTCCCAATGATATTTTTATAAATCTGCCATCAGTTAAAAAGGACTTTCACTGTCCACCAGAAGGGAGACTAGCGACTTGTCCATCAGTTCTTTCTCTCTTGCACAACTGGAAGGAGCAAACTGCTTCTTCATTTAGCTCCATCAGTCTCACTAGGCCACAAAGGTGCTCAAGCAGCATTAAGATCTGCTCTAGGCATGAATGTGATGAAGAAACTCAGAACGGTCATTACTTGCCCTGGAAAACAGACTTCCCAAACAGAAGATCTGGGGACAGATCTTGATTTCTGGTTGGGTGTTTTGTGCTGGTAAACTACACAGACGAGACAGCAGATTTCTAGGAATATGCCTGAATGGAATACTGTGCTTGGGCTAGGTGTAGAGATGAGCTGGTCCTGTAGCCATGGATTGGGATGACCACACATCATCGGGTACTCGAAGGCAGAGCTGTTTATCCGTGTCCAGCTTCAGGCAGCAGCTCACCTGCTCTTCGGTTCAGTCATGGAAACAGAAAGGCTGCAGTCACATCACTACTTCTCACCTAAAAGGGGCAGTCAGTGGAGCCTTTGTGTAGAAGGTCTTCCAGAACCATCGCCTTAATTACTGCAATTCAGCAGGCCAGTCCTGAGCATCCTGGGGAGGATCCTGTGTAGAACTCTTATGACACGGGAAAGGAAGGTATTTTCTATGGGAAAGAGAGTGTGAAACTTATTCACATTGGCACTGTCTACTTGGCACTGTCTACTGATAGAGACTGGGAATGGTGGGAAGGGGAGGAACATACATAAGAACTAGGAGGAAATAGAGGGAACTAGAAGGTGTCAGAACTTGCATACATGATTGGGACTGTACCAGCTGCTTTGGCAGGTTGAGCAAAATGTAGATGTAGATCCTAAAATCCTGAGCCTATGGGCAACTTCCAAGCCTTCCCACTTCAGAGTTGTTCTGGTCCTGGCACTGGTGCAGAAATTAATCCCTTTCTGAACATCTGGGAATTTACTGAGTTTGTATACCCAGCTGCCTCTTGAATAATGAACAGCAGGTATAAACAAGGCAAATGTCCATAGGGTCTTTCGGCATCCACTTCCTTCGGATGATAGTTTCAGTTTTTCTGAAGAGAGATGGCGGGACTCAGATACAGTTTTTCCCCTTCTTTCCTGTAAAAAAATCTCCTCTCTCTCTTTCTTAGTATCCATGTTCTTAGGTGTAGAAATATGTTTGCTGCGCAGGAAAACTGACTTGGGGTGTCCAATATTCATTGATGCTTTCACCTTGGAGCAACAAATAATTTCAACTAAAGAATCCTAACTACATAAATAATTATGCATCCCACTAAAAGTCATAAGTCTCCAAAGTTTGTGAGACAATTACATTAAAAAAAAAAAATTATGTGTATGCATACAGGCTTTCAAGCATATGATAATGAAATATTTAACGTATTCAAAAATTGATGATGTTTTAAGTGTATATAAAAACATGCATAGGCACATTACATGCAGTAGTAAAAATATTTTATATATGTAACATGCTACAGAAATAAAGGAGCAGCAAAGTGTTCTACTTAGAGGTTACGGAGCACCAAGAGCAACTCTCTCCGGCCATCCTATATGTGACTTTGTGAGAGAAGCGAATCTGACTACTTAAAAAAAAAAAAGGATGATCACATTATAAATGGTTATGAGTAAACCGTTAAAACATTCTGGAATATGTATTTCGACAAATTACTGCCTGGAATTTAACATGTATTTTCATGAAAGTGTCTCTACTTCAAGAATATTTCTGTTGATAATGGGTCTAAAATAACTTTTTAACAGTTTAAGTTTTTCAAACACTTCTCCATTACATAGGTATATTACAGGTGAAAACTTTGGAAGTCTGAATTACAGTTTGCAAGTCTCTAACTATTTTTTGTCACCTGAAATACACTGAAAATCACATAACCAAGTCACTCCTATGACTGGATCCAGGTCTCATTATGCAGCCCTGCAGTGGTAACTGAGGTTGCAGCTTTTGTGGTTTAGACCCAAATCCTCAGCTTGATTTCAGCACATACCCCCTGCATGGCACCAAGAGGTATTGTGTGAGCAATTTCACAGGCTGAGCTTGTTTCCATACCAGCAGTACAGTTCAGACATCATACACTGTATTTTCCACATCAAATAGTCTCCTGGATATAGTAATGGACACCAAGCACTGAGAGGCAGGGACAAGCTGACTCAATCTCCTGCTCATTTTGAAATATCTTTGCTTCATATAATTTTTTTGTCTTCATAACACCCTATAAGACAAGTTTGCTAAATTTATCTGCAGAAAAAATTAATAAAAGTAATAACATGTTCAGTTGGTATCTATAGCAAATGTCAACTTTTGTAGACAAAGAAGAGGGAGAAGTTACTCACAGTTAAAGTCAAACACTCACTTCCTAGCACAAGGATTCTTAAACTCTTTGAAGAATTAAGCCAGAATGATGAAGTCACTGCTGCAAAGCCCAAACTCAACATTTATGTCCGTTTCCTAGGACAAATACCTCTCTTGTAAAAAAAGAATGTTTCAAATCAGCTCACTGCACTGCTCTAGCAAATATTCTGTACAACTCTGTTCTCTATATAATTTGGACTTGTGTGTCACTTGGGGCTCCCTCACAGATAAAAAGTTCCTCTTGCTGTTCTTTGTTGCATGTCTCTGATTTCTAGATAATTGAAACAGGAGAGGAGGAGTGTACTTAGGAATGATACTTTCTAAGCTGTTCTTGGCTTGCATCCCTCGTGCAAGCCTTGCCATTCTAATTTTTTTTTACAAAACATGTGACAGGCTGTTGGACTGATAGGAAAAAAGCTGAGAAGGAGAAAGGGAAGGGAAGGGAAGGGAAGGGAAGGGAAGGGAAGGGAAGGGAAGGGAAGGGAAGGGAAGGGAAGGGAAGGGAAGGGAAGGGAAGGGAAGGGAAGGGAAGGGAAGGGAAGGGAAGGGAAGGGAAGGGAAGGGAAGGGAAGGGAAGGGAAGGGAAGGGAAGGGAAGGGAAGGGAAGGGAAGGGAAGGGAAGGGAAGGGGAAAAAAAAGAAGTCTACGCCAAACGCTTTACTGGTACTGAAGGAATAATATTCTTGTTTTATTCAGAAGTACTTCACTACTTCTGTGTTCTGAGAATATAGACAGAAAATGTCAGGGTGACTTCCAGGTAAGCTCCAGGGTGAAGAAGCTTGCTGCCCTCTCCAGTACTTTGAAGAAAGTGTGTCCTTGAAAACTGCAATCACATTTAAATTATCTGCCAAGGGCATTCTGATGCAACTGATTTCAAGAGAATAAGGTTAACTTCTGATCTCCATCAGGGTTCCACTCTGTGTCCTTGGCCAATTACCTGTAAGTCTTGAAGATTTCTTTCCCAGTCTATTTAGAAGGGAAAAAAAGAAAATCATAAACCTGACTTCCAGTGTTTTCTAAAACTCGACTCATTGCTTTTAGTTGCTTTGTAACCATGCCAAAGGTATCATAGGCTTGGACCCAGGTTCAAAAGTTGATGTGAGCTCTGTTCCTGAAGATGGTAGTCTATTTTTATACAACAAACTGCTAAACACCAAGCAAATCTAATAAGCTTGTCATTGTTTGAAACTGCAAATCAAAAACATTAAGTCACAGAGTTTTGACGGGGCATTCTAGCCTACTTCATGTGAACTTTGTGGAAGTATCGAAGAAATTTTTTAGCCCTGTAAATTCTTCCAGTTTCCATGATACTGAAGAAAAGGAAAGTGAATATAAAACTTATGGAGCTTCAGAAAATGCCAAATTCACATATGGGATCCATGTTTGGGCCTATTATTTTTCTCTTGAAATTACTATGCTCTTTTCTGGCTGAGATGCCATAAATGGGTCTGCTTCATATGAACAAGGGGAAAATGGGGATTCAGAAAGGAGGGTGTTTGTGAACGTAAAAGCTCACACCTGCTATTCTGGTCCTGGCTTTTGTAGTCACTGCAAACACGGAACACTGATCCCGAGATCCTCCCAGGTACAACAGCGAGCTTTTCCAGAAACACCTTAACTTGCAAGTTAAGCTGCAAGATGTGTCTGCAGCGCAGCTCCGCGCCGCCTGATGATGCGGGAAGCAGAGCCGCCCCTCGGGAGCCGCTGCTGCCAGCGGGGGGACGCGGTGCCGCAGCGGCCGCGCTCCCCGGCGCGCTCCCCGGCGCGGCCACAGGATGTCGCTGCGGCCCGCGGGCGGGCGGAGCGGGGTCGCGCTGCTCGCCCCCGCGCCTGCGAGCCGAGCCGCGCCGTAACAGCGCCTCGGCTGCTCCCGTCCATCCGGCGTGAGGAAACGGCGTCAGTCTGCTCTGCTCACCGGGACCGCCAAGCTGCAGGACAGCTACAAGGGCTGCATGTAGAACGCCTCTTTGTGAATCCGTCAACGTTTTCCTATTAACTTGTGTCAGCACTGGATGTAGACTTGCTTTTTCTGCTCCTGTAATCTCTGAGAAAAGTCCATGAATTCCCTCCAAAGTTTGCAGATCATAAGTTTAATAATATAAGTTTAATAATAAGTTTAATAATAATTTAAATTCACCGAGACCGAAAGAGGCAAAGGGAGCAAGTATCGTCTGTGAGCAAGTATCATCTTCTACACAGGAATTATCCTGTCACCCTCCCATTAATTTAGCAAAGGAGACTGAGGCACTAATTCTCGTTTCATCTCTGTAGGTGTAAAGCAGGCTTAATTTTGAAAATTAATCGCTGTGTTTGCATGAGTACAAGCTTGGTGTTAGATCAAAACTGAACCCCACACAGTCTGTCTTGCAAAACAGTCATGAAAGGATTTTTTAAAATCTTGGTGAGTTCAGGTAAAAAATAAGTGGCCTCGCTTTGGGAGAGCAATCCCTGCTTAATGCCAAGAATAACACAAAGGGTCTGAGTCTGCTGCATTTGCAAGGGCTTTGTGTAAGCTGTTGTGTAAAGCCATTAGTGTAACTCTGGCAGTGTGGCATAAAGAAAAATGCTTGAAAGACCACACCTTTTAGTGGGACACTTTTATTATCCTCTCTGTCAGAGTTAGATGGATCCTCAGTTCCCACTTCCAGCTGCAAAAATACAGCTGAAGTCAATGTAAATTAATTTAATCTCACAACTGGAAAATGAAGCTCCCAAATATTACACATATGCACTATTTTCTACCAGAATTTGAAGGTTTTCTCTACATTGTGTCCATCAAAGCTGTTTATCTTGCTAGTGACCAATAGTCTTCTTAACACAACAGGCCTGATTTAGGAAGACAGCATTATTCATTACACAGATCCTATTGCACGTTATAATGATTTCTGTCCATCTTTGCTGTGAAAATAACAAAGTAATCTTAAACTCTATTAATGTTCTTCTCAACTGAAATAACCCCTTTATGATCACAGAGAGTTCAGTTCAGATTAGACTTGCTTCTTCAAAGCCAAATGGAGGATTTTTAACGGAAAGGTCAAAGCCCAAACCTACTGCTATAAGAGGTGGTAGGAGCTCTGCACTGTAGTGGTGCCACAAAGCTGCATGGCTCAGGTGTCCTGGGCTTCCAGCTTCTACACCTGGCCTGTATTTCATTGCTGCTGCTGGCATCATGCTCTAATGTGTGATGGATACATGCCCTCAGTTACTTGAGGGTTTTGGTTACCTTATTTTCTAAGTGTCTCAAAAGCTTTCACACCTTTTTCTCAGAGGGCACCTTGTTCCAGCTTGTGCATTGGTTGCTTTCTCTCAGTTTTGTGGAGATGAAGAAGAGGAGATATGTGTGAAAACTCACACTTAGCCTGGCACACCGCCTTGGGCAGATCCAGCTAGATCCTGCCCTGTACTCAGAAACCAGCAGATGTTCACAGATCCTGCACAAGGGTTCTCTGTATGACACATTTCCCACAATGCTGAGATAAAATGTCTCAGCTGTGCCCAGACTTTCTGCACGAGTAAGGACTAGGCTTGTCTTTGATGGAGTTTTATATGTTGTACATTCTGTACATTTTTTGTGAGAAGAAATATATTTCAGGGTTTTGCTTTAATGGCAGATTGTGGGTATTTGTGCATATTGTAGAGTGTGTTTGCAAGGCATTTCCGTCTTAAATAATTCTCTGTGCTGTTGAGCCCAAAAGCATGAAATAGAATTAACACCAATATTAACTGCAGAATTTATTTTATTAGGGCTGGCTTTTGAATGATAATGTTACCTGACCTGTAAGCAGCTGTTACAAGTAAATGTAAATCAAAACCAGGAAACTAAATTATTTTATAAAATAACACCAAACTTTTTCTTCTTTCAGTATATAAAACTTTTCCCCCTTCCTTTGAATAATTCAGCTGCATCACTATTACACAGTTATGGCTACACTTCTCCTTTTATTCTTTTGTTTTCCTCTCGATGGTTCAGTTCTGCTTTATTAGTGAGATAGTCTTATTCCTGCAACTAAGTATATTTTGTGTGTTGATGACAATGACATAGTAGAGGCTAAGATGTGCTGAAATAGATGAGGCCTGTTACACCCATTCTGATTTATTTGGCTCCTTTGCTAATTTGCCAGCCTGAAATCTTTGGCACAATTTCAGACCATGTCTCTGGCAGTGCTGGGCCCTTTTCTCTTTTTTTGGTATCTGTCTCTGTCGCTGTAGTTGAAGGCTTTTGGTCTGTTTTCATTACAGATGATGTGGCTCAAACTTGAAGTGCCACAGTATATATTTTGTATCTTAAATCCCACATTTTTTTCCTTTTTTCCCCCTCCAGCTATAAAAAAAGGAATCAAAGCAACCTGAGGAGGGAAGGTATTTTGTACCACTTTCTTGAGCTGGGCACACACTATCACACATTCCCACAGAGCCTGGAGGTACTTTGGAACACCAGCATCTTGTGTAATTGCAGTCACTCAGAGTTGTCTGTCCACTGTGGGAGCTCAGAGTTGTCTGTCCACTTTTCTTCACTTGGTAGCAATTGCCATATGTAAAACTAATAGAAAAGGATTTACTTCTTCTGCCTTCATAAACCAGAAGAAAGAAAATCTGCATAGATTGTGATGAACTTGTATTTTTGATACAAATCTATAATTGTTTTATCCTGAGAAATTCCTTACGACATAATATGCTAAGAAATTACTCACATGGTTTCTGTTACCAAGCAGAAGAAATATACTTTAAACAAATGTGTTGTACCTGATAAAATTATTTCTAGATTTGTCTTAGAAAATCCTTAATGCATGAAAAAGTTTCACAATACAGTTGCTTTAACCTACTGTAGGAACTTAATTAGTAAGACTGCACATAGACCCATGGAGAAAGATCAGAGAAATCTCAGACTCCGTCAAGGAAGCTCATCAGTCCAATACCATTTTCAGAAAGGAATTTGGAGTGTCCTGGAGACAGAGGAATTCAAAGGACACTCATAGCTGGCCTGAGAAGTTCACATTCATTTTTGCTGGGCTTTGTGTGGAAAAAACACCGGTATCATTTGTCAGTGCTCATTTACATCTTTAGGGTTATGTTTGACCAGGAAAGGATGAGAACTTTCCTTTCTCAAAAACCAAAACTACGTAAGTCTTCTCACTGAATTGTTCTTGGCCTTTGGGAAGTGCTTGATAGATTATACAAAAGCTACACAACAGAATGTCATTAATTTTATCACAAAACTCAATTGAAATTGCTTTTGAAAATTACTATGCATAGACTACATGTAATGTCAAATTCAGATTCATTTATTTCGATCCTAAAAAGATTTTAAGCAACACTGTACCTACTCCTGTGAGTGGGTAATGTATCCTTCAGCTGATTCTGGCAAAAAAAAAAGATTATTTACTGGGATTAGATTTTTAATGCTTTCTTTTAGTGCTGTTTTCTCCTCCCTTTTTTCTACCTTTATTGATTATTGAAACCTGAGGGTTGAACATTCTTATACATCTTGTTTCTTTCTCATATTCACATGGGTAAGCACAAACAACCATTACCATAGTATGTTGCACTGTCATAATGTAGGTACTACCATGAAATTTTCAACACAAATTAATTAAAATAAATGATCTGGTAACAGAATGATTCATTTTTGAGAGATTCCTGACAGCAACTATCGATTATGTGGCTCCGATTCAAGCAAGTACTTAAGAACATGCTTTGTCTGGGTCACTTTCACTCTTGCAGTTAATTGGGATTACAATTTATCTTTCATTTAAGCAAAGAGCTTAAGAAAAGAAATCTCCTTAAAGCATTTGAGAAGAGAAGGAGTTTAAATCTCTTTTGACATAAATACTTCCTCAGGAAATGCTTCAGATAGGTTTATAAAAAGATCAAGATGAAAAACTAAGTCTTCAGCACAATCACCATGTGTGCTTTATGGGAAAAAAGGAGCCCAAATAAAACTGCCAGATGCAAAGCAGCTTCATCAGCTCACTCAATTTCTAATTTAGAAGGTTATTGCCTCTAATTTAGAGAGTAATTGTAGATCTAGGAAAATAGTCATGGAAAATCAAACAAGTAAAATTTGTTTCCTAAAGATGATATGAGAATGAGAAGGGAAGGCAGAGTCATTTGGTTTTTAGTTTACTGTGGCCTAAATGTGATATTTTCCCTAAGTAAGTCCCCTTCCGTGCAGGGAGAATATAATCTTCCAAAATTGGAGAAACAATATAAGACCACATTATTGCTCTAGACATGCCAAGCCCTTCACACAAATTTTCACCCTCCGGAAGTCAGAGGTGGCAGATCCAGAGGCCAAAGCCAAGGGCATGTTATCTCTGGTGGGTAAAGCCATGGCCACCTGAGCACACATTTTGCTGCAGAGGTGATGGTGGAACTTGACAGCACCCATTTCTTGCACTGGCTAGTGCAAGACTTTCTGGCTACAAGAAGCTTCACTTCAAGGCTTTCTTTGTGACAGTTTTCAGTTTTGGGGTGGAACAGGTTTCAAAAGAGTTCCTTAGTTGGTTGACACTGTTGAAGGCACTGCTAGAAACAGGTCCATAATAAATATATGTTACAAGTACATTTGGCATGTCTGAGTTTAGGGAGGGAAGAAGTATTGGTTACGGGTGCCTGGGTGGCAGTGCACTTTCTGTTTTGTAGTACTAACTCCTGTTGCAATTCCAGACTTCATTCTCAACACTGACTCAAGTAGTCTAAAGGAAGTCCCTCCGTACGTCATTTCTTTATGGCATTTTTCTTCATTATCTCTGTTAGATCACTGTCTGTGTGCCTTCTTCCCAACAATAGCAGTCATTTGTTCAGTAGACTTACTGCCATCACTATCTCAACTGAGACTTATTCTGTAGATTTTGCCTTGGAAGTTTTGTGGCTGAAGATAATTTAATCCATGTCCTTGGATGAGAAGAGAACAGTAGAAGAATATTCATTTCAAAGAAGTATGTCTACTGAAAAACTCAGTGCAAGATGAGTGGAAATGAGTAGTAGGAGAGCCTGCAGAATAGGTGACTCATTGAAATTGTATCATTTTCCCTCCCCACTTCTCATCACTTTAACTAAATGTTAAAGTTCTCATTCACTTTAAGTTCTCATTCACTTTAACTAACCCTTTATATAATATAATATAAGCTCTGCTATATATTTTTATTATTTTTTTATTTTTATATATACACATATATATACAAAAATTATAAACATTACAGTTTTAAAGATATGTGTGTACATAAAACCAAACCCTGTTTGGCAGCAGGAACAAAAGAGATGTACATTAACCCTTGGGACCCAAAGGACTTTGGGAAATGGGCTGCCTGCCCATGAAGGACAGGTGAGAGTAGCAGGGATTCAAAAGAATGTGAGGGAGAAAAGACAGGGACACAAGGGAGAGGAAACAGGAGACCAGAAAGAGGGGACTCCAGCTGAAAGCAGCCTTCACACTTAATTAACAGGATCTGCTTTAGAGGGAACAGAAAGACATACTCCCTCTCCCCCAGCCCTTTGCAACTGCAACATCAGAAACTCCAGTACACAGAAAGGACGTAAACCAGCAAAATCTGATGTTTTAAACATTTGCCATTACAAAAACAGGTTAAAAGGCTTTCTGAAAATGACACCATATGCAAGGCAATAGGGAGATCAGACAATGTCTGTCCAGAGCACAGATCTTTGTCTGGCATTTCTCTGTGGTACTATCGTGCAGTGAGGAATTACCTGCAATAACAGGCTTTGAAGCAATAGGTATTTCATTCCTAGGGGGAAGCAGCTCTGAATCTCTGAGTCTAGCACAGCAAACAGATCTTTCTCCATGACTCCCAGCCACAGTCAGAACACAGAGTATCCATCCCAAACTGAGACTTTGTTTTTTTGGATTGTGTCTCAGAATCTACTTGGAACACAGCTTTTCTACAGTTTTTTGCCTCTTTTTTGGTAATAACATCTAATCAGCACATGAAGAAGGCAAGTAAAACTGTCTGTTGCATACAAATCAATCACCTCTAAAGATTCAAGGACTGCAAGGTATTTTTTAATTTGGGGTACTGCCTTACAAAACAAATCCCAAAATGCGAATGCATCGGACATCATGTCAGACACATTACATCGTTATTGTGGGAGCCATTGTCAGAAAGTTGAAATCATATATCACTTTTCAGTTTAAAAGAGGGGAGTATCAAATGAACAGCCAGAAACAAAACTTGTCAGTTTTGCCCAGAAAACGACTGTTCTTTACCCACTAAATAAAACTGGATGATTAGCTTTCAAAGGGATGGGCTCCCACGGTATTAAAAAATTGAATACTATCTAGTTCCATCAATGCTGTAAAATCACTCTACAGGCTGAAAAGAGGAGTCTGCTATAACTTCTTTCTGTCACAAGATAATAATATGGTTTCTTACTTCAAGGAATGTGCAGGAACTTCAGCTGTTTCTTTCTCAAGTACACACTCACTGCAGGTGCTATTGTAGAATGTCAGTTTTAGTGCTTCTGTGACATCTTTTTGCTTTTACCAGCCAGGATGTTCATGGTTCTGTGAACCACTTGTGTTCAACAACAGCTACTACAGTCAGATGGTGAAAAGGTGGTCAGGAGTGGCATGTTTTTCAGGACGGAACCCGAACAGATGGTACCTCTTACATTGTTTCATATATCTCCTCCTTCAAAAAGGTATTTTTCAACATTGCTTAGAAGTAAAATTTCATAGTTAACTGTGTGTAAATTTATGTACTCTGAAAAGGCATGTACATACATTACATAATGCACAGCATGTTAGTAGACACCAACAGTGGCAAGGATCCTATAAAAAACAATATTTTCTCCAGTAGTTAAAAACAACTTCTAAAACTAGCACAGATTCTGTTGCCTAATAAAAATACATCAGGAAAACTTTTTATCATCTCCACGACATAGTTTATCTCAGACTTGCAAAAGTCCATAACTTCATCATTTAATAGTGGTGCAGTACAGCTTTTGTGTATGGGAAAGAAGGCTTAGAGTGAATTGGTAGCTAGGAAGGACCTACTGTGGAGATGCAGGAACCTGTATCACCTCAGGCTGTTGAAAGTCCTTTGCTTTTGTTAGCAAGTTTACACTTGTGAGTTACTGTGACAGATGAGTCAGCTGTCTTTTACGTTTAATCACACTCAGGAACGGTGACATATCCGGCACCTGTGACCTAACTGCAGGTACTGATTTATCTGTGTCATCCAGAGTCCCACAATCCCAGAATCAATTAGCTTGGAGGAGACCTCTGAGATCATCCAGCCCAGTCTTTGAGCACTGCCATGTCAACTAGACCAAACCACTGAGTGCTACATCCTGTCTTTTGTTAAACACTTCCAGGGACGGTGGCTCTACCACTGCCTTGGGCAGTCCGTTCCAATGTTTAATCAACCTTTCTGCGAGGAAATTCCTCCCTATGTTCAGCCTGAACCTCCCTGGCACAGGCTGAGACTGTGTCCTGTCATCCTGTCTCCTGCTACGGGGAGAGGAGCCTGACCCCCACCTGGCTACAACCTCTTTCAGGCAGTTGTAGAGAGTCATAAAGTCACCCTTGAGCCTTTTTTTCTTCACATCAAACTGCTTCCTCCCTCAGTTGTTCCTCAGAGGACTTACCTGTAGACTTATACCTCTTTTTACCTTCAGCAAAGAGATGTATTTTTGGGCTCGAAAGTAAAGATACAAAACCAGAAATAAGTAATTTTTAGAATAGACAGAGACTGATTGATACAGTGGTGGCAAAATTTATTATAGTTCAGCACCAGCAGAAGACAAAAAAAAAAGTAATCTGATAACCTGCATGTTCTGTCTGTTTGCAGAGCTGAGGGTGAGAAAGAAGTTGCTGCTTTTATCTCTAGTTGATAGATTTACAAGTGCCACAGGTATCTCCATGTTTACATCATACTGTCAGATCTCTAGATCTCTGTGATTAAAAGGGCAGTCTTGTGTTCAGTCCAAAAATATTACTTCTAAATTGAGATTGTGCAAGTGGCAAGTTCTGTGGCTCTTGTCATTCCTGATATCAAGCCAAGTGGTCTGTTGGTGACTTCCTAGTAAAAAAATACTCCTCCATGGAGGGTTGCTATGATAATTTTAAGAACAAGGAGACTGGACACAAACTCAAAACAACCTTCACAAGTTCTCCCAGAAAGACTAAAATGTAGTAAGAATCTAAACATAACAGGTTCAGAGCTAAGAGATTAACAGGTTAACCACCTTCTTAATAGCTGTGATGGGTAACTCTAGTCATTTACTTTTGTGAAAACTACATCCCAAAGGCTCCTGTGAAGCAAATTAATTCAGGTACAGTTGTGCAGGGAAATGCAGCTTATACTCTCATAACAGCCTCGGAAATTCCATTATGTTTATAGTCACTGGAATGGTTTCCTAAATTCACTTCTGAACTGTACTTCAATCTATTTGTTTATTTGATGTCTGGACAAGGGCTTTGATACAAGTATTTGTTTTATTTAGCACCTGCACTGAAACATTAGTTACGTTGCACTGAAGTGTTCCACATGTTTCTCTTATCTCAGACTAGTTAAGCAAGAGCATTCACACATTTCCTTAATCCCAGGCATCATAAATCCTTTACAAGATTTCTGTTTCATTGTTCTTCTCTCAGGGGCTTAGCAAAAACAGTCAACATGCACAATCCTTCTCTCCCAACAGTCCACATGGCTTACAATAAACCTCATTTTTGTCTTGTTCTGGAGGGTTTAGTAGTGTTGCAGATTATAAAGTGGGGGAGATGTGTTAGAGAAGAGTTGAAGTATTCTCCCAAATGGCAGCAAGGGTTTATACCAGTCTCTTGCTAAAGAGCCCCTACTGCAGTGTTATTACATACAGGAGTAGCTTTCTACATTTCTGAAGACTGGAAATCCACTGCATCAGTTGAAGCTGTTGTCACAGCAAAAAATTTAATTATTTTCGTACCAACAGCTAACATTAATAAAACAGCGTTTCTTTAACAAAATAAAAACTCTGGCCAAAGTTCCTTATTTCTTAACTGTGACTGTGTGCATTTAGAGAGTTCCACCTGCTTACCATGTCTACAAATTCCTTTAACTGGGTTTTAACTGTGGAAATATGACAATAGAAAAATGCAAGATAAAAAGTGACTAGTCAGCAAGACTTTTATTCAGTAGCTTACTTCTATGTGTAAGTAGATATATTTAGAAGGAACTCCGCCAGTGAGAGGATTGTCCTGGTGTCCTCTCATTTACTGACAGGAAAAGCAGCTTTTTGATGTTCCACTTTGCAATAAATTCCTGAAATAGTTTTTAGGTATTTTTGTTCAATGATATTCTTGTAAATTTTTAAGGCTGAGACACATAAGCATGTCCAGTAAAAAAATAACCTAGATTTTTTTCACAAAGGTTTGCTTGTTAGGGGCACTCATACATCACTAGAAGGCATGGGCTGTTCTTCATGTTTTCCCAAAAGAAGTTGTCACTTCTTCCCTTTTGACCTGGCAAAATCTTTAACCCATAAAAGCTCAAAAATGTGAGCTTTTATGAAGTCAGTGAGACTTTACATAGTAATTTCATTATAGTCAAGCACTTGATTTACTGGTCTAGGCAGCCACTCTCAGGCTCATATAGACTAGTCCATATTAATCATTTTATGGATCAAATAGTTTTACCTTTGTAAACTACATTAGTACAAGAACTCATACCACTTAAAGACACTCCACTTTCAGAAAATGCTTTTGTGAAGGTGTTTAAAAAAGGCAAAAACTCAGCTTCCTTCAAGAATTGTGACCTCTTACTGCTACACTGTACTTGCTGGTTGTGCCTTGCTCTATACCTGTGTCTGTCTGAGCATTTAGAAATTCAGCTTACTTCACATTTAAAGTTTTGATGAAGTATCTCCTACAGGTCATCTTATAACAGCCTTTTTTTTTGGCTTAATTCAGAAAATAAACTAGCTCCAAACCATACCTGTTTCCAAAGCAGTTATGCCAATTCTTAGCAGTAAAATAAGGCAGCTATTCAACTAAGCACACCCTGATGCTGTCTTTAGCTAAGTAGAAAGAAAAATTTCTTTATTCCTTGAATAGTTCTACTAAATACAGACACTTTAGTTAAAACCAACAGTTTTGCAAATCTTCTGTGGCAACCAGTGACCAATATAAACATCTCCAGTACAAGTATCAGGAAGTGCGGGTGTGTCCTGTTGGTCTCCTTGTCTTATGAGTTGCCTTAAAGTGAACATTTTGAAGTTAGCTAGAGCAATCAATGGTTTAGCATCAGTGCAGACCTGTAGTGATATTCAAGCACCAGTTATTCTGGTATTTTACAATGGGATGGGGAAAAGTACCTGATCCATGCACACACATTCTATAGAAATAATATAGCACAACATACAGTGTAAAGGAAATAACTTTACGCAATAATTATTTTGGGCCATTTCCACCTAAACCATCCCAGTATATGACCTTTCCTTCTATGCAAAGATTTACAGAGTGCCCATTTAGGCCACCTGATTCTTTTGACTATGGCTTGTTGTACCCAAGGCTGATGCAAGATGACTTTGAGATGACAAAGAGAGAAGTGAAGAATTTTTGAGTCTTCCTTGAAACTCTTGAGTTTCCTCTCCTGTTCTATACTTTTGAGGCAAGGAAATTCAACAGATAGGACCAGCTAATTAAGGCTTAGGTTAACTTGCTTGTTATTCTTTCTCTAAGAATGGATTGGTCTATTGAGAGTTGACTTCTCTCATCCCCGTGCTGACATTGCTGGGAATGCATTTACAGATGCAAAGAACACAGGGTTAGTCTCCTGTCCTGTCTTTCTTTTTAGTTTTCTAGTTCGACATTGACAGTGGGGAGCTAACAGGTAATACAGAAGAGTAATTCTCTCAAAGTAGATCTTCAGATAACAGCAGAAGGGTAGAGGATAGACACACCCTTCATTTTTCCCTCTTTGTTGTATACTGTTAAAAATAACCAGCATACGCAATGTAGACTGGGAGCTTAAAAGGCATTTGTCATAATAAACACAGACATGGCAGGGCTTTTTCCCTCTTATGCTCCGCCTGCAGAAACTTGCATGGGATTTGCAAGTGATGGAGCTTTTTTCCGTCCTTTAAACTTCAAAACAGAGGCAAATACCCATGTGTCACTTGGCCTATTTAACTATTTCAGAGCTTCACTGCATGTTGAGGGTGTGGAAGAGAGATTTCTGCAGTAAGGGGTCTTAGGCAAAACATGAGTTTAAGAAGTCTGGAGAGTATGTTTGCCAGTGAATCACAGGGAACAAGAAAGGAAGAAGATTTTTGGTCCACGAGCTCGCTCTTCAAGTTTCAGCACTTTTAAAATCATAATCTTGGTATTCATGACTGTGACAGAAATGCTGAAATATAATGAAATTTAATTTAATTTAATTTAATGCTGCAATCTGTCCTGGCTGATCAGTGTAGCACATATGTACTTGCTAATTAGCACTATCTTCTGGAGGGTCTTCTTCTAGTAGCTGTCCCATTGGGGGAATCCTTTTGCCTTACTGATGCTTACAAAGCATGGGGAATATCTAAGTATTTAAGAATAATTTGTGTTCTTCTTTAACTAGCACCTCCTGCTTCTCCCTCTGGCATATTTCCAGTGGTTTCTACAAGAATCTTGCCTTCCTGAGCTTCATGTGTTTTCAAGATTTCATCACAGATGTTCTGATCTGCAAAACAACTTCTCAGAAGTAGCTATTTTCTGATGATGATAGAAAGACATACAGGGAAAAGGAGAATGAGATAATGGTAACTGTGATGCGCCAGAGAGATTTCCCTTCTAGTCCTTGGGAGCAGTCTCATCCTTTCCTCTCATGGTTACTAGTGCACTAGGTGTTATTTTGCTCATAAAGTTATCCTCCCCATAAAACCAAGATACCTTCTCATTTTAATGGAATGGTGGAGTTCACAGAGTGGTGGTCTGTTATGTACAGTAATGTTACTATCTTCTGTGTGTCTTCATCTTTCTCTCCATTAATTTCACAGGATACCATCCTCTGGCACAGGGCAAAAAGAAAGTAATAACATTGTTTCTGCAGAACTGAGGTTCTGATGATGCATTATTTTTCAAGGCTTGGCCTCCTCCAGCTTCAGTATTTAAGACATGGCACATGCTCCTTTTGTTACCCTTTCTTCTTTGTTGCTGTTATGTGGACTGTTATTCAGTTATAACAGCTCAGAAAACTATTAATTTGATACCTTTAAAAAATCTAAACATATCCCGAAGTCAGCTTCACATAGTTAGAGGTGATTGTTCTTAAGTGTAAAGCACTTTTAATTTGAAACTTCCTAACAGTTATGAAATAATATTGTCTGCATACAAGAGATATGGTAACAAATTAAACCAACATGGGACATTTCATACCAAAAAAAAAAGGAAAAGTTTATTTCAGTGCAGAGTGGGAATGGAATATTCTGTGAAACAGGTTGCTACAACGCAATATGGCTGCTAAAAATTTAAACACATTTGAGAAAAAGGTGGACAAATGTGCATGAGAAATCCACCAAAGTATGTAAAATACAAAGGTACTACCTTTGACTCAGAAATTACCTTAACAATTCATGGGAGATTGAATCATTTTTTAGGGGATGTATGGGATGTATCACAACATGTTTGTTCTTACAATTCATTCCTTTCCCAGAATCTGTTTTTGGCCATTATCAGATGCTATGATAGGTGGATAGTTTTATTTGATCAAAGATTGCTGCTCCCCCGTAACTGTTCAGCTGCAAATGCACAGAAGTTAGGACAGGTACGAGTCTTCATGAGTCTCAACAGTATCAGTCTTCATTAGTACATGAGTACCTGTCTTCAGTACCAACAGAACACTGTCACAGTTTCTCAATGCCATCTGTTTGGAGCTTTTGCTCTCGCTTGATAGCCAGCAATGTACTTCTAAGTTAAGAATCAAATATATTTCAGGTTCGTGGACTTGAAGGTCTCTATAAAATGTCTCTTGTTGAACTGATGTTGTAAGTCTGTTCATCACCAAATTTCAAGCTTTCTCCCCCAAAAGAACAAAAAGGACTGCTGCAGTCCTAGCTGATAATCCATAGGATGATAACCTTTCCCCACTAAAATGAGGCTGTCACTATAGAGCCACTGCTCTGTTGTCATTAGCAATTCAAAGTCTGAGTGCAGCTGGCATGGGTGGACATTTCTGACCACTCATGGGAACTAGACTGGTCTACTTCCCTTTCACAAAATTTCAGTCATTTCCAGGAAGCCACACAGCAACATCCCAGCTCCAGTTGCAAGAGAAAGGGCATAGATACAGAAATCAGATCCTACATTTCATTTTCACTGTTACTCTGACAGAATCTATCTTTCAGAGCAGGACATCATTGCTGCTGCAGAAGAATGACAAAGCTCTTGCCAGATTTGACAAGAATTGTGTTTCAGTTTATTCTTTGAATATGAAAGATCATAACTCCTACACTGAAAGTGTGGCTTTGATTTTTTTTTACTTAGACATCTAAAGTACAGTAGGTACCTTTATTAAAAGAAAATATATAGAAAAAAACAAAAGGTTTCCTGTAGTCTGAGAGTGCAGAAAGTCTTTGCAGTCTTGGCAAAATAGACCTTTGACACTGTTGTGATCTCCTTGTAATCCTCTCAAATTTTTTGATGTTTATCAGTACACCAGAGAGTGCTGTGCTAAGGAAAACTGTGTTGGGTTCTCCTTCACAGACACTGAGGGTGGGGTCAGAAAACATGAGGATGATCAAATTAAAAGTATGGCTTGTTCTTTAGCTCTTGCTGGTGTACTCTGCTAAAGCTGGTGCTGGCATGCCCCTTATGAGCAATTAAAGCATTGACGGTAACCCAGGTAAGAAATCCACCTACATCAATCAGCCTGCCTGTAAAATTCTTCCCAGGTGACCCACACCCAGCTGAGCAGTCCCTGCCGTGGGCTGAGTCAGGACAGAGCCCACACAGCAGAGGTGGGGTCAGAACCCTACATCCTTGTGCACCCAGGGCTTCACAGCATTTAGGACTGGTCTCCTGCGTGGCTGACTCTAGAACTGTCTGCTTGGCTGGTTTCATTTTTCTGCTTTACTCCTCCATATCTTGAATGCAGGTGCATGGTTTTTAAGCTCACAATTGCCTTTGCAGAAAAGACCTTTTGCCTGCAGCATTAGCACTTTTCAAGACAACTACTACTTTATGATATGCAGCTCTTTCAATGAAATGGATTTGGAAACATGTTAACATTTCATCACAGAGGTCTAAAATGAAGAGTTACTTTAATTAATAGAATCCTAATATTTCATGCTAGGCACAAGAACATGAGGAATCACAGACTCTACATTAATGTGGTTAGCACTTCTCTGTTAACAAATGGTTTTGAATGTGCATAGAATTTCTTCAAGTCATTTTGTTCTAAGTTAGGGTCCTAATGTTTGTTAGAAAGGGTTTATTACACTATTTTTTTAACTGGAATATTTTGCTATCTTGCTACAGCTTTTATTTTTATTGGCATTCAAGTGTTTTGTATACGTTACTTGGTATACAAAGGAAATATTGCAGGGGGTTTTATTATGTGTATTGTTTGCTTGGGAAGACAGTGTCTTTTTTCTTGCCTGGATTGGCTTTGGAAGCTTTAAATTGTCTAGAACCAGAAGTTAGAGAGCGGTAAGGATAAGGTACTGCATTTTATGAATGTCTTCACTCTGCAGGCTGTCTTGGTAGGTGGCAGAAATTAACATGAAGAAGAGGCACAGAGGACTCATACAGCTGTTTTACCTCCATTTTATGCCAGAAAAATTGTAAAAATATCACATGCAACAATTATTTAGTTTCTCTTTCAAACAGCTGTTTGCTCTGCTGTTTCCCTGATCTTTGCACTTTATCATTGAAACCACGCCACAGGTTATGCATTAACAACATACAAAGCATAATGTGCTACCTCACTCTCATCTAGGAGAAATGACTGTTATTAGATGTTGACAGCTTGCAGAACTTTATCTCATAAACAAATTTCAACAATAATTGGGGTAAAGTTAATCTGCTTAACTTCTAAAGAACTCTTTGGGGGAGACAATTTTTGCCCAGAGTTTTAATCATGTGTTTGCACTACTACACATGATTAAAATGAATGTTGCGGTACTCAAATTGGGACACCAGGATTAATGAACACATACTGCATCTGGAGATTATTCTTTCTAACTTTCCATTGTCTACAATGGCTGTGTGTTAAGCCTTATCCATTACTTAATTCATTTTTTGGAAAAGGCTCTCCAGTGAAGTGGTTGAGTCACCCTCCCTGGAGGTAGGGATCAGCTGATAGATCAGTTTGATCTCCAGACGCCCCAAGGAGTCAGCAGTCTTGCTGCTGTGGTCAGGAGAGGTGAGTGGATGTGAGTGCAACAACCAGGAGCAGGGCTGAGTTTGGACATTTCAGATGAGCTTTCTTATGATACTCCATGTGGTCACAGGGGCCAGGGTGCATGCCTGATGCGACTCTTGCACTAAGCCCTGGCACCCCCAATTTTTTCTGCTGGCATTGCAGACTGTAATGCAGCCTTGTGCCTGATGCAGGAGCCCTTTAAGCCCTGCTGACGCAGATGGCCAGCTCCAGTGACAGATCTCCCGATAGCGCCTCGCTGCAAGAGAGCAGGTGCTGCCTGAAGCCAAGGACACATAAAAGGAAAGAAAGTTTATCCTGTCAGAAGCCCTCTCATTAATCATCTTCAAATGCCATACAGATCAGATGTATTTCTCCCCATTAACAAGCTTATACAAGCAGGCTTGTTTGGCTGTAGCTGGCACTGAGTATAAGCCACTAGGAACTCACTGTAGAATGTTTAATTTTTTAAGTTTTCTTCTTTCCAAGGGTGTTGAAAGGTCCCATTTGTGGGTAACACTGCCTGCATTGTTCACCCTCCAGAAAGCCCTCTGTCTGTCAGCCTCTGGAGAGCTTGTTTTGTTCCTCCTCCATCCATCCTGCCCTCTGTGCTCACCTGCAACAGAGGACAGCAAACAGCAGCCTAAACTCTCCTACCTTCCTTTCTTGCCTCCACAAAGTAACTTGTCACAGCCATGAGAAAGGTTTCTATTTAAAAACAAAGAGCTGTGACCGCAGAACTGTGACTAATATTGGAATTTAGCAAGAAGTCAGCTCTTGTTTCAAGAGGTTGTGTTGCAAGTTTGGGAACATTTGCTACTAAAGCTCTTGATGAATGACTCCAGGAAGAGGCGTTAGTTTTTCTGATTTCTACTTCTCTTTCAGTGCCTGTTTTGCACAGATGATAATGAGGAGTGTCAGGAAAGCATGTAACAAACTGTTTTCTCTCTCTTGATGGAGAAAAGCTATCATTATGTCAGTCTGACACTGAGAACCTCCTGGACTTGGACAATAAATAGGTTTAGGGAGAAAAACATTAAAAGAAAAAAGGACCAAGCATTATAAATCACTTTGCTTTCTCAGTTATGAGTTGTTCAGAATAACTCATTGGTGTCTGTTTTTCATTCTACTACATTTGCTTTTTCTGCTTCTGCCATTTACAGTTTAATTCACATTAAAATACATTTTTAATGGAAAGTTTTAAGTGAGTCTCTGGAATTAATTTTTTGGCTTTGAATTCTAATTTTTAACAAAACATTGGCAGTATAAAAACAACTTACAGACTCTGAATTCAGGTAGAAGCGCCTGCCCAGATGCAAATCAGGTAGAGCCAAAGGGGTCTCCTCAGGTCCTCAGTATCAGCACATCTCCTTTGTTGTCTCTGCTGCTGCCTCTGAGTTTGACAAGTTGCATAGTCTCTCCCACAGAAGCTGAAATGCAAACATATTTCCTTCAGTTTTTCTGGGAAATAACTACATTTCTTTTATTTTGGATCTGAATTTTTTTGCTAGTTTCTGTTACAAGGAGGAGTGATTTTTTTTATTTTTCCCTTGCATCTTGCAATTTCCTTTTCTACCCCTTCCCTGCAAACAGTGAGTACTGCACTTTACTCTGAGCTGTGTAGTTTTGCCCAACAGATTGTGCAATGGCCATCGCAGCTACTGAAGAAAAAAATTATAACAAATAATATTTTCTTCTCTTTTTCCTTCTTCTCTTTTTCAAGCTCTGGGGTGCTTGTATTCCAGGATGGCATAGAGATTTTTTTCCTGAGGGAAGTCCTCATGTGCCTATGCCCCCCCTCTGCTCTGTTCCTCCCAGTGAATTCTGTTAGCCAAGGGACAATTGCTGCAGGGTGGAAAGACAATTTCAGCCTTTCCTGTTCTGCTCTTCTACACACTGTGCTAGCTGTCACGTCCTTGCTTTGTTTTGCTTACAGATGTGCTGATTCCCTGGAAATTGTGTTGAAGGCATCAAGCTACACTAGGAGATCAGCTTTCCTCTGTTTCAAAGCCTTGTGTACTCTCATCTTGTTAATGATGACAGACGCACCCTTTCAAGCAGGCCTAGTGTCCACACTTCGGTTACTAATCATGAAAGAGGATCTTGTACAAGAATTTACCAAATTAACACTTATTTCATCTGGTTAACAGTTCAGGTTGACCTTGTTGGAGTTCTGGTTTCAGCATTAAGACAAAATCGAAAATACTCAGTCTGCAGTGCATCTCCAAATGTACTTAGCAGAAAGTGCAGATGATTGCTTCACCACTCCCACCATTCACCTCAGTGTTTATTGTTGCAGCAGGCTGCTCAAAGACACAGCCCCTGCTGTGCTGAGATGGCCAGCATCCTGCTGCCCTCAGATCAAGGGTGGCCAGCTCTGGGACATTGTTCAGTGATAGAGAGAGGCTGGCATCACAAACCTAGCCCAGTGGATACAGGGCATACATATTGACTTTACTGGCAAACTCACTTCTCACTGTTAGCTTTTATATATGATAAACTTTATAAGCCACAGCTCGGCTGAACTAACAACACATTCCAGTTATTTTCTCTTTGAAGAGAGGTAATTCCTTTAGAAGGAGGGCTCTCAACTCATGCTCTGATCCGACTTTCCCTTACCTTTTCTTCTTAGCTGTGGTAGAATGGCTGCTGACCATCCTCTGTCTTATTTACAGACATTAAGATTTCATTTTCAAAGCATTTATTTAATAATTTTTAATGTCCTGGAAAAGCATCATTACATCTTAATTGCTGTATACCTTGGATATTTAAATCTGCTCAGTAAGCATGACGCAAAAAAGATCCAAAGGCATCAGACACCAGATCTGCTGTGAAAATCTCTTTTATATTCACCTGTTTGGTCTCACTAATCATGACAGAAGATGCCACCCCGTACTGCCCAGATCAAGAACTGATTATGCAAGATTTAAAGTGCTGAGGCTGACTGTTTCTGATACATAAACACACACCTATTGCATCAAATAAAGAGCTGTTTTCACAGGACCCCAAACTTAGAATTTATTGTTGTAAGTTTGAAGATGCAATAGAGGAGAATATATATACAGACCCTATATATGGCTTCCTCAGAAACCATGTTGAAGTGGAATCAACACTAATATTAGGTATATGCAAAGACTGAGGATTGTATTTGTGACCGTAAGAGATATTTAAGTTGTTGGCTGGGCACCTTCATCTTTTGTCTTGGAAAATCTACAAATCAAAGGAAATTTAAATATGTTAGCACAAATTAAATGATCAATGATTTCCTAAGTGAGACTGCATGTTCTTGTTACTGTGCTCATCTTCTACTCATTTGGTATATCTTCATTATTGTGGATTTCAGTGGTCATGCACCTGACTAATGGTTTTAGAAAGAAGATTGTCAGCATGCACAAAAAGTTGCACTTGGTGCATTCAATCTAAGGCAACGCAGACAATGAAGGAATTCTACTACCTTCAAGGGTTTTAAACAAAGGCCTGTGTGGCAAAAAAAAAAAATATCAGGGCTTACTGAGCTAAAGGTTGTGTCTAAAAAATCATTAAGTATTTTTTATTGTAACAGAATTCTTGTTGCTGATTGTGGTCACAATTTCAGGACATATATCAATGTGGATGTAGTTGTTGATGCAGGCAGTTACTTCAGGACACATAGTAATACCAAAGGAGCATTTCACATACTGTCTGTGTATTCACACATATAGACTTTTCATGACTCCCTAGGAAATATCTGTTAGAGTTTTAAAAGTACATGGGTAAAATGTGATTATTAATTTTTTTCAGTGCTGCAGAAACATGCAAAACCACTTAGTTGTTTTTTTATGCAATACCATCCTATTTGTATTGTCATTTGAGCAAAAATGCCAGCTTAGCCAACTTATTGTAGAAATACTGTCTTTTTTGGAAGCAAGTATGTGCAGATGCCATGCCCTGACGCATGACCTGTCACACAATGTCATACCAGTGAATTCTGTGAGAGAAAGGAAATGACACCATGTCAAGCTGCCAGCATCCAAACAGTACCAGGCCATTGGTGTTAAGGACTGAATGGTCAAGTTTTAAATTCCATGGCGGTATTTAAAACTTGCACATTTCCCTGTCACACCAAAATAGTGCAGTTGAGACTCCTTATGTGTGGCTGACAAGGTGTTGAAGCCTGCTGCTACAGCCTTGGTTTACATTTATCTTCAAAGCACAGGATTGCTGATGTGATGCCAGCAAATCATCTTTTGACACTGCAAATGGAAGTTTTGTGGGCTTATGTCTGGAAAATCTACCAGATATGGTACCATTCACATCAAGGAAATTTCTCATTGGACTCCCCTCTAGAAGCACTCTCAGCGCATACCCTAGCTAAACCTTTGTATCTTTGACTGCAATGATTTACACCCACTTTCCCCTAGAGTATATAATTCTCTCTCTCCAAAATGTTCATCTTGTTAATACCAATGTAAGCCTGGATGATAATTTATTTGAGTCATAGAAATAATTCATTTGGACCTTAATGTGATTTTTCTATCAAGCCATGAAATCTGATTTTTTTTTCCCGTCACCATGTCCAACTGATTGAATGTGTTTTCTGTCTTTGTGATTTACACTGTACCTAATTGTAGCATGAACAGGTTTGTTTCTCAGAAATAACTAACAGGTGTACAATTATGTGCACTCACATTACTCCCATCCGGGTGATTTTACACTCCATATCCAAATGCAGCGGCTTATTTTTCTTTTTTTGACAAGTGGTTGAAAACTAACTCAAGGTGAAATGTCCCCTGCTGGAAATCAAACTGCAAGCATGATACCTCACTGTGGTCTTAAAACAATGTTTGCTTCATGTTGTAAAGCACCATAAAAAGTTGTCAGTTGGGTGACATAATTATTTGTGTATCCCACAAAGTGTTATGAAGACAGATCACTGCCTATGCAGAGGGTTACATGGGCATAGGTTAAAATGCACATAAACAAATTCATGTAAGGTCCAGAATTTGGCCACTGAAAAAGCAAAAGCATGGGGAATACTGCTCAGGTGGGAATGCTGCTCAGGTTGGAATGCTGCTCAGGTTAGAATGCTGCTCAGGTTAGAATGCAAGTTTATGAAGCTGATCAGTGCAAAAAGCCCTCAGAAAGAATCCCTAGGGCCACATTCACCCTCTCAATCTCCAACGACCACCAGTGGCAGGAGAAAGGTGCACAAATTTAAACTGAGAGTAGGTTTAGATTAGATATTAGGAAGAAATCCTTTACTGTGACAGTGATTGGTTGCCCAGAGAAGTTGGGGATGTGTTGGATTCAAGGCCAGGTAGTTCTGACCAGCCTGGTCTAGTAGGAGGTGTCACTGTTCATGGCAGGGGTTGAAACTGTATGGTCTCTGAGGTCCCTTTCAACCCAAACCATTCTATTATACTGGAATTCTATGAAACCATAGTGGACCATAGTTCTTTGCAAGAAGTGGACAATGCCAGAAATCTATGAAGAGAATTCAGAAAATGCATAATGCAGTTAAGTCTGCCTGAGGAGAAGGAGGAAGCAGAAGGCTTTTATACCTTGCACACCTGTCTTCTCTTATGGTACAAGAGTACCATCCTCCCAGCAGAATTTCTCCCTGGAGAAACATGGTAGAGAACAGACTGTCACCTTGAAATAGGATGAGCTGTATATGAAGTTATACTTGGGGGCTGATAGGCAAGCCTAAAAGCACCAGAAACACTGATATTGTTCTGAAACAAGTTACAGACTCTGTAAGGTAAACAGGAGATCGTAGGCTGTTACAATGATGTGTTTTTCAGTCATGGACTGTCTGAACTGGACATGCCAGTTAACAGCAAGAGACTGACATTTGTCATAGTATGGGAACAAAGTACCCACAGTGGTTCTTACAAGGTGTGAATTTGTGGAGTCTCTGTGGTGGAGAAGTGGACTCTAATAATTGGGCAGAACACCACACAGCTCTCAATGGGTGCAGACCTGTGCTGAGATGGTCTGTCTCACTGTCACACTGTTTGCTGTCACAGGAAATTTCAGACTTTCATGCACAGAAACAACAGAAGAGAGAGGTATGCATTATCCTACTGTTGCCCTCATAGCTACATTAGAAGGACTAGAATCAGAGGAGATGAACAAATACATGTCCCATTAAAAGACATATGCTAAGGGAGAAGGCAAACACCAAATACTTTAAAAATTTTTTGATCAATCAGGCATACATCCATCAGCACTTGTTCAACAACTTGGGAAACAATATTTACCCAGTCCACTGTTTGGATAACCCTTGGTATCCAAAGGATTTTGATTTAACGTGGGTATTCTTTGTGTTGATATGAAAGGTCTGAAGAAGTGATACTTTGGTCTGATAGGAAAAAAGTGGTAAATAAGGACAAGTGGAGGCCTCAACCTTCTTTTTAGAAATCTATTGTGCTGTTGCACTAAGGTGGATACTGGGCATCACAGAACCAAACAGATGGGAGAGTGGTCAGGGGTAAGGTGCATTACAGTCTGAGGGGCTGTCAGTCCATGAGGCAGGAGCAGTTATCAGGTACCAGAGGATTAGGGAAGCCATTCATACAAATGCTTGCCTTAACCTATAAGAAAAAATTGTGAAAAGGCTTAAAGCTGAGAAAAAACAACATGAGTTAGCTTTTTATTCAGGGTGTTGCTAAGTATTGTGCTGTCCCAGCAGGTTGTTTTCAGAGCCCCTACTATATCTGGTTGCAGCTTACACGGATTTGCTTACAACACACAGCAGTCTGCAAGGCAGATACATCAAAAGTTTGTTTCAGTGAGCCAAATTTGTGCCACTGGTGACAGTCCCACTGGACTTGGGTCAGGAAAGGATACTGGGCTGCTGCTGAGTGCCCAGGGCTGTGATGTACGAGTTCAGTACTTTTTCGCTCTGGAGCTGAGCCTTCCCAAGCAGCAGCCACCACAGTCTGGGGGCAGAGAGCAGGGCTGCTGCAGGAGTGTCCAAACGCTAATAGGTACCTACAGGGCTGTTTCCCCTGAGGCTGTGGGGAAGGATCTCACAGAGAGAGGCTGTTTTCCCTTAAAGCTCTTGCTTGAACAGCTTTTCCTTCAAACTCCACAAACTGCAAATCCTGCCTCATTAAGGGGTCACCAAGGTAAAGTAACCACCACAAGGTAGTCATGATACTCTGGAATAGGCCTCACGTTGCTGTGACTGTTTCCATGGCTGGGGGAGACTTTCAGACCAGGTGTATTTATCAAATTCACTCTCTTTAAATTTATTCTGGTATAGCCTTTCAACTCTTTCTACATATTAAAAAGAGATCCAAAAAAAGCATTGGTTATTATTTTTTTAGGCAGAAAATGGTAAGAAAAAATGTCCTGGTTTCAGAAAAATAGGAGGCTTATGTATAAGACAGTCTGGAAAATATCCTGTCACAAGTGAAAAAGCAGACATATTAATACATTCAAGGAACTGAAATTGAGTTGAGCAGAGCTTTGTAATAAGTATACTCACTCATCTTTTAATTCCTTGACTCCCAAACAGCTACGTTTTTGTGCTTTATTTTGAACTTCAACATGTCTTCTGCCATGATCTTCCTGACCATCTTTTCTCAGGGTCTAACAGAAAATGTCCATATGTTAAGGTTTTTCATGGGTGTCAAAGACTGTAGGGTGAATAAGTAGTATAGAAAGTCATGGTGTCCAGCAGGAGGAAGATGAAGGGTGATGGATGGAACAGATTCACCAAATGGTTGTTTGCAAGGAGGTTGTCCTTGGTAATGTCAATATCAAGAATGACTTGGAAAGACAGCCCTGCTTCACTCAGCCCAGAAAGGGGTTTTGGCTCTGAAGAGATACGAGTGCAAAACTCAGGGTATAACATGGTTGCAGGGAGAGAGGACTTGCTTGTGATTGAAATGGAACAAGAAAGCCAGATGTCTCTTTTTTGTCATACTACACCTTCCTTCACTGAGTCATGAGAGCTGCAGGACTTGGGGTATCACCAAAACAAACCTGTGTCTAAGCCTGCTCCAAGGCCCAAGGACACCCACCATCCACCACATGGGTAAACATCCATGCTCGGACATACAAGTCCCTGCTGAGATAAGGCTCTAACCCAAACTTCAGAGATTGCTCATACTTAAATGACCTTCAAGGGCAAAACCAGTTTTCTCTCTGCATGCAAACTTCTAGCACTACAAACAGGAAACAGGAGTCTCCGCAGAGCTGGGCTTCAAGAAAATCTTTCGGAGATATTGCTGACCAATCCTTGGAAGATTTCAACCTATTCATATTCACTCCAGGAAGGAGTTGCAATAGCCTGTGTCTCATGAGTAGGCATGAGGCTTTAGAAGCATAACATGGACACTCTGTGGCAGTAGTCATGGGCAGGAATTCAGACAGGAAGTCTATGGGATACAAAAGTCTGTTGATTTGAGGTAGCTTATAAGTACCACTTTCTTCTAGTATGGATGTAACCCTATTTCTTTGCCTGGCTGTAGGTAAAGTGAGGATACAACTTACCTATGACATGTGGCAGTAATAAGCCTCAAATAAATGATGCTTTCAAAGTGCTTTGCATTCCTTGAAAGGAATGTGTTGTACAAACACAAAATAATTCATTTAAACTTTATGTAAAGGTTGCATTTATAAATGCTGTACAAGTGGGTAACAAATGATTAACAGATGTTGTAGCCATATTACAGAGATTAATGCATTTTAGATGGTTATAAACTATCTATGGAGTTGTTGGACTCTTTAAGGATTGGAGAAGCAGATTAACCATGGATTAAAATATCGATCATGTGTTAATCTCATTTATAACATCACCCTTAGTAAAAAAATGTGAATTTACTTTCCAAGAGGCTTCATTCATGGGAAAAAAAGCAGTGGTGAATCAAGCCTGTCATTTCACTGTTACATGTAAGATGAGGGGAAGCATTACTCTTTGCTTTTAAAAGCTTCATTTTGTTGATACAAAAGAATTCATGTAATGGGAATTACACATTTTTAAGCCCATCTTCTCTTACTCTAAGAAAGACTAACTTCCCCTACAGCTGTGGATGAGGCTCTTTTCAGTCTTTACCCACATAACTATGAAAGTGAGTTTGTTGTATCATTCTCCTTAAAAATTGATACAGAGGAAAAATAATATAGGTATAAAAATACAAAACCTGAACCTCAAATTATTCAACTCACCCAAGGGTCTAACACTAATGAAACTAGTAAATAAAGTGGTAGTAAAGCTGCGTTTGTACCAAAGCTGCCTTTATTCCATTTAATCTGTCTTTTTCAGAAGTGCTGCTCCAGTTCAACAATTCTTATTTAAATGCTTGAACTTTTCACAGCTTCTTAGTCCTCACAGAATAATTACTCCAGCTTTTTAAGTTTTTCAGCATTCAGCCTTATCTTCATGTGGTCTATTTTTCTAACATTTTAAAATTTCTATTTTGTAGAAGCATTGCTGAGTGCTTGATATTATTTACTAGCCATTGCATGAGCCCTGTATGTAAGGGTCTGCTGCATACAAGTTGCCTACTCTGGTGCACATCCAGAATAAGTCAGTAAAGTTACAGGTGACTTGACACAACAGCATAGAAAATATCTATAGGATCTGACTTCTAAATAACATTTTTTGCCCCTATTCTACCTGGTCATGTTCATGGGGGTGTGAGTTGTTTCATCATTAATCGTTATCACCATAATCAGCCTATGGGGATATGCTCAGTCTGTGGTTTAAACCAATTTATCTGCTGTCTTGCCTGGTCTTAAGGGCTTGTGAAGGGTGCATCCTGGTACCCTTTCCAGCATGCCAACAAGCACATCATCTCTGGGCTCCTCTATTCACTAGCCACTAACTCTCTAAGCACAGAAAGAAATTGGTTCCTGCTGTGCATGTTTGGTGAGTAAAGTCATGGATATTTGAGAAAGAAATGAAAGATTGTCATGAGCACAGGCAGTGTAAAAGGGCCTGCACTAGCCAACAGCTATCCACACAGTTTTATGGAAAACACCTCCCCCCTCCTATGTGTGGTGTGTCAGACACAACTCAATGACAACAGCTGATAAATAAGGACTTATATATAGTCTGTGGTAAACTAGATTAACTATCTGTATTGATCTTCAATTTAAATTTGTAAACTGTTCATCCTCCTTATGTAGTAAACTCCAGTGCAGGTAGTAAAGCTCAACAAGGAGACCTATAGACAATCCTGACTGACACAGACCTGTAGCATGTCACCTTCCGAGAGGGATTGGTGCACACGGTCTGCTTGGGACTATAACAATTATGGAATTAAAAGCTTGAGTCTCTAAATGTGTTTGAATGTTTCTTTTCCAAGAAAATGCGACTGCATTTTTCTTTTTCTTTTCTTTTTTTTTTTTTTGCAAACTTGATTCCTACATGTTTTCTGCTCCTGGCCTATTGTTTACCTCCCTTTACATGTGTGTTTTATTTCATGCTTCTATTAATTGAGGTCTTCCCCCCTTCACCATTGCATGCCTTGTGCTTCAGAAGTAAGAAAAGAAACTGTGTCAAATCAATAAATTCCAAGCTGAGAGGCCAGCTCCATCTAAGCCCTTAGACCCACTGGGCATTGGCTTGCTGAGTGTAACCTGAAATCTTAAAACACTTTCTAGACGAACATTAAGGTACAAATGAGGGCTGGTTTGTCTCTCAAGTCAACACTTAAAATGAAAAAGCTGATGATGTTTTCATTGAGGTAGAAAGAGTGACAGACAGCCTCTTGACAGTGGATTACCAGGAGAGAGAAAACAGAGCTAAAGTTCTGTTTTCACTTTCCACTGCAGAGTGAAGGAGGCAGGTTTGGGGGCTGGGGAGGAGATTGGAAGTGGGGAACTGCATTTTTCCTTGTGTTTTTTTGTTAGGCTCAGTTACACATATATCACCATGGCTAAATTAAAAGGCCTGTATTCTGCTGATGGATGAGCAGTAGGTTTTACGGAACCACAGGAACTCTCACGATAACATTGGCAATACCCAGGCCAAAGGGAAATTGACAGCGTAAGCTGAATGTTAAGCTCCCCTTCCAGTAACAGACTGTGGTCCAATCCATGCAAACTCTTTCTGTAGTCGTCTTTCTACAGCAAAATATTTTAGACATCTTTTAGGGTCCAGCGCTCAACAAAGTACTTAAAGACAGAGGAGTGGAAATTCACATGGAACTCCTCTGCAAAAGCTAGAAATGGGAAAAAACGAGCCCATGCATCCCAAGAAGAAAAGCAAAGCTAATTATGGGATACAGATGAGTGGTCTGAGCTGTACTTCACTTGCCGGTAAGAGTAATTCGAACAAGGAATTGGTCTTCCCCAGGCAAAGGCAACAAACACAAGCCATAACAGAAAACATCCACAATTACAGCATGCTTAAATAAAAGCAAGAGGAAGTTTTCTAGAAACTCATATCCTTAGCAAGATGGGGGCCTGCTCCCCATTCCATTAAGTCCAGTCTGTCGTCTTCAACTAGAAATTGCAATATCTTGTCATCTCAGTGCTGCAGCCCATGTCTCAGGATGAAGCTATCTGTCTGTCCTTCCAGAGTCTGTATTTCCCTTGCTCTGAGGTAGTAGGCTGCTCCCATAAGAGAAGGTCTCTGACCTTAGCACTTCCAGGAGGAACAGCTTTATTGTCTCTGATGATACAAGTATTTCTGGATGCTGGGCCAGCCTGTGTGGGCACAGGGGACCTGGAGAACAAGAAAAAGCAGGTACACCGTCAGTGATTTTCTGCCCTCTTACTGCTTGCCTATCTTAACTCATATACCTACAGCAATAGGACAGCAGTAGAGGAGTGACAAAGCTGGATATCTGCCCAGTAAACACATCTGTCTCCAAAGGGAAAATTTCTTGTTATTTTCTGAAAATCAAGTTCCTCCTTAGGGTCCTTCAGGTTAGGCTTTTCCACAATTTGCTACATCTGAAAAAATACCAACAAACCATCATTACAAAATTGCCCCTCATGTCTGACAAATCTTGGCCAGGTTCATCTCTGCATTTTCATGGCAGAATAAGCACTGCAAAAATCCACCATGCATGTGTTCAGCAATGCCTTTCCTTCACACACACACTCATGCGTAAGTTTTTAAGACATACAATTGGAAATAAACAAAGTAAAAGATTATTTAAAAATCACACATGCAGTAAATATGAACCTGAATGGAAATGCTTGACATGTTATAACATACACTTTATTTTTAAGGAAAAAAATATAGAAGTAAAGATGCTTCTACAGTAAGTCAGACCCTAGACTGGAGCGGTCAAAATGTGGTAGAACTGAATGACATCCCTGCACTGCTTGGCACCAAAGTGTCTAGCACGTGTTGTTGCTCTTATTGAAATGCAGGCCCTGAGGCCAGGAGGTAGAAAAAATGAGTTCCAGAAAATTTCTCTACCTACAGGAAAGCATCAATACAGAGTAGACAAGGCTAGGGGATTTGAGAGATGAGATCCGTGGTGCAAGTGACCAGCAGGACACCAGGGAGTGATCATGAGGAAGGGACAGCACTGCTGAGCGACTGAAACTGGATTTTGAAAGGAAGCTACTAGTACAAGTCAGAGGTCCAATAAGTTCCAAATGCAAGTTAGTGAAGGAGACCTTTTTTCTGTGGGTAAATTGGGGTTTTTTCGCTTATTTTGTAGCTAATGTAGTTGTTCAGTCTGATGATTTGAGTTTCATTATTGCTACAGTTAACTGATTTGTCAGTTAATCTAAAATGCTGCTGTGTGATCACTTGAACATAAATTACTGCCAGGACATCCAAAATTTTATTCTTTTTTGTATGCAAAACTTCAACCAGCTGTTAACAAAGAAGGAGGCAGATAGAAAGCAAAGGTGATTTCAGTAAAAGAAAGAGTAGAAAAAATCAAAAATTACAAAGTCATGTTGAATGTCAGGTGTAAGGGCATCCACATGTACCTATGTGCCTTTTTTCTGACACTATTTCTTTTACATTACATTTTCCTGGTGGAAAAGGTAGAAACCTAAATAACAGAGGAGTCCATCTTAGGCTGGTGACTGGAGGGCTGACTTAGAGCAAAAGATGTTTGGACTTACAAGTAACTCAGGGACAGCATTTTTCTGGTTAGTATTTGTATCATCTGAGACTGTTTTATATCTGCAAGGTAGGTAATTGCCATGGACAGAGTATTTTCCTGAGGCAATTTGGTAGTAGTCAGCAGCATTACAGTAGAGGTGTTTCTGGTCATGAGAATTTTGAGATCTCTTTCCTTCCTTTGAGGAGCAACATAAGTAGAAAAATTATGTGCAACTTCACCAAGTCAAACCAAGGCCAAGAACCTGTGACTAACAACATCTGGGAGAAAAAATTAATTCATTTTGAAATGTATTATATACTGACTGTCTTAACCTCTTAAAGGAATCATGTCCACACACCCATAAAAGATGATTTTGCCTATGCAAACTGTTTGTAGTGAGGCGTTTTCCCCATGGCCTGTGCTATCCACCCTCACCTTCAACATGTGATGCCATGTTACCTTATCCACTATGAAATGAAGCAAAGCAAAGGAGCTCCTCATCAGGTGTCTTAGTATCAGGGCCACTCTTCCTTTGTATCTGCCATTCCCATTACAGGCTCTAGATAAGGCAGCCCTTTTGATAAAAGCTAACATTCGAGGAGGATAAAAGCCTTCTTCTAGCTCTCTTCTTTATATCTGCTTTATATCTTCATCGCTGGAGAAAACATATGCCAGTGTCCAGGATCTTTGGTATGTAACCTTTGGTCTGTGACCTCCAGTATCCAGTGGTTATTAAACTTTGACCCCAGGTCTTGAATGTATTTTCTACATTGCTTTTCAGGAGAGCAAAGAGCTAGTCTGGCCATTTCAGAGTACAGTTTATAAAAAATTAAGAAAGTAAAGGAGCAACATCACTCAGTAACTTCAGATAGTAACAAAACTATCAAATAGATTTATTCCATACTTACACAGTGTGTCTTTCTGAAAGCCCTGAAGTCTAAAGTTAAATGAAGTTATGGTGACATAACTGCGGCTTCCAGCAGAAGTGGTGTAAGGACCTTACATCCTCCAAAAGGGGTAGTGTTGTCCCTGTTTGCAGGTGCATGAGGAGAAAGCAGCTCTTAGGAACCATGTCACCATCATATTTTCTGAAAAACCCCCTTGCCCAGGATGTTTCTCCTGGGAAGCTGAGATGCCTCAGAGAAAAAAGGAAAACAATATGATCTCATTTGCTTCTCCTGTGTTTTGCTGCTTTGGAATGTGGTTTGGAGATTGTTTATCCAACAGGTGGGTGTTTGATTGGTTTCATGCAAATTGTTTTGACTTAATGACCAATCACGGTTAGGCTGTGTCGGACTCTGAGGAGAGAGTCACAGGTTTTCATTAGTATCTTCTAGCTTTCTGTCTGCATGCTTTCTCTATTCTTTAGTATAGTTTTAGTATGGCATTCTTTAATATAATATAATATCATGTCATAAAATAATAAATTATTATTATATTATATTATATTATATTATATTATATTATATTATATTATATTATATTATATTATATTATATTATATTATATTATATTATATTATATTATATTATATTATATTATATTAATAAATTAGGCTTCTAAGAACATGGAGTCAGATTCATAATTTCCTTCCTGCCATGGGGGGACCCCGAAAAAACCACAGAACCATACATTTGTGGTTGTTGTTCTTCCCAGGCTCTGTAGCAGAGGACACATATCCGTAGCAGAGGAAAGGCAAATACTAACGTGTTTGCAAAATATTCAAGGAGATGGGGAAATGGAAATCGATATATGGTGGAATTGACATGAAATGCAACTGTAAAGCTTCTGTATTTTTTTGGGTACTGACAACAGGAGAGAGGAAATTAATCTTCACAAGTCCATTGTAGGACTCCTCTTTTTCCTTTGCTTCTCACACTGTGACCTTTCTTTAGCATAAGTGGGTGGCACACCTTTCCTTCACATACTTCAATATTTAGAAGTGTGCCAGAGGCCAAGAAGGCGGAACAGAAATAGTTACCCATCTCCTGGGGAGGACTATGCAGCAAGCCTCAAATGCAGAACCAAATACTTTCCATGTCTTATTAATTAGCATTTTATAATAAGAAAAAAGGCTTTCCAGCTGCAAGGAAAAGCTGTGTCTCTAGGCAGCAGACAACAAATGCAGACTGCATTGGGAACAGAAAAAGGGATTCAGTTTGCTTTCCTACTGGTGGTTCTCCCCACTGCTTGCTGAAAGATGTTTATAACAATTACACCAACAAAGAAACAGCTGTAAGATTAGGGAGGCTCAGTCCACAACTGCACAAGCAGAACAATACAATACTCTGGTCCATCTGCTCCACTAATTAGGATTCACTTTTTTTTCTGCTTCCTAACTGTGTGTCTGACCACAGTGCAGCTTCTGCCCAGGCCGTTTCCCAGCCTAGAAAGTGGCAGAAATACAAAGCCAGAGGAAACTGTTGTCCCTTAAAAAGAATAAATTTCTCTCAGGTCACATCACATTCCATCCTAAAAGCTTCAGATAAGAATATCTGTAGTATGGTAGGAAAGTGTCAACTTAGCCATGTTTCCTGTGTTATGGAGATCAGTGTTGGAGGCCTAGAGAAGACCAAAAGGAAGGAACATCAACATCCAGGATGATCTTCCAACTTCCAGGTATTTGCAATTCACAGGCTTCAGAGCCAGCATATTCATGTCAGACAGTCCTTGATAAATCTTATTCCATGAACTTATCTAATTTTGTTTAAGTAAGCATGCATATGACACACAAACATGTACTTCTACTTTCCTCTAGATTAGAAGAATCTGCTATTTTTATGGCTGATCCTGTATTTGCTCTTGGAAAAGCTGAAACGCATTTTCACTCTGGCTCAGTTTCATGAACCCTGATGAAAATATTAGTATTCACAAGGATACGTATAAAAGGAAACTTCATATTGCCATATAACTCAACATGTAATTAATTGTTTATATAGTAATAATCAAATATTCTAGAATTAACAGATGTCCTGAATTCTTTTATGTACAGCTATCTCAGATTTTGCCCAAATCATAATAAACTATTATAAGTTTGGAAACACCGAAAAAATGCTAACTTTTTGAAAGAAGAATTCATAAACAAATCTTTGTACCTTTTGGGAAAACAGGTACTGCATTGTAAATATTTATTATAGAGGTATTAAAGAAGAGGCACAGCAGAAGTTTTACAGCTGGAACTAAGTTGCTATGAACAATTTTGTTAAAGAACGCTGTCAACAATATTTATACTGTGTCCAAATTGTGCTAAGTTTTTACACACTATTAGGAAGATAAGATCACATACCTATTGCAGTGTTTGGAACTCGCTCAGAGCCAAGAAGTCTGGCAGGACTCCACTGCAGTCAGTGCCTCAGCTCTTAGCAGATGGGTGTTACACAACGTGCCTCTCTGCACAGCAGAGCTCACCCGAGGGCTCCCGAGATGCGCTTTCCCAACCCCAGTGCCCCAGCACGGCTGCGGCTCAGCCCATGGGATGGGATGCTGGGAAGGGAAAGTCACTGAACCCCAAATGCAGTGAGCTACTAATGAGTATTTTAAGAGCAAATTGTCTCACTCTAGGCAAATTCTCCTTAGGTGGAGGCGCAGTGGAGAGAATGTCACTGTTGTGTACATACAGACTGCAGCGTGTCTGTTTGTGTATGGCTAGATTCTGCTTAGGCACTCTGCTCTGTCTTCACTTGCTCAGGGACAGAGAAATTTACAGATGAGTTCATGAATGCAAATGAATGCATGACGTATGATGCCAGCCCTTTCAACTTAAGACAACTGTATGCAAATGTGCATGCACAGATATTTAAATTCTCACAGGATATAATTATAAAATAATACATGCGGAACCAGTCTAAACTCAGGTATGTATGCTTGCTGCTGTTTACATAGTTCTTAGGCTGTAAAAATTTATTATTTTTTTGAATGTAGGCTATCCCTTAATTTAATGCCTTCCTTTTAATTTTGTTTGGATTTTCCTGATGGCACTCTATGTTAAAAAATTAGTTAGTCAAGACAATTGTTTTTAATTCAAGAGAATTGCTTTCTTAGAGCATTCAGTCTTGTAATTTAGTTTTAAGTAGTCCTGCAAGGAGCATGAAGCTGAACTCAATGACCCTTATGGATGTGTCCCTTCTAATTTAAGATACTCAACAATTCAATAAAAATTTTGTAAAATTATTTTTCCCCTACAAAACAACAATTGAAACTAGATCATCAGAGTTGCCATTCCAGAAAGATATAATTTGAAAAACCATTTGTTGTCTATCAATCACATCCTGGATGGAATCCAGATAATGGATTTTAAGGATATCTTAAAACTAAACACCATGGTTTAGCCCACATTTCTTTAGAAGACCAGGTTTTTGAGACTAGAACTAGTATGTTTCTATTTGTTTGTCCTGTTCACCGCTAATAATGTTTCAAACATCAGCAATTTCACTCTAACAGAGAATATGAAGTCTCCCATACCACCAAGTTTTTCTAGATCTGGAGACAGCAGCATCCAGGCTGTAAGAAGGACGCCTGTGGTGATCCTTTATGGGGTGCCAGAGGACTGGAAATGGGCAGAGCCATCACAGAGGTGTCACACACCAACAGAGACCGTGGTGTGGCTAAGCATTGGCATAGGCCAGCAGGCAGGAGAAAGCCCGCTGGAGCAGAGAGCAGCTCCCGATGTCTCGGTCTGAAGGAGATGAGCTGGAAGGCAGGCACCGCTGCCCGCTGGCACTGGCAGATGGGTGCAGCTCTGCAGCAGCTCTTTAGCCACAGAGGGTGGCTCCATCCAGCAGAGCTGTCGCAGCTAGAGACCTTCTCGCAGCCCGGCTCCTCGCAGGAGCGCAGTGCTGCGGATGCTGCTCGCTGCCCACAGGTGGCAGTGAGCCTTCACCGTTCGCCAGGGAGAAACCAAATTTATCTCTAAGCCTTTGGGTGTCTGCCTGTGGGCATCGGGCTGACGGCCTCTGCTTGAGGTGCTCGGGTCTGGCTTTCGGGGAGCTCCACAGCAGAGAGCCCTGCTTTTCCTCTCTCCGAGTGCTGTAACATAATCTGCGTGACTGGGAAGGGTCTGTAGGTCTGTCAGAATGAGCAAGATCTGCTGAAAAACTCATTCAAATCTGCGATGTCAAATGGTGTCAATATAGTTGGAAAAGCAACACTTCAAAGCAGGATATGTTTCAGAGATGGTGATAATTTTATTATCTGTATCTGCCTGAACACAGGCCTGGTGTGAAATGACAGAGTAAGGGAGACATAAAGAAGAGGAGCTGAGCAGATCAGAGGAGATCAGAAAATTGCTCATTCAGGGTAATAAATTACTCATTCAGAATAATAAACTTTGCTGTCAACAAACACAGCTTCCCTTGGATTTTTCAAAGGATAAAACCACCATTGTTTACATTTAAGCTACCCTCTCTCCCATGTCCTTTATCATAACAAAGTTGTTTAAGTTCCCTATGAAACAACAGTATATATTTGTGATGTTCCAAAATACATGCTGAGTATGAATTTTCAAACCTTCACGGATAAATAGATTAGATTAAAGAACAAAAACAATGGTGTTGAGTGGAAAAATAGATGGTAAGTAACATTTGGCCAACCCATAAACTGAAGATGTTTGCATAAACTATATAAAATCTGGGTATCTGTCCCTTCATTTTTGTCCTGGCATCAACAACAACATGCATCATGTAGATCTGCGGTTTTTGGGGGCTTCTCCTTTTTTTCTTTCCAAAAATAACAGCGAACTTCAAAGTGACAAATAGCATCAGCAAACTGAAAAAACAAAACAAATGTAATTTTCTCTCAAACTGCTGCCCAAATGTGACTTAACTATGTGAGTTTTTCTCTGCTCTCAGACAGCTGTGAACATCTGCCAAGTGACTGGAAACCCATTGCATCTGGTGCCACCTGCATCTTGATACACAGCAACAGGCCAAGTTTTGCCATCATGTATGTTTTTGCATCTTCACTGAATCCACTGGGGCTGCATGCATGTAACTGAGAGTTTAATCCCAGTGGAGCTCTGTTGTGTTTCCCTGTGACTAAGTTCAGTGGACTTCAGTGGAGTCACAGGGTGTAGCTGAGACCAGACACACTCTATTGATAAATACTTTTACTAGTAAATCCTTTTACCAGCCTGGTGCCCTGCTGCAAAGTTTCCCCTAAAAAATGGATATTCTGACAAATAGAAAGTTTGCTACTAGACATCTACAGCTTGGTGGACTGATCTTAGGACAAAATTTTTAACACAACAGAGTCTTCTGCTCTTTTCTTGTGAAAAAGCAATTCTGTGACAATTCTGTGAATGCTCCATTCCCTGCCCCTGAGTCAATGTGGAGGCACAGGTCCCATGAGAAAGACCAGCTCAGGATCTACATCTAGTGGGAAAGAGATCTGGAAACAGGGCCTCAGAGGCCAACCCTCGGGGTCCTGCCTCTCCAAGCCAGGGGCCACATCAGCTTTGTGAAGAGCAGTAGGTTCATCATGTTCAGCACCCAAACTAAGCTGATTTATTTTTGGAGACTCCCGGTCTGGAATGGCCCTGATCTGAATGTCTGGAGCAAGTAGGAGGCCCATCCCAGAGAGCTGGCAGCGCAGATCCAGAAGGTGAATTCTGTGTTGTTTTGTCTCATCAGTTCCTGCCACAGAAGAGAAGTTTTGTTCTCAGGCTACCTAGAAAGAGATACTAGATAGACAATGTTTGTACTTTACAAGGAAACCAAACTGTGCTTAAAGAGTCGCCATATCACCTTGGGACATATTTTTTAAATTCTGAATGAGGTGCTGCAAGGAAAAACATTAAAAAGAAATTTCCATTTTTTTTTATTTATTAAAATTAATCCTTGCAGTCTTTCTTATTTTGTATACTGTGTGCATTTGTGACTCTTTTGGGCAGAATAATTTTCACAGGATCTGCATATTGCAATTCTATGCAATAATAGAGTTCATATACAAAGTGAAGCCAGAACTGTCTGGCACAGAGCTCCTAAGGACAGATGGTGCCACCTGCATCCTTGAGTAAGAATAGTCCTAGCCAGGTTTGTAAACAATGACCTATTTAAGTGAAAGAGGGGGAAAAAAAATCTATGAGCTCTCTTCCTATCTAAGTACAGAACATTTACAGCAATAGAAAAGTATTAAAATTAAGCATTATTGAGAGCTGTGTTTTCATTCACTCACAGCTCTCAGGATACATGGAAGTTCTCACTGCTATTCAAATCTGTTGTTTCTTTCTTGCCACCCAGCTTCTTTTCCAAAATATATTTGAGCCACAGATCACGGAGTTTTGTGTAGAGGCCTCCCCTATGTTCTCCTTCTTCCTCTGAACAAGGTTATTCAGCCTTGCAGTTTAGTTTAAGCTGAGATTTTTGACAGGCTTATTGTTGCAATGAATTTGCATTTGTGTCTTGATACCTTATTATCTTGCCACTGAAATAAAAGATGTCACAAATTCGGCTCTGAAGGGAGCACTGGGGATTTAAATGTCATTTGAACATACATTTCTTTAAGAAGCAGTAAGAATAACCAGCATAAAGATAAATAAGGGAAGGAGAAAAAAGGGTGAGCATGTGAGTTTTTCTTAACATGAAAAGTATTCTATTTACAGGAAAAACATTTCTTTCATTCATTATCATCCCACTTCATTTCTTGGTAAGAAAATATTTGTGCTGTGTCTGTTTAAAATTTCATGTGTCTTTTGTGGAAGGACATTTGAAAAAGGATAGTTTTTCACTTATTTAATAATCAATTATTCCCAAAAGATTGTGTTTTTGTGGATATACAGATACATGTCTATACACTGCATTTTATGCCTAATGGAGAATTTAAACTGTAATGGAGGCACTAGCTGACATTGGGTTTGCTTCTTTGCAAGCACTGATAACGGGCAAGCAGATGAAATCTAATTTGTTTATAGAGAAGTGAAAATATAAACAAACTTACTATAGGTCTTTCCTTGTTAGATTTCTTCTAAGACATTAAAGAAGAGCCTATTCAGACCTACTATCTGCTTGGTGTTCTTGAAACCAGCAGAGGCTACAAGGTCTATTGACAGGTTAGTCTATTGAATGTTCTCTAGGTTAAGGCACCTCACATTTTGGAAATGGACTTAATTGGTAGCTTTTTACCAAGAGATAACAGTAAAAGTTTAATCAGTAACATTATTTCATATCAGGCTGAGCAGAAATGAAACAGAACACTTTTTGTGGTCTTGCCATTCAGTATAAAATAAAAAAATGCTCAAAACAATCAGGTTATAAAAAAGGCTATTAAAAAACATGTCACCAAATTTTTACAAGCTTTAATGAAAGTTTTTTTTCCTTTTGAATTTCAGGATGAAGTCTGGCTCTGCTTTAGACTTAAATTTCCAGTTTTCTCCATTACTAATTAGAATTCTTTGTGATGGGGAATGTTCAGGTGTAAAAATGAAAACTACCCCCTCTCAGCGCAGTCGGGAGCCACAGGAATGAATGTTCATGGAAATGTTTGTGTATACCTTACAGTGCCACAAAACAGCACCTGGTTTTGATTTGTTTAAGCTACATTTTTATTAATAAAATTATATGTACATTGTTTGAAGACTGACTAAAGCCAGAATGGTGGTTTTGTATGACATCTATGCAATTTAGATAGAATTCATATGAGGTAAAGTAATATGGATATTTATAGTCACTTTTATTTTCTGTTGTGCTTGAGGTTGTTAAACTTTTTTATGATCTTTTCTTTTTAGACTAGGGACCCTGAAATAAATATTTGAAACATATCTATAGCATATGTGTTTTCATAAACTCTATTTTTATTTTTCTATGCAAGTACGATATGAAGAATATCCCTTTTTGCCAAGAAAGCAAGGTTTGATAAACTCAGCTGAAATGGAATTTAATGAAAAGAAATTAATGAGGCCTTTACAGATTAGTTCACTGAATGGTTTCAAAAGTTTCAAATTAAATGACACATTAAAATGCCTGCTTTGCCAGCTTTTCTGGCACAAAAGAGCTACAACAAAATGTAACTAAATCTCTTTTAACATTTGAGTTATAACAAAACCACAAGACAGATTTCTTAACGAAGACCAGGCTACAGACAGGACTGAACAGTCTGAACACTGACTTCTACACTTATAAGCCTCAATGAAGTGTTAGTCTCCCATGCATAAGTAAACAATAAGCCTGTAGAAGGAAATAGAGGCTTTAAAACTGCTTCTTTTACCTTAAATCTGGTTTCTCAGACCTCTCCAGGTAGGGTTTCAAGCAACAAAGTCACCAGACTACTATCTTCCTTCAAGTGCCTTGACAAGTTATTTTCCAGCCTAGTATTACTGAAAGCTGAATTTCTCCTGATGACTTGATATACAAACTCCACCTTTCAGAGGAGGTTGTTTCTCAGGAGGAAAAAATATATATAAGTTTATACATTTCTTCATTGACTTTTTTTCAGATCCTGTTGTGTGATATTGAACCTGTCTCAAAGCTAATATGCCAGCAAACTGTAGGTAACAGCAAACAAACAAAAAAACCCAAACAAATAAATAAATATTTTCTAAACCCTTTCTGAAACTCCATTAAGATAATGCTTTCTTTATAAATTTTACATTCTCTGCCTGTAATTTTTCTTGAATTTAGTGAGCAATGAAATTTTCTGTGATGCATATTACTATTCACTCCTGAAAAAAAGGTTGAGTTTCTTCTGGATTTAGAAGCAAAGAGCCCAGACAGGACAAGCCAGTGTGATCCACAGAGCATTTGAACACTGAAGGATCAATCAAGCTCTTGGCATGGGAGAGCAATACAGCTGAAGTAGAGTTCAAAGATAGGTGGGGTGGCTGGTAACCCTTCCCAGGAAAGAGTCATGAGGGGCCCTCTGCAAGGGAACTAGACAGTCTGGCTATCAAGTGTTTGCTGCACATGCAGAAGACTTCTATTTACACCTCTTGATAAGGTTCTTTCTTATTTCATCCAGCCTCAGGAGATCAATTCATATGTTTGTGAACACTTCCCTACCAGCAGAGAAAACACAGTAAAATGTGAAGACCACCCTCTGTGGGAAGGCAAACTGAGAAAGCTGTGGCCAAGAATGGAAGAGTAAGGAGAATATTACCATAAGAGAGAATTGGAAAATTAGAGTTGTTTAACACATCAAGAAGGCTGCTAAATCCCCCTGTGCCATGAGGACGCTGTGGGAGCAGAAAATCTGGACCACTGACAAAATTAATACTGTCTCCTGAAGCTTCTGATGCTTGATATAACTGAATAACCTCAGATCCTTTGTCCATGGTGTAACAAAATAATTACTTGGTGCTGTCTTTGCTGCCTTTGAGCTAAACAGGAGTTTTCACACTGGCTACTGTGGGAACTGGGGTGTTCAGGAGGAGGAAGAAGCTTGATATGTCCCTCAAAAAAAAAGGAAATTGGGTGGAAGAGCAGTTGATAGACCTTGGCCAAAAGCTTAAAAATGCTCTAAAAGCTTAAAAAATGCTTTAAAGGGTGCTAAAAAAATGATCATCAAAAGCTGTCAGCATAACCAGAAGGAAAGGCCTATCACTTCTAAATGGATGTCTAGAGCCTTTTGCCATTTGACAGTTTTGAAGGTTATTTGAAGGTTAAGAGATTGGTTTATAAGCTTACAAAAATTAGCTTCTTTCTGTAGTCATCACCAAGTTTGGAGAAGTCCTCCAAGATCATTGAATGCAACCTTAACCCAGCACCACCAGTTTCACCACTAAACCATGGCCCAAGTGCCACATCCACAGCTTTTTGAGCACTTTCATCACTTCCCTAGGCAGTCTATTCCAATGCCTGACCCCTCTTTCAATGAAGAAATTTCTCCCAGTATCTAACCTAGACGTCCTCGGGTGCAACTTGAGGCCATCCCTTATTTTGTCATAGATGTGAGTTATGTGGGAGAAGAGGCTGAGCCCCTCCTCCCTATCTGCTCCTCTCAGGCACTTGTAGAAAGTGATAAGGTCCCCCTGAGCCTCCTTCTCTCCAGCCCCCACAGCTACTCCATGAAGGACTCATGCTTCAGACCCTTCATCAGCTCCATTGCCCTTCTCTGCACACACTCCAGCATCTCAGTATCGTTCTTGTCATAAGAGCCCCAAAACTGAGCACAGGATTCGAGATGCAGCCTCATCTGAACCAAGAACCAAGGAGGAAAATCCTGCCCTGCTCCTGCTGGCCACATTATTGCTGGCACAGGCCAGGATGCCATTGGCCTTCTTGGCCACCTGGGCACTGCTGGCTCATGTTCAGCTGCTGTCACCAGCACCCCCAGGTCCTTTTCCTGTGGCAGCTTTGCAGCCACTCTGCCCCAGCCTGTGGCACTGTGGGGTTGGTGTGACCCAAGGGCAGGACCCAGCACTGGGCCTTGTTGAACCTCACACCACTGGGCTCAGCCTATGATCCAGCCTGTCCAGATCCCTCTGCAGAGCCTTCCTGCCCTCCAGCAGATCAACACTCTCACCCAGCCCGGCGTCACCTTCAAGTCGACAGAGGGAGGTCCCCTTGATTTATTCATCCAGATCATTGATAAAGACATTAAACAGAACCTGGCCCTAGTACTGAGACCTAGGGAACACTACTGGTGACAGCTTTTCCACAAGAATGCTGTGGGAAGTTGTGTCAAAGATTTTAGTGTAGTACAGGTAGAAACATCCACAGTGTTCCCCTCACCCACCCACCCCTGTTATAGAAGGGATTAGGTGGCCCAAGCTGAACCTGCCTCTCACAAACCCCTGCTGGCCTGATCCCCTGGTTACCTGTACATGCTGTGTGATGGCACTCAGGATGATTTGCTCCATGATCTTCCCTAGCACCAAGGTAAGATTTACAGGCTTGTATCCTTCTTCCAGCCCTTCTTATAGATGGAGGCTACATTTGCTAACCTCCAACTAACTGGGACCTCCCCATTTTAGCCAGGACTGCTGGTAAACAATGGAGAGTGGCTCAGAGAGCACTCCCACCAGCTCTCTCAGTCAGTTTCTGCTAGTTATGTTTGTATTTTTATGATGATTATCAGTACTCGTGGAAATATCACTGAGTCCTGAGGCCCAGGATACCACTCTGCCAGATTGTAGGTAGGAAGAGTCTATTGCTGAGCATGAAGTAAACTATTGCTGAGCATGAAGTAAACTACAGCAAATGGGTAACATAAAAGGAGATAGTGGACAGCAGTGGTTAGTATGTGTACTGCCTCTGGGTGGGATTGAGTTAAATTTTTTCATAGAAGTTTTTGTGAGAGGTGTGACCAAAACGCTGTAGGCACAGTGGTTTAACTGTCCTGAAGAGCATTTGCACTGCATCAAAGCCTTCTTTGGATCTCACTCTGAGCCTCTAGAATAGATTGGAAGGGAAGAAAATTAGGCAGATGTTCTGAACAAGCTGAAAGCATGCACCATGTCATACAACATCATGCTCAGCAATACAGAGGGAAAAGACAAGATGTTAGGAGAGTTAGCCATCTTTTACTCAGAAGCTCCCAGGATATCTCTCTGTCCATGGGAGGTTGCATCCCTTGTTTTGCTTTATTTACTTTTTCTCTTCTTTCACTTCTCCTTCATAAGTGCCTTTTCATGCCTTTTGATGATAGGGTTTCTGTATCACCTTTGTCTGCCCCTGATACCCCTTGAGTGATGGGGGGAAGTGACAAGGAGTCTGTGGAGTCCTTAACTGTCTCCTTGGGTTAGCCCCAACAGTACGAAAAGTCTGGCAGTCTTGTAAATAAAAGTGATTTTAAGGGTTTAATTTTGAAAAAGTAAGACTTGTTCTTGATTTCTTGATATTGACAGGATGCAACTCATTTGTGAGAGTCATTATGAGAAAGAGCACAGAGATGTTTAAAATCAAAGAAGCAGGTGATAGATGTGGAGGGGGGAGCTGATATGTAAGAGAGTGGGAGATGAGAAACTATTGTGAAGAGGCTGTGAAGGGCCCTGAAAATATAATTTTTTATGTTAAACATCCTATAGGAACAGGAGAGAGTAAAGGGAGATAAAAGAGGGGTGATTTAGTGAAGTCTGTTGGCTGACAAGAGGAACTTCGCAGGAGGATTCAAAGTGGATACAAGCTGATTCTTCTGTTTCAGTTTCTTCTATTACTATACTCAAAACCTTGTTCAGCTACTAAGAAGGAAATTTCATACTGTTACTGTACAGATGTAACAATAGAAATACCCTGTGTATATGGGGCTTATTTTGTTTATCAGGTGTTGGGAACTGGTATATTCTTTTATTTCAGAAAGCACAGGGTGAGTTGTGCTCACCTTCCATAACTATTTCCACAGATGTCTCTAAGCTCACCCACTGCCTGACTCAGATGTACAGCATCTTCACACTCAGGTGTACAAACAGAGAAACCAACAGAGAGATTTAGTAAGCTTTCTAGTTAACACATGCAAACAGACAGCAACACCTGGGGAAAAGAAAAATAAATTTTCATAGCCACTAGAGCATTGCTTGTTCCATTTAGCCACATAGATCAACCTCACTATCGTTTTGCATGACCAGCGCACTTGAATGCAAAATTCCAAGGATGGCACAGTCCCAACCAATAAAAAAGTGGTTTTTCTCAGCCAATCATGCACTTGTAGAAGACTCGGACTGAATGCCCTGGTTGGTTTTGCTTGCAAAAACCAACAAAAAAGTCTGTGTCATGCAAGCTCACTGGAAAAGTCTGCTGCTGACACTGGAGAGGGGCAGCTTGCAGACTGACCAGCTGGAGACACTGTGCACATTGAATTCTTTCCATACACGGATGGCATTGTGCTGCAAGCTCTCCAATACCTGCCAAAAAGAAATAGAGGAGGTACTGGGGCTCCGAATCACAGATTGTACAATTTATATGTTTTATTCACAGTTTATGTCCTGAGCAGCCCCACATTTGGCTTGTGAGGCAGACTGGTCATATTTGCCTTCTGAAGTGTGTGCTCTGAGTGACAGGGAATGGGCCAGAGGAGAAGAAATTGGGCAGCTGGCTTTTGCCTGGAGTACAAATGCAACACTAGAGCCACCAGAAACCTGGTGGTCCAGCATGGTACAAGACAAAGTGGGATAAATACTCCCCACAGGGCAAGTAGAAGCTAGGAGACTCACAAGGGCAGACCTAGAGATGAACTTCAGAGTCAGTGGGAAGAGAGAACTGTTTCTGATGGACCTGGAGCACAAAGTGCAGAGAATATTAAATTGTAAGAAGTTATTAAAAACATGGCCTGAAGAAAAATCTCTTGAAAATGACCTGCCTCTGTAAGTAGATAGCAAGGGGAAAATAAAATTCTCATGAAAACTTATGTCCTGTCTAGGAGATAATGAGCTGATGAATTTTAAAAGGAAGACTGATGTACTTTGGGTTTTAAAATGTTAGTTCCTCTACTTTGGTTTCTGGTGATAATTTATGCTAGAAACAAGAGTTTTTTTGAGATTTTCCACATGTTGACTCCCAAGACAAAGTACAGGTACTGGGTCTGGGCCAGTCAAGATTCTGCAGTGCATCCACCCTCTATGCTCCACTAGAGAGTCCAAAAAAGATTGTTTGTAAAAAAGCCAGTTCTGGTAGGATCATAGTGAGTATATGGGGCGAGGAAAATCAACAGGCCTTACAGGAAGGTATCCAATTCCAGATCCCCATGACATTGGCTGTGTGTTTGATTGGTTGCTGAGGAGTTTTCAAAATATTCTACTGTGTTGGGCATGGATGAAGTTGGACAGTGACAGGTAGGAGTGGTTTGCCCAAGAAAACTTGTACCAAGCTGGTGTTGCTGTTGTAATTCTGTCTTATCTCCCTGACTAAACACACTTCCCCATGCTAAGTACTTGCAATTTCAAAGAGAGGAAAAGCGTACTGGTAAGATTGAAGCACCAAGATGTCTAGTTTCATAGAACATATGAATATCTTATACATATTTATCAACATGTTGATAGAGACACAGGTCCTAGCAGGAAAGTTGGGACAGGATGGCTCTTCTAGTTTGCAGGAAATAGCTAGCAAAGATTAATCAATGTACAACACCAGTTATTTGCCTTATTGTTTCAGAGTTGTTCTAGTAACAACTAGTGCCAATGTTCCAGAAGATTTTCTTTTCTTCAACTGGAATTTCTCACATGCAAAACATATCACTTGACAAAAAGTAGAAGTTGTTCTGTTTACAGTGATTTTACAAACAGTGATGAGCCACTGAAAAGCATCCTCTTTAACTGTGGCAGAAGGGCAACACTCCTCTAGCAGAAGGCATGGGTATGGCATTCTCTGCAAAAGTAACCTTTCCTGATACTGGAGGTTGTTTTATTCCAGTGCATCAGATATCAGCCTGTACAGAAGGTATGAACAGTTTACTGTGCACTATTATGACTAAATTATAACAGGACAAAACTAGAAAGTGCTCATCTTAAACTGATTTTGAAGGGCATAATTTCTTCTTACAGTCTTACTACTCAAATTCCTCTAAATACTGACTCACTCTTGTGCCACACCCAAAATGCACAAGTTCAGAGGCCTCTTGTAACTCTTGCGTAAGTATTAAAGTCTGTTCGAAAAATGGTGAACACAGCTAAGATGTTAAAGATTTTGACAGCGGCTTACTAGGATAGAAATCTTCCACTTCCCACGTCTGGTCCTCAACTTAAATTTCAGTGACTTTCAGAAATTATGTTTTTATAAAATTTGTAGACAACTTTTAAAATGGTGGATGTACTGTATGAATGTATCTCCTTCCTCTTACCTGGGCAGCTGCATAAAAAAATTCCACCATGAGGGAACATGAGAGGTGTGTCTGCAGCAGCAGCAGGAAATCTGCAACATTCAATCTTTTTCAAAAAGCCTCCAAGAAAAATGAATAGGTTCATAATGCACTTTTTCGCGAGAAAAGTTAACAGTGTTCCCTGGGTCACCGTTTTGGAAGCAAGTGAAAGGGCTTAGGACCCCTTTTCTCAACACGACTGCACTCATGTAGGGGAATAGATATTATGCCATCAGGGGAGAAAAACTTCAGTAAGAACATTTTCAGAGGTTTTTTCAGATTACAACTGATAAGGACCATCAGCGAGGTAGAATTCGGACATAGCCTCGCATGGGGAGTGCTGATGAAAATACTTCCTTGCTAACATTCTAGCTAACACTCAGCTGTGGGTTTATGACAAAATATCACACAAAAATCCTGTACAGGACAGAAATTCTGTGCTTGTATCAAAAATGTTTTAAACATTTCTGAAGGGCTAGCATTGCATAGTTGGGGCTTTTTCCTGTAAAATTATCTAGGGAGAGGCAATGACTGAAAGCCTTTCTTAAGACTCCTTATGCCATTAACCTGTCAGTGAATGGCTAAGAAGAAATCTGGGTCAAGAATCCATGCATAAATGAAATTCTGGCAAAGGAAATACAGTTACTTTAAACAAATGTGGATTTTTCCTCTTCCTTTCTGATGTTCTTCAGTCACAAAAATGAACACATATTACAGAGCTGTTCTGAAGTAAAAGCAGTGGCTGTTCCCAAACCTACTTTGACAAGTGTCAAAAGGGATGACAAAATAATAAATGCATTGCAACGGTTCAATATATTAGAAAGGGAAGAAAATGTATGTTGCATATGATTTGCAGGACAGTGTCCCTTAATGCCACAAATCTTATGTTAGGATGATCTGGGGGATATTGTCCACAAAGGTGGTTAAATTCTAGACAGCCATGAAAACACGGGATTAGGGACAATCTCCAGAAGAAACCCACCACAGAGGGAAAAGATTTCTCTCTTTAGACAGTGACTGTCTCATGGCTGAGACACGGGCCCCCAGATCTACAACCATTATGACACACTTGCTTATTCTGCACTGTTTGTTACCCACTCCTGGAACAGATTTACCACAGGGGTTTAAATGGGCTGCAGCTCTCCCTCCAGCGTGTTGGTGCCTCTGTCCCAGCCTTCCCTCCAGCCGGCAGCATGCCTGCACTCCAGACCTCCCATCTGTGTGGGAGAGCTCTTCTTGCTCCCAGTGACTGGATGAAGGCAAGGGGAAGTCTTGCATTTTTGCATGCCAAATGCCTAATACTACATGCTAAATTAGACCTATTTTTTATAGGTAGTTCAAAGTCCTGGTATGTGTCACCTAACACAACCAGCTGCATTGCTCCAATCACTCAGATTCATAGGAAATCTGGGACCTCTCCACCACACCATACCAGGACAACAAAAGCCGTTTTCATAGAGTTTGGCAACTTTTATGAGGCTGAAATAATCACAAACATTTTGGGGTGTGCCACAAACTATCCAATTCTCATTATAATTCCTCCACAGGGTTTAAAATGTTACTTTTAGTCTGTCACATAATGCCTCTTCTAGCAAGTAAAAAAAAATTCTAATGTGTGTATCTTTATGTATATGTTCTCTGAGTTTCATGAAGCAAGTATAGAAGGACAAGTACAATGTGCTGCTAGAGTAGGATATGAGGACTGATTTTTTTTCTTTTTTTGCTTTAAACATCACTATGTTCTTTACTCATTTTGAGGGCTATGATTTATGAGAGAAGCCACAGGATGAAAAACGAAATGAGAGTTTTGTACTACCTCCTTGTACCTCCAAGGTGCCTTTTTTTATGCAGTGGGATACATTTCCTAGATTTCATCAGATACAGTCATAATATGAATGCAATTGCAATAATTGAAAAAAAGTTAGAAGTATAAGACTATAAATCCAAGTTTAGTTCATATAAATATCAAAACTCCCTCAGCTGCGGACAGCATCAGATAAAATCTGGCAAACACCAGGGATAGTCAGGTTGCTGCATTTTATAATCAAAGACTTGACATCACAGTGTAAATAACAGATTTCTACCTCTTACTGTGTATTTCAGATCATGATGTCACATACAGAAACCTTGGTACAGCATCTGATGTCACCTTCCTTTCCCGAACATACCAGCTAAATCACAAAAAAGTGCCTGTAAAGGACCACTTTTTCCTGTTAGCAAAGAAGCATTGAGAAAAAAATTCTGTAAGACACAGAGCATACAATGTGTTCTTGCAAGGAAAGATGATACGTGTGATGTCAGCTTACTGAAGAATTACTTGGCAGATGGAGGTGAAACAACAAAACCCATAAGACTCAGCTCAAACTTCGGAGGGCCTCGTGGTTAATTGCACTGCAGCTGTCCAGCAGCAGGCCTTGGAACAGGCTAAGCAGCTTCTTAACACCTCCAGGAATATTTAATATCTTATTTATGCCTAAAAGTTGTAGTTTATTTACATTTGAATGTTTGCAGCAGTTCTTGTTCTGCAATCAAGAAAAATCTATGCTCGGAATTCCCCCATGATCTCTTATTTCTTCTCAATTCCCTTGATAGCCAGACTATATGGTGCAGCTGGACAGAATTTTAAATATGCGTTTCTTATGCCATCTGCATGTTTCCTCTAGCAGTCTGCCATCCCCCATCACACCAGCAGGAAAGCAGCTAACAGAACTGAGAAAACCTTCCAATTTCTTAGAACATTTTTCATATTTTCACATGAGTAATGAAGTAAAAACACCTTTTGCGCTGTATGTCACTAATCACAGAAACACTTTAGTGAAGGTGAATAACATGAGAGATGTAGATAATGTCTGAACATAAAAAACTAAAGCCTTTTCTGGAGATTCAAGCCCAGGATACACATAATAAATTGGCTTATCTCTTTTGGTCATTTCAGATGGATCAAACACTAGAAAGACAGATATTGCAAGACAAATTACTAATATGTCTTTATTCTGTGTACTTCTCTGTCAGACCCTACAGAATTGTTCACAAGATCACGGATGATCAAGGAGGTTGAGGTCTCTGGGAAAGACACTCAGGCTGTGTCTTTCATTGTAGTATGCTCAACTCTCCTAAAACAGAAAGTGGCAGGTCTAAATGTTTCTCTTCAAATGTTTGTTATTGATTGAATAATCTCATACACAAGGTGTGATTTGGCTACTTTGGTGACTGAACTTTTTTTTAACACAGCAGTTCTACTAAAAGTCACATATTTTCTGAGTTATAATATTTGTATCCATTTCTATAAATACTAAATTATGTTTCTAATTTTTCTATGACATGGATAGTTTCCACTCCTCCCACAGCATAATGAGCAAATGTGGAACCTCTATTTGAAATATGCTTGCAAAACTTCAGTCATTAGTAACATATCTGGATAGATTTAATCTCCAGACACATAGTAATTAATACTTACCAAAAATTTTATGATTTTTACAAACATCTAAATTATGATATTGCAAGGATGATCATTCATGACCATGTTTCCCTCATGACAAAAGAGATACCTAGCAAGCACAACAGAAGGTGTGTGTATTTGTGCTATGATATGGTCTTCTCTAAAATTTTAACATAATCATGTCCAGTCACTTCTTTTTCTAGCCTTTGTTGACCATGGGAAGATTAGATGTTATGCTGCTTTGGCCCACAGAGACATCAATTAATGGCTCTGATTTTCACTGTGAAAAAAAATACACTGGAAAAGCAAGCTGGAAAATGGTGATTGCTTCTATGAGTCTTGCATAAGAATCCCAAATTCTGACTTACACACCTCAACCAACTCAAAGCGCTGCTTCACACTAGAATCTGATGTATTCATTCCCCCTAGTCTAGTTTCTTTATCATGATGGATCTGTTTTTCATGCAGGTAGCAGTGATAAGTAAGATTTGTTCATGAATTCAGAACCAATTTTAGTAAACTGGAACTGTTTTTCTCCAATAGACATTCAGTGTAGTGTGTGATCTTGGAGGATGAGTGCTATCTCTTTGCTGACTAACACATATTGCAAATAAAATTCAAAGTAACTTACAATATAGTATATTTCAATAAGTTTTATGAAAAATATTGAAACATAAAGTGTACTATAAATAATCTCAGCCCAAAATAAAATTGCTCAAACCAATGCCTAGAAGCATGTACAGGAACAAGAAATTGTCTCTGCCGTATTTACACCACACTGCTTGCACACACACGGACATGTATGCAAACAAAGTGTCAACTCCATCTGAAGGGGCAAAGCTACTAAGTGTATGTTTATATCATGGATTCCCTAGGGAATTCAAATCCCTTTGTTACTTAGTTTTCTTTTTAAATCTGATTGACAACTATTTCCAGTGTTCAAAACTGCCTCATCTAGGATGATAGGACTTCATATGTTGCTTTTGGTCCACTTATGCTATCCAGAGAATCTTCCATTATAAACATCAAATAAGACCAATTTATTTCTTTTTTGAATAGGTGGTGCTGACAAGTATTTCCACCATTAATTTTAAACCTAATCCTTTTTTTTTTATTATTTAGTAACACTGAAAATGTTAACACAATGTGTAAACTAGTGAAGAAGACTATATTCATTCATATTTTCATTACTGTAGTTATCTATAGACATGGATTTCTAATGTTTCAGTTACATATCTGTTCCCACCAGCAGACCTTTCTGAAAAATATCTCTCCATCAAAAAGGTACATAAATTTTCAGGTAGAAGGGCACATCAGAAAAAAGGCCTCATCTTTTCCCTATGCACAGAGTGCAGATGATCAACTAGTAAAAGCACCTTAATTTGAAAGTGTTTTGATATGTTTCTGAGATAAAAAAGGAGCAGGGGATAACACTCTCCTACCTCTTCCTGTCTTTGCTGAATCTTGAAGGACCATCAGAATATCTTCAGCTCTGTTCAGCCCCCTTGCAGCACTGTACTGATTCTCTCCACATCTCGTACAAACATGAAAACCACTAACCTGGGGACAGAGTGCATTTTCCTTTATTAAGCCAATGATAATGTAAACAGAAATAGAGAAGACAATGCCTTAACAAAGCTTAAATAAGGGCCAAAATTGATGGCCCAACAAGGGAGAGGTCATGTCTGAATTGGTTATTTTTCTTGGGATTCTTGCCTTTTTAGTTCAATTAATTTGCACACAGATCTTGTCATAGCTGAGCAGATTACTTCACCACCAGAGCTATTGTCACAGCCTTTTACATACTTGCAGTTTTGTCACCAACATCAAACAGTACAGACAAGCCCTCATAAATTGTCTTTAAATGGAGTGGGCAAGTAGTGTTTGTGAAGCAATATAAAGAGTAGATTCATTCATTTCTCCAGCCTCTGCTGGTTTTGAACCATTCCCAATAGTTACCTCTTTAATTCAAATTTGAAATGTTAGAAGAGATACTCTATAGCCTGTTCCAGCTATAAAATCATATTTTCCTTCTTATTCTGAGTGTCTGCAATTGTTCTCTCATAATGCTTAACCTTTAAAGTCAGGAGGTCACTTGGAGGCTCTCCAGTCTGAAATGCGAATGTCCATATTTAAAATACAGAAACCCTTTTAAAAGGATGAAGGTATTTTTATTTGAAAGCCCAGTTTATAATGACTGTTGTCCATCAACCCAGAGCTACTTTCTTGCCAGGGATCTTTATTGTTTCTTTCTTATTACGTGGTATAACAATTCTTTGGTACTCATTTCCTGAAGAAGATTACTTTTCAGTATCAAACTTCGCCAACAGGTCTTTTTTTGGGCCAAAGTCTGCAAATCTGCATTGCAATGAAGCAGGGCAGCTTTCCAGGCATTGCTGACTGCAGAGAAAAATCTGATGTCTGTTCTACTGTTTCTTTCTCTGCACATTTACTGCTGATCACGAATGTATGCACTCTGGGCTGTACTCATCTTAGAGTTTCTTGCAATGAAACACAAAACCAAGAGAAACCTGACTGCTTTTGGGTTTCATTACAAAATCCAAACTCAGCCCCATTTTTCTGGAAGTTTGCTAACATTCTCAATGTCTTTGAAATAAAGTGGGTGCACTTATGAGTCAGCTTGGCAGACTTAAGGTGTCATATTGAAGCAGATTTAAGGTGTCATATTTGATTAAAAAAAGGTGCATCAGAATGAGCTAGAATTAAGGTAACATATTTTTAGATGCACCACAGCAGCTTAGAAGCCCCATAATCAAAGCTAGTTTAACCACTTCTGTATGCTAAACATTTGTAATACAGGGGCCAAACTTCCTTTGACCCAACAAATATTAACTATATTAAATGAAGCAGATTCAATAATGATACAATCATAATTTCAGATTGGGATCTTTGCTGCTTTCTCTCTGTAAATCATTACAGTTGTGACTTTCACCAGCTAGTACAATTTCTCATTTATTGCCACATATTAAAAATAATGTTTTAGATCAATGTGGATAATAGCATTGTGAAAGAGACCTTCTATTTTCTGCATTTGGCTTATAGTGTGTAGCTGTGCATCACACTGGAGGACTAGACCTGATGTTACAGTTGTTCCCCTCCATATCCACATCCTTTTATTCATCCTAAATGAACCAATAGCCTGATGGCTTTCCATGCATGGAAAGAAAATTGACTCTTAAGTATTTTTCTAAGACTCTAAAATAGGTCAATCTTCTTGGAGGTCTTCATTTGAAACTTTCTCCTCAACCTGAGAAACATCACAAAAGTTTTATCAAAACCTGATTAATTCCTATGAAAACTCTCAGCTCAAAGTCACTATTAAAATTTTTTAAGTTACTTTTCAGTGAAATTCTGAATTCCTTGTCATGTTTACCCTATAAAATTACCTACAGAATCACTGTTGTGTGGTCAACAACTACATAATCCCAGTAAGAAACTATACTTAAAGGAGGATTTTTTCAGATGAAGGTTACTAGACAAATAATCTAAAATCTGGGTGTACAGAGGAAGACATCAATGCAAAATATTTTAGTCAGGGCTGTGGCGATAATCCATAATTCAAAGTAGCTAGGTGAAATAATTTCTCTCTGGCTGGGCATGTAATTGACAGAGATGTCGTACATTTTCCCCTGTGACTGATATTTTTTTTCCTTCTGGAAGGGTATACAATAAATGAACAGGTCTTGCCATCTGTACAGTTGCTCATCAGGTTTTCTTTTTCAAAAAGCTGATACATGCGTGATAATTCTAATGTTTTTATAGAGAACTCAAATCATAATTAGTTCCTTCAACCATCTATAAATAGTCAGTTCTTTCTTAGTTCTTTGTTTCTTATTAGAGTCATCAAAAATGTAATTTTTTTATAATTGTGACATGCTTGAAGCCCTTCTTTAGCATCATATTATAGCCAAATCTTCAAACTGGATTATTTTCATTGTAATTTGAAGGAGTTTTTAACTCAACAGCCTACTTTGTTTAATGCAGGGCAAGGGATAAGAGGTTGAGAATTCTTGAGCCTCACTAGGGGGCTCAATATGAAACACTTGCTTGCTCAGAAGACCTGAGATATTATTTGTGAAAATATGCCATCTGACTAATATGCAAATGAATAAGCATTTTCCTGTCCAAATATTAGTACATCTAATATAACACCAGAGCCATCTTTAAAATCTTTCCACACCGCTTGCAAAAAATAAAAGAAAATAGATAAAAAGCTTCTTAAACAGACTAATGCTTTAGTCAGTGGAGTTATAGATTTGACAGGTCACTGTTACTGTAATGTCTCCCCTGTTTTCTTCAGGCAGTCACAGATCACACCACCAGTATTATGCCGTGATGAGCTGTGCACATCCTAATCTGCAATGTAACATTAAGAAAAGTTGCATTAGTATTTTGCATTCTTGGTGACAGTGTACATGTCACCATAAAACAAAACAGGGTACATGCCAACATAATGAAGAAGAAAATTACTTTAAATAAAGACTGCCCATCAAATTAAAGATGTTATGCACAATTTTGTTGTTCAGAGCAAGGACAAGAGATGCCTTTTGGAACACATGGGTTCTGGAAAAATTATGGAAGTAGATTGCTTTTTTCACATTTCAAAAATTACCATATCAGTCTGTTCAAACCAATGTTCCAAAGAGAGATTTCTGCTGTGAGAAATCTGTCACTCCTCTCTCTGACTTACTTCAAAACTGTGGCTTCGCAACCACTCGGTTCTTCTCTGGTACTTGGCTTATTACTTTGGATACAGCAAATATTTCCTAGCAAGGAACGGCATTGCACTCCTGACTCCTCTTCCTTTCAGGATGACTTCTGTCAAGTGGAGCAGTAAGATAGCAGTAAGAAGGTGTCCCTTTTACTTAGTGCTCTCCTTCACAGTGAAAAATATGGTTCTGGCTTTTACTAGTATTGCAGAGAGTTTGCCTAACTCCAGTACTTCCGTGACTAATAAAGTTATCTCACAAGTCAGCCTGCCAACCCCTCAGGACTGGTCAGAAGGTAACCTGTGAGAGAGACTTTCTTCTGGCAATGGCTCATGAGTTCCCATCTGTTTATAAACCTCTCACACTGCTCAGCAATTTTGCATATGGTGAACGTGCCTCACCAAACTGATCATGTCACCTCACAGCCCCTTGTTAACATATGGGCTCCTAAACGTAGATATTCATCTGCTTGACTACCCTTAAAGCTACCAGTATAAAAGGGAAAAAAAAGCCCTAAATATGAAACAGATTTCAAAGTGCATCTTGGGATGGATGTGTTACAGAGACAAAGCATCATCAGACTCCTCAAGATCACTTTCTGGAGTTGCTTTATTATCACCTGGTCATGTGGCGTGCACCTGTCCTCTCATGATTTTGCAACTGGCTACAACCCAAGGTCCAGAAATAGCCTCAGTTTTTTAACATCTCTTGTGTGTTTTATTTTACTTTTTTTTTCCTCTGTGCTGGAGTTTTATGACTCTCAGGGCTTCTGTGTGCACTTATTGCAGTGGAAGAGAGAATCAAACTCAATTTTTACCACAAACTGTGTACATATAAAATAAAATTAAAAAAAAAAGGCAAGATGAAGATGTATGAATGCAGTAGCAAAGCAGAAAAGAGAAGAAATGTCAAAATCAGGCTCACATCCACAGGGAATGAGATCATTTGCTAAAAAATGTAATTAAGTGACATTTTCTGCTAGAGTTCAAAATACCAACACAAAACACACTTGGTCCTTAAGATGTAAAATACCTCTGCCTAAGTGTCTCCTTTCTAAGCTCCAAAAAAATGAATATTGTCCTCTACCAACCTGCTTCCCTTGGGCCACTTGTGTTCAGCATCTCTCTGCCAACTCTGTGTCCTAGGTAAGTCAGAATAGCATCTGGCCACTGACTTTGGGGGGCACCCCACCCACCAGGCAGGTTCAGAACACATCGAAACTTATTGATAGCACAGCAACCAAATCACACTTCTCTTCCTTAATGAGATGTTGATACCAGTGGTGATAACTGCTGGCCCAATCTACAGGGCACATCCTTTGGGAATAGTTGTGCTGTGGCTGAACTGGATCTCCCTGAGAAATTTTGAAGGTTACAGGATCCCTGTGCCAGACCTCTTCTCTTGGGTAGCATAGCTGCCCTGGGGAAAGGAAGGCATGAGGCTGGATATGGGGAAGAGCAAAGCAGCGGGAACGTGACAGAAATCAAAGGGCCAGGATAAAACCACTTGGAAAGCAGGACCACCTGAGTGAATGCTCTGCATTGACTTCACATGGTTCAAATCCACTTGACTCCAGACTGAAGTTAAGCTCTTCATCCCCTTGGGACAGCTGAAATACTACATTCCTCATCATCCTCACCATGGTTCTGTGGAAATCCACCAAACCTGGTAGATTTCCACCAGCTTGTTTAGCTAATGGAAGTGACAGTTACTGTCATCTCTGGTAACCTGACAGGACTGGAGCTCTCGACATGTTACTTGTGTAGAGTTCTTTGCATCACACTGGGCACTACTTGTTATCATTTTGACTGTGATAATTACTCATCCTAAATACAGTACCACAGATTCCAGATTTAACCACGATGAACATGCAGTCATACGTCTCCTGTTGCTTAGTCTGATGACTACTCAATATCCAGAGGATTAGCAAGGCTTTTAAAATAGCTCCTAATGGTTAAGCTTGTTTTCTAACAGTTATTTTATAACTGGTTTTTTTTTACTGTAATAAAACTCTTGAATTCTGTTCCATGTACTTAATACCCTAACAGGGATACACAAAAAACTCTACTTGCTAGATCCAACTCGTGCTGTGTTTATGATTTCTTGTAATGTAGCAACACCAAGTGTGAGCCATTTCTTCAGTTAGAGTTGCTGCGCGCTAAATTAAATGTCAGCTCAATGTATCTTTACAGGAGCAGCGAGGAGCCAAATACAGCACCTCATAAAGAACTAGGACTTATTGAAGTCAAGAAGCTTATCCGCACAGAAATTAGGATGTGGGAGTGCTAATTTCTATTTGATTAAAATAGAGGTGTGTGTGATTTTAGGAACAGGTCAGGCTCACTGATCCTAGAAAACTAGGTCATGTGTTCTCCAGTCACAGCAGATCTGGAGGAGTGGCGTCTGCAGGCTGACTGCTGCGTGCCCCATCAGTCAGGCAGGAAGGCTACCCAGAATTCAGAATAATTTACCTGGAAGAGAGTGTGGCTAGGCAGTTCCCTGCTTTACTACATGACTTACCTCTCATACCTGTAGGCTGGAAGGGGTTTGGTTTGTTTTATCTTTGGTGGAAACCTTCAGTAAAGAAATCATTTTGGTCTTCCTTGAGGCAGGGTGTTTGAGCTAATGCCAGCTGCCAAGGCAATACTGCACTCTGATGTACAAGGAGTATTGCTAAACATACTCTATCAGTCATACATAAACATCTACTACTTTCAAGTTTGCAAATTTTTTTTCCAATGCATCAGCTTACTGTATTTTCAATTACTGCATTTTCAAGCTTACTGTACCTTCATTATTCATGTTGTCATTGCAATTCTTCAAACAATCTATTTTTAGGTATGCATATTAAATTTCTTAAAAGCCATAGGGGTTTTTAATTAAGCTTTTTTTCCCAGAAATTTGTAATTAAGACTTTAAATTAAGAAAGCACTCCATTAGATTCAGACATTTTTTTTATAATAGTATGGAATAGACAGAATGAGTACTTTCATTCTGTTACATAAATTTTACCACAAATTTTGGTAAATTCTTTGGTAAATTTGAAACTATTCCAAAACTATTACATGCACCCTATTTAAAGTTCAGCAGGATTGAGGTAGAAGGCACCTCTCAGGAAGAAACTCTGAACTGATGAACAATTTACTGTCAAGTTAAGAAGTTGTATGATTCATCAGGCTCCCATTAGCAACTTTTAAGAATTCTGCAAAAGAAAAAGACCTAGTTTATTCATTTGTTTTCAAGGTGCTATGCTAGTCTTTTCTACGTACAAAAGAGTAAATTTGGGGGTCTATATAAGCTAATGGACACTTCTATAGGCAGTCAAGGAGAAGAATTTAAAGATGCTCCAAAACCAGCAGTTTGAAGTGATCTTAAAAAATGAAGAAAAACAATGAAGTCTAACATTATTGTTTCCCCCTGTAACATATTCTTTCCTTGCAACATATTTTCCCTATACTATGCTCTTTTTCCAGAGAATGAATAAAATCTCCATTAATCCTTTTTCATGAGCACTGTGACAGAGTTGCATCCCTTCCCCAGCTGCCTTTAACTTTTGTTCTTAGTGGCCAAGGGTGATATAGGGAGGGAGAGCGTGCCTGGAGATGTGTTAAAAAGGAGGAGAGAGAGTGGAGAGGCTCGCTCCCATTAGAAGCACCTATAATCAGTGGTAGGTCAAAGAGGCTGTGCTGAATTGCTGCTTTGGATTAGGTTTAGGTTGGGGATCAGGTTCAAGGCTGAATTGAGGTTAAAAGTTTTGGGTTACTGTGCTGAAATTTTGAGACACCCCTGTGAAATCATAGCCCCCAACAACAGCAGTCAAATGATATCCCAGGGAATAGGTTAAAGTCTCACCCTAAGTCTAGTAAGAATACAGGGTTGTACATAAAATGCATAGTTTGAACACACTTTGGTGGACTTTAGCTGACAACTCTAAGGTTTGAACCATGTGAAGTTTATAACTATAGTCAGAATTTACCTGTATGGTCGGGGTAGGAGACTAGAAAGTCACTATTTGTTATACTGGCTTGCTGCTTCCCATCCTAGGCTAACGGGTGAGTGGAGGCTGGTGTGTTTTTTGGATTATTATTTGTAGCTGAAAGATGGGTTATTATGTTCAGATTAAGCATGGAAAAGGACACAGTGAATTACAAATGTAGCAGTAAAGGGAGGAAGCAATTTTAAAGAGTCAAGAGATCCAAACCTGCCTCACCAAAGAAATATTTGCTTTCTTTTTTAACTGTAACTAAATCTTTCCCCTTGGGGCAATTCAGTTAGTTAGCAAGGCAAAATTTGGGTTCTGTGTTTACTGGCTGATCCTTAGAAGAGAATACTGTCTCCAATCTCTCCTTCGGCCTTTTGAGGAGAGGGGATGCATGAGATGGCACAGAAGAGAGGCATTTCTGGAAGAATTTTCAACAAGGAGCCTATCAATATTTCTTTCTGTAATGTGTGTTCTTCGCTGCAAAATATTGAAGAGTTACTAACAGCATTACAGAATTTTGGCATCCTTTGCAACAATACAACTCTCATGGGTTGTTTTTGTGATAAGGACTGTTTGTCACACCTATAGTGCTCTCCTAGAAACACTTTCATGCCCATGCTTTATGTGCCTTTTAGATGTCAGTCACTGCATAGGGAATATTTGTTGTGATTTAGATATCTGATGACAGAAATTACTGCGATAGAGATGAATATTCAACTGATCTTAGGACTTAACTGTCTTAAGTGCTGTCATTATGAATGTTTGAACATGAAGACATTGGTCCAAATGTCTTTTTAATGATTCTACATCTTGCAAGAAACCTGGATGGAAAGAAACAGCTTGATCATCTCATTCTGATGTAGTTCTAAGACCAGGCGGTACTTTCAGACCAAGGGGACAATGCTGTTCCTGGAATGAGTCTCTGGTGAAGAGTGGTTGCCATATGCTCCTCAGAACTGAAATCAGAGTCAGCTGTGTCAGGGTTGTCAGTGTCACTGCAAATCCCCACTAAGTTCACCAAAAGCAGAGTGGGCAGCTTGCTGTGGGCATGTGAGATCTGTCACCTTTACCATGCTCCAAGGGGCAAATGCCTGAAGGGCACAAGGATCACAGAATCACAGAATATCCTGAGTTGGAAGGGACCCACAAGGACCATCAAGTCCAACTCTTCCATGAATGGCCCATATGGGGATGAAACCCACTCTGCTGATGTTATTAGTAACATGCTCTGATCAACTGAGCCAATGGGGAGATGATTCCATAGTAAAGCAGGAGGGTGAGAGACCCTTAGGTCATTCTCCAGTCTCCACAACTAGGTAGAAAGACAAGAGGCAAAAACTGAATAAGATAAGGTCTAGGAAGACATCTTTTTCCCCTGAAAGCTCACTGTCTTGGGGGAACCAAGGGTTTGAGCAGCCCATGTCTCCTTCAGTGCTAAGGTAAGGTTTGCATTTCATGCTGACATACAGCCAGGGCTGGATTCCAGTTTTTCCCATCACAACTGCATGTGGCTGCTAATAAAAACTAATGGAAACCTTACTGTGACACAAATTTAAAACTCAGTCACACCCATCTGCTCTAATGCATTTTTTAAAAGCAACAAAGTGGGTTTCCTGTAAAGATTGCAAGGTAATGTGTAATAATTAAATAATGACAAAGAAACTAAGGAGGGATGGATGATATTTTCATGAATAGGTGAAGAGTTCTGTATTAAATATTTGTTCAGCTTCAGCATGTAGTAAATATCTCTTCTTGTGGTGAGCACTTGTAAGCTGTTTTATTGAACTAAACTTATTGTAAAAATTAAATGTTCTTAGGGTTTGATTATTTCCACACACTTTTTGTTGGAAACCTAAACTAGAATATGAGTTTGGCAGATGATAACAAAACTTTATCACTCTTATTTATTGTAACTGCAATACAGATGTAACCAGAGTGCTTTCATTACTTCAGACATCTGCCTGTTGACATACAATTTACATTACAGAGAATTTACCCCCTAAAAACTCATTTGGTTGGTTTTATAAAAAGTTTATGTAAAGTTAGGATTCTCGAATGGCATGGACTTTATGTGAAGCATTTCCCACAATTATTTCAGTCATAACAGCACAAATTCAACTTCTGCAATGAGTACTTTTTCTTACAAACTAATTCCAATTTCTTCCACTTTACACTGAGCTCCAGCTTTCAGCTGTTTTTTTATTTTCCCTCCCCAGCTCAAAAATTGTGATGCTACACAAGTGCTGTGGCTGGTTACTTTGCTTCTGAATTTTTCTATAAATGATGGTCTGATCTGTCAACAGGTGACAAAGAACAAATTAATTAAGAGAAAGAGAATTCCTGCTAGTTGTGCAAGTGACTCACCAGCAAGAAAGGATGTTTTATTCTTGAAGTCTGTCTTATCCTATTCAACTTCTAGTTAGATGTTTCATCTAAAAATCAGTAAATCTTCCTGCCTAATGAAACAACAGATGCATTGAATTTTATTAGTTGTCAGTGATACTCAAATTTCTAGGAATGTCATCATATTATCATTTAAATAGCAAAAAGAAAATACTTACTTTTTGCTATTTATACAGAATGTACTTTGGTCTAATTCTTTTTTTGAGTCTCTGGAGACTTCTGTTAGGGTTGAAAGGAGTGACTTTCCTATTTTTCCTTGATCGGATCTATCATAGTGGAACCATTCCTGCTTATTAGAGTGAGAGCTACACTTGACTTTAAACAGCATCTGTTCCAATTAAAGACTGGGTTTTCTTATCAGGGAAAAAAAAAGAAGAAAAGAAAAGAAAAAAAAATTAAAAAAAAAGCCAAACTACGCCACTTACAGCTTTGAATTACAAAAAAAGCCTGTAAACCAAAAAGTCAGACTCCAGTTGAGACCTTGTATTGAATTTTTCTGTGAAATATGTGGTTATAATTCATTCTCTCCACAATTATTTTCCATAGATACGAATTTTACTTATATTTGTTTTCCTTTACATCCTAGGATAATATTTTTACTATACTTTTAACACTGGAAAGTAGCAAAACCTTGCTCTACCAGCTTTGAACTAATTTTGGACAAAACTTCAACTCTGGACTTAAGCACCCCTAGTTTTTATCCACACCTGGAAATACGAATTCACCTTTCAAGTTACATATTCTAAGTGGATGGTCAGTCTCTGGAAATGCCTGCTTCAGTGTCTCCATCCTTTGCTAACTCACTAGTAACAGTCCTAGGCAAGTAATGCTCTTGGCCTATGCCATGTTTTACTTTCATGATGGCCTCAAGTTTAATTTGGATATTTTTCTCTGATGGTAGATAACTCTGATGGTCTGTAACTTTCTCTTGATGACAGGTCATTTGATGAGATGAAGCATTGGGACATACTTGCTTAAATACCTGCTGAAAGTAACCCTCAGTTTGAACTACAGGACATAATGCAAAAAATGTCAAGCGACCTCTTCAGAAATCATCAGGACTTTGATATTTCAGTTCCTGCAGCAAGCAGGCACCAACCACTACTTGTTCCAGTATAGGAGGCTGAGTCTTCCTCATTCTCTTCCTTTGTAAGGATGATCTATTGAATTTTTTTTCCACAAATCCAGGCCATTTATCCTAGAATGAAACCTGTTTAATTAAACATGATTCTCCTTCTTGGTAAATCTATGCTGACTTGCCAATCACCTTCTCCTTCTTTACATGACTGCCATATTTTTTTATTTTCATGCCTGTACTGAATTTGAGTCTGATATATGGGATTTGAAAAATATTTTGCAAATGTTCAGAGTCATGGAAAAAACCTCCCAACCACTCAGTCACAGAGTCTGCACAAGTTTGAAAGTTCTTAAATGCAGAAATCATGTCTTTATACTAATCTTTACTACACGCAGTACTATTTAATCGGTTTTGATTAAAGATCTGATCTGATCTGACTGGTGCAACAGAGACACTGAAGGTAATACAAGGTTTGTTGAATTTCTAGTGTGCATAGGATTTAATTCATGCCTGTGTGATGGAAGAAAAAAAAAGAAGAAATACCCCAAAATAAATTTCTCAATAAACACATTTGTTGATAGTATTTATTTCTGTCAATTGAAATATTAAAATATTTTGCTTTAATTTTAAGCTTTGCAGCAGAACATCAGTGCATACTAAATTATGGTAGAATGTTTGTTTCCTTATACACACAGCAATCACCCATTGAGGGCACAGGGTAAGCAACAAGACTTCTACTAATAGAGATAAAAACAAAGTGAGGCATTAGGACATACGTTTATGATGTGAATTTGTCAAGAGCCTCCACTGACTGAAATTACTCTTACCTTTATATGACATTTGATTTGCTGTATTTGAAAGAACCTCAGCACTTATTGTCTCTGCCATACCAGATAGTAGATGCTGTTTTCTGCATGTTAGCAGTGTATAAATTTCTAACCAGATTGCATCTGATAACATGGCTTTCTGAGTGTTCTGTTCATCAACTTGTTTTAAAACTCTTTCAAACCCTGTTTGTATGGCTGCACTCAAAACCCAAAACATCCCAGCTACAACAAGCAGGATAATGTGGATTTACTTTAATCTGAGATACTCACCACAGCATAAACTGGAGATTTAGATTCAGTTTGGCTCCTAAACATTCAGGATTCAGTTGGAGTTACAGCTTACATACAGGACACTGAAAAGCAGTATTTTACCTATATTTTAATAGCAAATATAATACCTTCACATTTCTTTAAATCCTTTTCATTAAGTGAAATGTTTCATGCCAAGCTTTCTCCGGGGTCACATTTCAGACATCCCATTTCCAGCTCCTGTACATAAAGGTTCTTGGTGGCTAGCAAACAAAATACCTTAATGCACTTCTGTAGCTGCACCCCAGGAACTGGCCTTGCCCTGTCTCACAACAATATTATGTATCTGAACAAGCCTTCAATCTACTGGTGCCAAGAAACAAATGTTTCAAGTGTGGCAAAAATCATCGAGTTACAAGCATTGTATGGTCTAACAAGAAACCTGCAGCAACCCTCAGCTGTTCTTGAACAAAGAAGGGCTGTGTCTGGGCGGAAATCATCGCAAACATGGGTAGAAAGAAAATTTTAAACCAATCTTTCCCTGTGTCATCGTCACCTCTGACTGTCCCTCACTGTGTCTCCGTGTCCCTCTTTCACACACACACACAGAGCCACAGCCCTCAGCTCCCCTCCCTCACGGTCTGAACGCAGCCACTAGTAATGGCAGAAGCATATGAGGAAGCCAGTTGACTTCTTGACCCCCAAGTCATTTTGTAGATGTCACAAGGATGCCAAATGTGAAGCAGAAGGCTGTCAAAGATGAGCTGAGGCTAAAAGCAAGACTATGAGCTGTAATACAAAGCAGAAGGAGCCTCTGGGGAGTAATCTATCTTCCTAAGAAGTCTTGTGAACTGCTCTTTAGTATCAGGTGCATCATCTTGAGAAACCATTGTACATTCCAAGTAAAATTAGTTTAATGTTCCCACATAAAAAGGACCACAGCCAGGTGGAGGATCAGAATAGGAGCACACAGTGTGGAACTAAAAAGTTTTGCATGCTTCTGGAGGGGAAAAAACCCAATGTGGAAATTTATTACAGATATATTTCTTATGTAAATCACAGCCACTTATTAAAGTGAGTATGAAAGTGGGTGATTTTATGAGTGCTAAATACTTCTACACATTACCCTTTTAGACAGCAATGTTCATTTCCACCATGGAATTTTTACAGGCAGTGGGAAGCAGGTACTTGGACTCTTACACTCCTGGTATTCTTAGGGTTAGGAAAGGTTTTGGCTTTTTTTTTTTTCCAGTGAAGTTAGCAGGAGAAAGATCAGGTCCCAGATCACTTATCCTTTCGGAGAGCACATCACATACACTGTAATACTAAGAATATTATAAACTAGAGGAAACAATAAGCAAGAAATAACTAAAATTAGGATGACAGATTTCTAAACCAATAACCATGGTCAAAACAAAATGTTTTTTGAATTGAATACCTGATGCATTAGTTACGCATTTTCAATTCCACCTTTTGTTATTCTGTTACCATCTATAGAATTATTTTTGGATGTTAATATATTGTCAGATTACCTGACCTTGTGTGAGTAACCTGGAGAGAAAACCTGTGAGAAGTGCAGGGTATAAATGTATGTTAAAAATGTACATAGTAATAACAATGAATTTATTTTCACCCAACAATTACATTTACAGCTTTGAGACATAACAAGCCATGTCAAGATGGGGCTTTTCTGCTCATTTGGTCATGATGAGTGGTTACCACATGTTGCTTACCCTAGCACCATGTCCAAATTCACAAGGGCTGTAAGTTTCAAAGTTACATTACAAGCCATGTGTTTTAGTTCTGTTACAGTGGAAATGCTGTTAGAGCCTTGTTAAGTGTGGTATGTCATGGGCTACGGTGTGAGAGAGCATTTAGGAGGCATGTCTAGTCAGTGGAATCAATGTGAAAAGTGCAACATGGATTAAGCACACCTTTTTCCCTGCCAGTTTAAGTAAATGCTCAGGATATTCTAGTTAACCTGTTTGACTGAAAGATAATACTTTATAATACTTTCAGGTCAAATCATTCTGCAGAAAACCATCTTCCTTGTTCCTGTCTATTGCCAACATACAAGGCTATTATAAATGATTCCATTATTATTCCTGTGTGAGAGAAGGGGATTTATTTATCTGGCATTAATCAATGCATCAGGATAAAGAATAGCCTAACTAGGAGCACCAGGAGGCCCCAGAACATATTTACTTGATTCTGTTTTTTGAAACCATAATCTGTGACATCTCATGGTTCAGATCATTGGCAATACTTGATGAAAAACTTAATCCGGAATTTGTAAGACTATAGTAAATGTCAGGGGCAGAAATGGAAGGAAGGTATGAGCACGTAGAATACAGATTTATTTCTTTTATGCTTCATCATTGTAATACAAAACAAGTCCACCAAAAACATTCAGCCCATTCAGTAACAGGACTATACTTGCATGCAAAAGCATGTCATCATTAAATATTATGTTGGGAAAGTTCTTTCAAGTGAGAAACACATTTCTGTAAGCTTGCCTGTGAGAGAATCCAACCAAGCCTCTGTAGAATGTTTATTTCACTCTAATAGACCCAGCCTAACTGGGTTCTTTTGGACTATTTCCCCAGTGTGCACTCCTTTTATATTAGTCTGTAATAATGACCCCTCTTTCCAAGCAGAGTAATTATTGTGAAATTAGGACATTCTGGAGAAAACAGGGAGGGCAAAATCGTAGAGTGGGTAAACTCCTAACAACAGGTTCCAGAGCAAGGTGTAGAGCCTTACTCAGGTTTTGTGTCAAAAGGTGATCACAACTGAGTGAAGCACTGATGAGTTATTTGGCCTTTAAAAATCAATTATTTGAATGCCGCCACATCCCTCTCCTGTGTGATCTTTGCTTCAGCAACCGGAAAGATTTATCTGCACCAGTCTGCTAGGCCATGTAGGTTCTGACAGAAGGATCTTGTTTAAAAACAACAAGTGCCAGATGATGCTTTGGGAACACTGTAATCCTCCATGTATGTATAGGCTGGGGGACAGCACACTGGAGAGTCCCCTGTCGAAAGTAATCTGGGTGTTTTAGTTAATGGTAAGTGCAATGAGAGTCAATAATGTGCCCAGGCAGCAAAAAGAGGCAACTGTATCCTGAGGTGCACTAAGAACAGCACAGCTAACTGCTGGAAAGTGTTTGTCCCAGCCTTGTGTGGCCTCACCTCAAGGACTGTGTGGGTTTGGGCTCCACAACTAAAAAAGGGTATAAAAATATTGGAATGATGGCAAAGGAGAGCACAAAGAGGGTGGAATTGTCACTGTTGAGTCAGGAATGGATAATAGATTACACAGACTGTAGGTCAGAAGGCTAAGAAGCTAGAAGCCCCCAGTTTATTGAAACAACTTCTTTTATACACTGGTCTGATACAGGTGGACCTGATTGGTCATTTAATCAACATTTCACATAATTGGCTAATTAAGAAGACATCCTTTGGTAAACATCTTATGAGAAAAACAACTTACTCAAAGCACCACCTGCAGAGATTTTACCATTTGTTTGCCATTCTTTCTCCCTGCCTCCCTAAAACTTCCCAGACCAATTCACAGGAAAGCTTATCTGGCTTTCCCTTTCTCTGACCAGAGTGTTGTATCCGCACAGAATGACTAGAGGGCATGACTTGCAGGAAGGCACTGAGGATGCTCGGTCTGTTCAGCTTAGAAAGGAGGAGACTGAGGGGAGACTTCATTGCTGTCTACAACATCCTCATGAAGAGGAGAAGAGATGGAGGTATCGATCTCTTTGTTCCCGTGTCAGGAACATGGAGACATTTCATGAAGAAATGCCTTAAAGTAGCGCCAGGGAAGTCCACATCAGATATATATTAAAAAATCTTCACTGGGAGTACAGTCAAGTACAGAAACAAGCTCCCAAGGAAGTAGGGTACTTCCAGCTAGAAGTTAAACATCACAGACATATAGAAAAGCCCCACACAAATGGTGTGGGGGAGAGGGCTTGTGGAGGAGAGAGGAGAGAAGGGAGAAGAGAGAAGAGAGAAGAGAGAGAAGAGAGAAGAGAGAAGAGAGAAGAGAGAAGAGAGAAGAGAGAAGAGAGAAGAGAGAAGAGAGAAGAGAGAAGAGAGAAGAGAGAAGAGAGAAGAGAAGAAGAGAGGAGAAGAGAAGAGAAGAGAAGAGAAGAGAAGAGAAGAGAAGAGAAGAGAAGAGAAGAGAAGAGAAGAGAAGAGAAGAGAAGAGAAGAGAAGAGAAGAGAAGAGAAGAGAAGAGAAGAGAAGAGAAGAGAAGAGAAGAGAAGAGAAGAGAAGAGAAGAGAAGAGAAGAGAAGAGAAGAGAAGAGAAGAGAAGAGAAGAGAAGAGAAGAGAAGAGAAGAGAAGAGAATCTCCTGAGTAAAGTGGGTTCTAATTGTCATATTCAGCCATGACTACAGCTTTTGACTGCATACTGACTTTCACATTACCCTGCACTGCAAGTGCACTGGCAGAGCTGCTTTCCAAAGAAACTTTTCAACACCTCCAGTATAAACACTTCTGAATAAAAGCAAAATCTGGGCTTTGTCTCTGGGCTACCTACATCCATAAACATCTGTTTGAAAATCTGAATAAATATTGCCTGCTGGGAGAGTAACTTAAGATAACTAATTGCCACTTTGCAGTTTGAGTCCACTTTCTAAGCACAGGTAATATATTTTTAAATCCTAGCCAAAGTGCTGTAGAATGAATACATGCCATATATGTGTGTGTGTGTGTGTGTGTCTGTCTGTCTGTCTGTCTGTGTAACTCCGAATGTCTGAGCAAGAGGATTGCTAACATAGATGGAGCTGCATTAGCAGACCACAGGTGGTGAGGGTTTTCACAGAATCATAGAACAGCCTGGGCTGGAAGGAACCTTAAAGACCATCTAGTTACAGTCACCATGCTGTGGACAGGGACACCTTTCACAGCACCAGGTTGCTCAGAGCTCCATCCAGCTGGGCCTTGAACACTTCTAGGGATGGGGCATCCACAAGAGGTACCAAGTTTTTTCCTTCTCTTGTTCAGGGAAAAACTGAACTGCTGTGGACTTTCCACAGGTCTGGTCAAATTGTCACACAGCGGATGGGGAAAACTGAGAGCCTGGTAATCAAGATTAAGGCCCCAAATCCAGACAGCTGTAGATTGCAAGTGTTTGTGGATACACCTTAAATACTGCATCAGTAACTAAAACCCCTATAGATTTGTTATAAAGGGGTTAAAATTCAACACATGCCTGATGCTTCCACATTCAGTGTGTGCTGCTGGCGAACTTAGGCTGCTGGGTCACACACACTACGGCGCTTTGTTCAGTAGCAGTCCTAAGGGATCCTATGGGATCAAAAAGCAAAAGCAAGAATGGAGGGGATAAATAAGGGTGGCAGCAGGAAGGAGGAAGCTTTCTGGAGTGATCTCAGGCCAGCTGTGTGTGCTCTAGCTGTGGCTGCTGTGGCTGTTGTTGCAGGGCAAGATGTGCCAGGGTGGGTAAGGTTGGTGCTCTATGAGGCCATCTAACTGGAAAACTCATGCAGCCAGGATGTCAGGTATTCAGAGTCCAAAAGTCAAGAGGGAGAGAGAATCTGGGAGACTGGGAAGCCAGCTCTGTCCCCTCTCTCATTCTAGCAACCGATAAAAAGAAGCAAGGATAAAATGAAAGCCAAGGGCTAAAAACATACCAGTGACTTATTCTTTGATGTGAAAGCACCAAATTTACCATAATTAAAAAAAGTTATACCTTAGGAATGTATTTATGTTTAATTGTATAACTTGTGCTGTAACAGAATAATGTAGTAGCAGATTCTGCAACGGACTGTTGCAATAATAGGCACTCTTTCCCAAATTTACCATCTTTTACTTAGTTACCAAACTTATCCATTGTGTCTCATCAGGTGGGTTACCAAAGTGTACTTTCAAAGAGGCTGGTAAAGCTCTGATGGCTTTTAGACAGATTTGCATGCTTACAGAAACCAGCCCAGAGCTTTAAGCTATCACTGTCTCCAAAAGTAACCTTGTCTGTGTGGTTTCTTAAATACTGAGGAAGAACCTTTGGCAGCATTTCTAGATCTCATCTCCTGACCATGCACATTCAAATACAGCTTTCCTTGCCCATTGTAGAACTCAAACATCAACAAGAATTTTAAATGCAAACTGATAATCTACATTCCCTTGAAATTGTTTTGAGTCCTTACATTTCATTATTTGTATCCTTCTTTGTTACTTTTTATGTGAAAATATAGAACTCTACAGAAATCTGAGAAGTCCTTCTTCAATTATTTACAATCAATATTATCTTTTACTGAACTTCAATCTAAGAACTAAAGCAATAATTACTGTAAAAGTCAAAAGCTGTCCATTAAATGTAAGGGTTTCTAACATTAGCTTTAAACTTAAGTAGTTAAAACTGAACCATTCAGGTTTGCAGCATTTCTGAAAACACAATTACTTAGAAATTGTATCAATTTAGGGATTCTAGCACTAGCCATGCACCATAAAATCCTGGTCCATCTTTTTTCACACTGATGTGCAAGTCTCTTAGTGGGAGTACATGTAATTTATTCTTAGAGAGAAGGATTTTTTTAGAATCTCAGATTCATAGGATGATGGAATGGTTACGGTTCAAAGGGACCCTAAATATTGTTTAGTTCCAACCCCGCTGCCATGGGCCACCCACTAGACCAGGTTGCCTAGGGCCCTGTCCAACCTGGCCTTTTCAGGGATGGGGCATTGACAACCTCTCTGGGCAATCTCGTGCTTCACCATCTTCTGAGTAAAGAATTTCTTCCTGACATGTAATCTATACATCTAAAACCTTTCTGTTTAAAACCACTGCCTTATGTCCTGTCACTATCTGCTCATATAAAAAGTCGTCCTTTGTATAAGCCTTCTTTGGGTACTGAAAGGCTGCAATAACATCCTCCCAAAGCTTTCTGTTCTCCAAGCTGAACAACGTCTGGGTTTCTCAGCCTGTCTTCGTGGGAGAAGTTCTGGAGCTCTTTGATTCTCTTTGGATTGCTCCTACAGGTCCCTGTCTTTCTTGTGCTGGGGACCCCAGAGCTGGATGTACCGCTCCAGGTGGGGCCTCACAAAGAGAACTGAGGGGCAGAATAACCTCCCTTCACTGGCTGGCCACCCCTCTTTTCATGCATTTGGGAAGCTTTGTTTCTGGGCTGTGAGCACACACTACTGTCTGATGTGCAGCTTGTTTTTTGTGTGCCTCAGCACATCTCTGGGAGGGATCTATTCCAAGATCTTCCCAGGCACACTGCTGAGGCTCACTGGTCTGTTGTTCCCCAGATCTTTCTTTCCCCCTTTCTTACACTGTAGGTGATGTTTCTCTTTTTCCAGTCACCAGTGACTTCCCTACCTGCCATGGCTTTTCAAATGCAATGGAGAGTGGCTTGGCAAGATCAGCCAGCTCCTCCAGGACCCAGAAGTGCATCTCATTGGATTTCATAGGCCTGCGGCTATTCAGCTTCACCGTGTGATCCTGAAGGCAGCTCTTCACAATCTAACCCTGCCTTAACTTTGAGCACAACACCTCCCCCACTCCCAGCCTGTCTCTTCTGAAAAGATTGTGGCCCTCAACTGCAATGCTCCAGTCATGTAACTCATGTTCCATGTTTCTGTGATAGCCATTAGGTCATACTTTTCTAACTGCACCATGGTTTGCAACTCCTCTGGCTTGTTACCTGTGCTGCATGAATTAGTGTAGAGGTACTTCAGCTGGGCTATCCACCTCTTCATCTCCTGGGAAGAGCCCTCTCTAATTCTTTTGGGATGATTTGCAGGTATTTCCCTGCAGGTATTTCCCTAAAGTCCTGTTACTGAAAGTTCCTTACTGACACGCAGCAGAGCATCTCCTCTCCCTGCTGAATCTAGTTCGAAGTCCTGCTAACAAGCCCTGCCACCTTGCCAGGTGTGTCCCACCTGCTGTCAATGTGCCCAGTCTCCCAAAGGCATATCCCAGGTCACAGAACCTGAAGCCCTGAGCATGGCACCAATCTCAGCCAGTCCTCCTCCTTAGCCGCTCATCTCACTCTGCCTCAGTCCTAGTACTTTCCAGGAGGACAGAAGAGAACATTAAGTGTGCTCCCGGTTCTTTCGACATCTTCCCAAGGGACATAAAGTCGCTTTTGGTATTTCGTGATATCTTTGTTGTAGCATCATTCAGTCCTACATGAAAGAGTAGGAGCAGATGATAGTTCTCAGCTTTTACAAGTCTTGGAAGACCCTCTGTGACATCCCAAACACGAGTCACCCATAGGCATAAAACCCCTTTAGAGAGGTTGTCTGGATGCCAAACAGCTTCTTCTGTGCCTCTCAGTGAGAAGTCACAAATAAGTAACCCTGTCCATGATTTTTTGGTGATGCTTGTTCTAATACATCTGAGAGATTGTACTGCTCTAGTAGAATTCTCTTCTTCTTGATCTTGACTACGGTAGTGATCAGGTAAAAAGCGAGGAATATTTCTCCATTTCCTCTTGGAAGAGTAAGCTTTGAAAGGTAAAGTTTTAAACTGCCTCTACCAAAAACTTTAGAACAACTTTATTTTAGAAAATGACATACCCTGTTTGCAGGTCATTAAAATAATTTTGTATCTGGTGATACATCACATCAGGTGAGCAAGCAGCAAATTTTTGATACATTAGCTGAGGAGGCAATTAGATTTTTGATACATCAGGTGAACCTCGCGTAGATACCACCAAGGGAGACAACAAACTGTAAGTAAGCAAAGCTGAAGTTCTCCACCGATGTGCTGTTGCTACGAGGTTAATGTTACATTGCCACTCTGAAAACACTCTATAAGCAAGTGGACGAGCTGCCATAGGGGCTGCAAATGTACAAGGTGCCAGAGTCTTTGCTGTCTGTGCAGCTGTCTTTGCTGCCCTGGCTGCTCCTGTGAGGCCGTGTCACTGCTCCCTTGCTGGCTTGCTGGCAGCTCTTGGAGGGACTTCACCTGTCCCACCCAAGCAGATCTTACTCATCGCTCTCTATAAGCCAGCACTGGTGGCTTTTCATGGTGGATAACCCATGGTGTTATCCCCTTTCCTGCGCTTCTCATAGTCATTCGTGGCATTTTGCTGCTCTTCTTTTTTTCTCTCCTTCTTCTTCCTCTTTTATGAAAAAAATAGGGTTGGATTATCACTTTGGATGCCAACATTTAACCTTGTTTGTGTTCTAATCTCATGTACAAATATGTTTAGAACCTAGTTCTTTTCTGCAGTTGTGGATCAAGGCAGAACTTGCCCCTCCTCGCCTTAAGTGAGAACATAACACCAGGCATCAATCTCCTGCTCAGATTGAGGTATTAATAATGTTTGCTCTTCTCATTAAGCAAGATGTCTTGCTTCCCTCATCTTCATTAAAGAATGCCATAGTGCATGTAGTGCCCTCAATTAATATAATATAAAGACTTTTGGACAGCAGGGCTTCAAAGAGAGTAGGAGCTGCTTCTCGTGAGGCAGGAAGTATAGACATATTTTGTTCTCAGAAAACTGAAGCACAGCAAAATTTTAAAAGGGGATACAATACAATTTTGAAGTTTTAATAGTCAATTTTAACACTAGGCAAGGCTGGACAGAAGGAACTTTGGCTTTGCAAAATTTACATTTTTCCTTTTTTTTCTTTTTTTTCTTTTTTTTCAACAGGAATAGGGCTAAATTATTTTCTTCAACTGAAAGCATTGTGAGAGTTTTTGTTACAGTGCTATTTTTCTCTTGTTTTTACCCCAAAATCTTTTTCAATGTAACTATAAATTTCACTACATCTCGGTGCCTCTCATTGGTAGGGTTTGTGCATTGGATTGTATTTTTTCAAGAACATGTATCATATAATCAGCATTATGTCTGTCAACTACTAACTAAGTACAAGTTAATATATTTTTTTTTTTAACTGAAAAATCCAGGGTTGTGAGACTGGGAGGATAAATATACAGTTTCCTGGCAGCAAACATAATCTAGCCCAACTGGAGTCCTGGGAAGAACAGAACCGATACATATCTGTCAAGTCCAGACAGGTGGTGAAATCTGGTGGTGCCCAGATTTTTACTGCCTTTTTAAGAAAGATGGACTCTTTTTCTTAACAGAAAAAGTCATCCCAATTCAAAAACAAGTCTTTATCATGTTGTGGCAGAAATTACAGTAAAGAAATGTACAGTTATTATGCTTAGTGAAGTGCTAAAAGCCAAGATCCTGGATAGTAATAGCCTCAAACATAGCAGAAGTTTAGGACCACATATATAGCCATCCAGACCCAAATCATTCTCCTGGCCACCAATGCTAAAGCAAATTGAAACAAAATCTTATCTAACTACTTTCTGTCTTAATTCTGGTTCTGAATTTTCTGGTTTTGGTTTGTCACTACTGAAATGTTGCTGCAAATGATTGTGCTAAATCCTTACTTCCATCTTTATCCACATTTTCTGTTTAATAAATCAGTATAGCACTTTATTTACAGGATATATGGTTCCTCTACATGCAAGAAATATATTTGGGTTTTGCTTCCTTAAATGATAAAGAATGGCAAAAACTCATACTCAGTTACAATTTTACGTATATATATTTAAAGAGTAAGCTATCATCTTTATTTCATCACTCTTTATTTATTAATCACTCTTTATTTAAACGAAGAATCATTTTCAGAAATGACTGCGGCAACTGGGAAAAAACCAAAATGTGTCTGTAAAAAGTCTTGTACCTGTTACTTTTTATTTACTTTTTTTTTATTTAGTCTATTTTTTTAAAACCAGATAGTTAATAAATCTTCCAAATTGTTGCTTATTTTATGAAATAATAATTTTTCTGTTATGAAAATAATTTTTTCCTCTGAGGAATTGGAGCTGGTATGAATCCAGGCTATGTTTAGTCTTTCCAATGTCCTTCCCCATCCCTTACAATTGGTGCTTAAGCAACTGTTCTGGAAGCACTGAAGGTGACTTGTGTGAAGCTGGCTCGCTCAGTGCTGACTCCATCCAGGCACAGGGATGCTGCCTGCTTACACAAGTGAATGGTGCTGTCAGCTCACTGTACAGGGTGAGAAAAAACAGCAGCAAGAGGAAAAGCTGGAGCTTCTTACACTGCTCCTGTTAGACCTGAAAGCAGATTTCTTCATGTCCTCAATGCATTCAGCTGATCTGTTTGTGGTTCTTAAGCAGGTAGAAAAGCATTTGCTGGATCAGGCTCAACATGTGTTCTCTATCTGTTTTCATGTAGTCTAAAGATAATATGATTTTCCAGTTTCCATGCTAACCCTTTTGTAGCTAAAACTGATAATCATACCAGGTTCCCTTGCTGGGTTTTCTAGTCCCTTAAGCTTTAGTTTAGTAACATTTTGGCTGATCAATTGGATACAAAATCCTTTATTTTCTGTTTAAATTCCCATTCCAATAAATAAGGCTTTTGGGCTTAAGTCTACATAACTCTCTTTTGAAAGTCTGAGCCAGAGAGTCGAGAATTTAAAAAAAAAAAAAAAACCTCAAACCATATTTTCTACTCTGTGGATGTTTTCAATGTTGCGATCTCAAAAGAATATATTGGGGTTAGAACAAAAGAGATGGAAGCAGATGTTGCAATTTTCATGAAAGAGGTTTCTTGGAAAACAAAATAACTTTTTTTAACCTTTAAGCACCACAGATTTTACTTAACTAATATTTTCATTTAAAAATCTTTGTGAAACACTAGGGCACCGCAGCTCTACCCCTAACCAATTTCATACCCTGTACAAATTTTTAATTTTCATGAGATTCCTTCATATGGTGCAACCTAACCAAGAAATCCTGAATCAGTTTTAGTTTTTCTTTATGTTAAGTTGTATTTTTGTATTTTAGTCTCCAGGCCGTTACCCTGTGTTTGCATATTTGGATTGTATCTTTTCACTTCGAGGCAGATTTAGGAGTTGTTATCCTAGACTCATAGTAATTGCAAGAAAATCCAGTTCCATCTGTTTCTGCCAACATATGGAAATTGAATGAGAATATCAACATAAAACAGCACTTGCTCAATATCAAGTGCATTGCCAGCTATTGTGTTTGTTATAGAAACTTGTGGTCAAGCAGGCTGAGAGAGGCCAGTAAGCTGCCTGTCTGGTAAGAAATCTGGGTGCAGATCTTGTTCATGCCAGTCTGTCAGTTGTCAGTTGCTAGATTTTGGTTTAATACAGCTATTTCCATCACTTACAGATAACGTGCTGCTGAACGAGGTAGGGTTCACCCTACAATGTTTAATAGGAATAAATATTTTCACTGCACCAAAAGACTGATAAGGTTTTGTTGGAAAAATCAGCATTAAGTCTGGAGAAGGATAAAGAATATGCAGAATGTAACCTCTGAGCTACAGTGGGAAGAAGATTACTGTTTTACCCACTGCTAAATAACAACTCTTGAATATTTTTTATTCCTAATCAAGTCATCACATACCCCTGAGAAGTTACAGCAGTTGCACTACATTACCACTATCTAGTTTTGCAACAGGTTAGATAAATGTAAATATATTTAAAATACACATGGGAAGAACTAAGTGACTTTTCTCCCAAGTGCCCCAGAAGTACAAACTTACCTCAGTATGGATCAATTCAAAACAAAAATTCTCCACCAAAAATATGTCCACCTGAGGGAATCAGTCCTTTTCAGGTGCTGCCTGCTGTGTGATGGCCCGTTAGACAGCTTTCAAGTTGTCTGGGCTTTGCTGTGCAGAAATGTTAGAAATTATTTTTGGGTTTTTTTTCCAGCTCTCCTAGAGTTTTTTAAGTCCAAGGACTTGGGAATAGGAAGAATAGTGTTCAGGAAAAATTATGCAGCCCTGAAGGATGTGGAGTAACAATCTCAAACAATCAAATGAGGATGGCTTAAGCAATTGTCTCCCTGTAAGTGGACTCCACGTTGTTTCTGACACGATATGAGCTGATCATGTGTGCACATACTTCTGGTCTATTTTAAACACAGGTAAAGTGCATTTTTTAGACTAGCATCAGCTATGTGGATAGTTTTCAAGCATTTAGTTCAGTTTTCTTCAGGCTTATTCCTCTCCTCTACCTTTGCAGCAGTACTGGGAATTTTTGTCCTAATCATGACAACTAGAAGGCTGGCCAGGGAATGTGCTGTCTAGTGAAATTTACAACACAGTTACTTGTGCATGTCTGTTTTTCTAAGACACTTAATGAAGTGGTTTAGAAAAAGTCGTGAAAACAATGTGAGGAAGACAGGTGGCTGTCTTATAAAAGACATTCTTTTCTTTCTCCTCATGTAGATTTGTGTATCGTCTCCCACCAGCTGGGCAGTAGAGCTGTTAGAGTTGTCTAACCTGCGCCTCTGAGCGAGCAGAGCAGAGCAGAGCAGAGCAGAGCACGGGTGCATGTTGCAGCAGACAGGTGAGAGGCTTGGGGGCAGTGTCCCAGCAGGTGCCTGCTGGCACTGCCTGAGGTGGCTTTGCCAGCTCCGTGTTGGCGGCACTCTGCACACCTCTGCTTTGCCATGCATGCATTCACTAACCTGAGGGCAGGGTCCTCCCTAAGCTATTTCCATTTTTCTCTCCCACTTTTCTTCCCTGCTCTCCTAATTGTGATAAAAAGCCTGTGGCTATAAGAACATTTAACTGTAATACAATTTCCATAGCTTGAGTTACGCGTTAAGTATGTGTTTTATATACTCTGTTTGTGAAAGACTAGACAAGTTCTTTGTAGGAAGGTAAATAATACTTAAAGCCTAGAGCATAATCATCTTCCATCTCTGCTCTGTGATTTAATTTAATACTGATTATCAAGTGTTTTACTTTTACAATTCATGTGTTTTTTGGCTGACAGAAGTGTGCATTCATCACTGGGAGCTCAGGAATTAGTCAAACCTAGCACACTGGATTGCATATCACAGCATAAAGCTGCTCTAAAGATGTTACTGCCTTCACAAAGATGAAAAAAAGGGTTAGAAGACTAAATTCAAGGAAAATTCAGTATCACATTATCTCAAATATGGGGGTACTGCAAAAGAACAATAAAAGAACTTTTTCTCAGAAATCCATTGCCTCTTTGATAATTTTAGATTCATTTTTACTGTTGTACAAGCTCCAGAGTTTCAAGCCTCTTCACCATCTCCCCACAAGTGCTAGGCACTCTCTAAAGAGGCATTTTCCTGGCCTTGAGCTTAAAGATGAGAAACATAAACAAACAAAAAAAATATTAAAAAACTGTGGGAGAGCAGAAGGAATGCACTCCAGGAGAGAAGTAAAATTATCATAATGAATTCCTAGCCTCACAGTTGGTCTGAGCAGTTCTTTTTTTCCAGTCTTGTTTAAAAAGAGACAAAATACATCCTTACTTTCCTACACTCCACACAAATGTCATCCCTCCTGCTTGCCTTACACTGGTGTCAAGCTTCACACTTGCACACCCACTTTCTTGTCCTATCCTCCTAGGGCTTTCTGTTCCTTCCTTCTTTTCCATATGAATGAAGAAGTTAAAAAAGGTGTTGATGGACACGTAGAAGATACGGGCCTTCATAAGAGGCTGAAATAAGAAGCTTTGCTCTTACTTCTGCTTGGCACAGCTCATGTTTCACTCCAGAGCCTCCATTGCCTCAGAGAAGCAGCGCCAGTTCGGACCAGCACCTGTCCCGCTCCGTGTCTGCCACCACAGAGCCTGCCAGCCAGCACCATGTGCAAGTGGATCCAGCAACATGTATGGCATCTGTGACAAATAACACATGAGGCTCTGTGAGCATTTCCCAGTCCCTGGCTAAAGGAGTTGCTTCTACTCTGCAACATCCTTGATACAGACAAATATGTATAGGATTGGGCACCAGAAAGATTTTTAATGTGATGTTTACCTTTGCAAAAGCAATCTGCTGTAGCTGGGGAAATTTGTAAGAGCACAAGAATGAGAGACTGAGAAGCAAAAAGAAGAATGCTAGCAGCTTCTTATTAGCTTCATAATATTTAACTTCTTGTGTTGTGTTGTGTTGTGTTGTGTTGCCTTTTTAGATTTAGCCTGCATGACCTAGCAGCTGTTTCACTTGGCTCAGGGCATTTATGACTTTATTTTGGACAAATCTTTAACATTTTCACTTGATTTTTCCCAACTCAGCTTTGTGCCTCAAAATTTGTTTTAAATTTTACGGTCCTTTTTCCCCCCCCTTTCTTACCCTTCTTACCCTTCTTACAGCTGTAGGCTCTGGAACCCAGCAACTGTGGTGTTCCTCTCTTTGGCCAGCAGCCTGTTTTATAAGGTAAAGACAAAGGAAAAGAGTGCTTTGGGGAGGAAAAGAAAAGTAAGACAAGACCGGAAGGAAGGAAGGCAGAATGAAAGACGTGAGAGAGTTCTTTCACTAGATCTACTCAGAACAAGCTAAACCCTAACTATACTTATAACTATATAAATACTGAGGTACACAGTAGACTAAAAGTATTCAATAAACATTTACTGTGAATGGAGGCATTAGGAAAGGCTTAGGCCCTGCCTGAATTCCCATGAAATTTATAAATATTTCTTTCATTTGTTCTCCATTTACAATTAGTTGCGGTCAAGCTGATCAAAGACAGAAGAAGCCTGTTGCATGTGAACCAGCATCCCTCACAATGACATTCACAAAGCAGAATGAAATATGAAATATCAGGTTTCCACGGATGTATGAACTTGTAAAAAATCTGAAAGAATAGGAGGTTTTTCACACTGAGTAATGTGAAACATTTGGTGCAGATTGTAGGCCTCTGAAGAGGAAAACTGAGAGCCAAAATCCATCAGGCAATAAAACAGAAGCAGGCAAAAGTTAAAACAACAGCCATTCACTACATTCTATTGATTTAGATATCACAATTGTCTCTGCTGTAGCAGTGGTGGATGCTAGCAGGAGCTTCCACTTAAATCATTATCAGGAACAAACCCCAGCACTACAGACCTCAGAGCAGGCTGGAATAATGTTTGCTTCAGAAATATATTTGGCCTGTTACCTTCACTTTAAAAAAAGGGGAAAAAAACTTTCCTCAGTTGTCCACACTGCTCTCTAAGCATTTTCAGCCAAACAGGTGCTAAGGTTAATTGGCTAAGTAGCCTGAAGCTTCCAGTTTTCAAACGAACTTAAAGTAAATAAATAACCCCAAGTAGATCCAAGAGGATAGACTTGCACAAAGCCTCTGAGCCGCATGTTACAGCACTCGAGATCCCTAGTTTTATCTCTTTTGCAGACCTGCACTTTTTGGAGAGCGGGGCCGTCGGCCTTTGTGACTAATACAGTGGGCTTTAATTGCTTCCTATGTCTTTCACAGCTGTCAGCCCCTAATGGGGTCAGGGTCGGCAGGGGAGGGGCAGTCGGAGGGCTTGGATCCCTTCACCTCCTGAAGCACTCCCAGGCTGGAGAGGGCCTTCACCCTATATGGCATCTGGGAAACCTGTGGCTCTCCTTGAAACGGGATGTGTGCCTGCTCCACCCCAGAAGTCATTCACTTCATTCAGAATCACCTTTTTTGGCTGTTGGAAAAGGACAGACAAGTGGAAACAGTGCCCTTAGTGCTGTCCCTGACCCAGGAGGCTCTAATTGCTTCTCAAGTTGTGCAAAATTTGTTTATGATATTAACCAGCGTCAAGCAACAGGGAAGAATATAAAAATAGATTGTTTCACATTGTTTTGAGAAGGACTTAGGAAGATTAAAGGTTAACAGGAACCTTCTAGCATAAACAGAGCAGACACTTCATGCTGTTTATGGTATAAACCCCATTATGTTTCAGTCTGTACCAGAAAATGTCTAAAGAGAGGTAGTAGTAGCTAGGGCAAACAACAGGAGGTATAAACATGATGTCCCATGAAATGAAAGACTTTCATGGAAAAGGTGTAAGTTGAGTACTTCCAAAAAGGCACTGTGAAAGAAGACATTTGAGAATACAAACTGTTTCATTTGTTTCTCTCAAACCAAAAATTACATCCCTTCTCAGGTAAGATGTAAAAGCAGATCAGAGAATGTACAGTCTTGCAGTTCACAATACTGCCAATGTAGTCATACAGAAGGTGTGTTGGGGCCCCAAAAGTTCTAAGTTATTATGAAAAGTATTTTTATTTTGCTAAAATAACACACTTGGGTTTTTCATACTCAAACATCCTCTTAACACCCACAAGAAATAGAAATATTCTGTGTTATAGAAAGGCTGAGGGTCTAATTTAATCACATCTCCAAGGTCTGAGACTTTGAGGAGAATGTCCAGTAACAGATGACAATAAATCCTTTAGAGAGAAGAACACTGGACAGTGACTTGCATTCAATTCCTTGGCCTAGACAGAGCTGTGCTCTGGACAGGCAGCAGTATGGGCAGCTTCAGCTTGCCACAGAAAACACAGAAAATCCTGTCCTGTTGGTTCCTTGCTCAGGGAATCAGGCTGGATCATAGGCTGAGCCCAGTAGTGTGAGGTTCAACAAGGCCCAGTGCTGGGTCCTGCCCTTGGGTCACACCAACCCCAGGCAGTGCCACAGGCTGGGGCAGAGTGGCTGCAAAGCTGCCACAGGAAAAGGACCTGGGGGTGCTGGTGACAGCAGCTGAACATGAGCCAGCAGTGCCCAGGTGGCCAAGAAGGCCAATGGCATCCTGGCCTGTGCCAGCAATAGTGTGCCAGCAGGAGCAGGGCAGGAATTGTTCTCCTGTACTCAGCACTGGTGAGGTCACATCTGTTCAGTTTTAAGACCTTCATTCAAGAAAGAGACATTGAGATGAACATATCACTTGGGCTGGAAAATAACTGGAGTTTTTCGAATGAGCAGATAAGGAATTCTCTTTGTCCAAAATTTAGCTTATATTTGAAAAGCTTCAGACTTCATATATTCTATTTATGACATCCAAAAAAAAAGGTAAGTACATACATGTGGACAGAGGAAGTTCACCATCTCTTAGAAGCTTTCATGAAAGAGATGTCCGTCTCCAAATTAACAGTAAACAAAATCAGAAGCTAGGGCAAGCACACATTCCTCAGCACAGATGCACATTTTCAGGGTTTTTGCTTATTTATTTGCCAGTAACATGCACTACAGAAGAATTTTCTGGGGAAAATGCACTGTGCCTCCCCTCAGGGGTGAATCTCAAGGCTTTACTTTCAATTAATTTATTAAAGGAGAAAATGAGAGAAGCAAAGTTATATTCAGTGAAATGCTGTTTCTGCAAAAAATCTGAAAGCCACTTACACATGTTTTAAATATCCAGTTAAGATGATCCTTGTACCATCCTGCAGTGGCTGCGGGAATATATGGCTTAAGTTCCCACCCATTTTGTTTTGGTCCGGCTAAGTGCTCTGCTAGAACTTTCCAGAAGAGTTTAGCCTCTTCACACAGTATGTTGTGGACTGTATCAGAATACTGTACTGTATTCTTCAAAAAAATCAGTGTTTCCATTATTATTGGCCAGCATGTTTCAACATTTGTTTTTGCTCAAGTCCATTGTAAAATTATATATATGTATCAGAACTTTTTTATGGTGAGATAATACACATAATTCCTTTCATAGGCCTACCTTGTCATGAGTCATAAAGGTTAAGGAAATAAACAAGGCATGGCAATTTTGCCCTCATTGTCTTCACACATTGCTCCTGCCAGCAGAGGAAGGCAGCAGAGATGTGTTGAACTCAATTCGTGAGCACAGACAAGTCTCCTAGGTCATGGATGAACAGCAGATGACAAATGGACACGTCTCCCACCTAAATCACACATTCACATACCAAGCCTGGCCAGCTCCAAGTTAAAAGTCTGTAATCTTTCACTCATTTGGAGTAGAGCTCCTCTGTAGTACATGAGTGGCTGCCATTAAAATACATTTTAAAATTGGAGACAGGCATTAAAAACATAGGTAATAGATAGAGAGGAAAGAAGGAGAGATGTAGTAGCATTAAGAAGGTAACAATTTTGAAAGTCAGATAAATTTTTAGCTTTATTTTATAAATGCAGTCTCTGCATAATGTTCCAGCATGTCATTTCCTGTGTATTCATAGCCTGTGACCTTTGTGGTCTTCGGGGTTTAGATACCTTGAGGCCTCTCCTTTCATTTTCCTGAGCTTGCAGGGGAGACACAGCAAGGTTTACAGGCCCTTTTGTCAAAAAATACTGTCCCACGTGCATTTTTTCAGGTATGGATTACAAATTTACTTTGTTTTTAAGCTTACCCTTCTTTGAAGGGCCTTATCAGACTCTCTGTGGTTCCCATTGCCTTAACTTGGTCTGCCAGAATGTGTCGACAGTGTGCTGATTGTGAAGAGGTAGATACAGAAGCTAATTTTAAGTTCTTATTTTCCCACTTTACAGTGCATCCCTTTTACCTCATTGACTGTGTTGAGGTCCAGATCTATCTGACATGTTTCTGCACCACAGACTGCTGTGCAGGAAACGTGCAGCTTAAGTTAGCCGCTTTCAGTCTGAATTCTCAGATCACTGTTTTCTCAGACCATGGCATGGGGCTGAGGAGAGCAAGCTTATGTAGAACAACATACACAAATGTATCTGCATCTACAGTGGAAACATCCTGGGGGCCACCAAACCAGTTGGCTGTTTTACCCAGGAGGAGCACCTCAGTGGACACTGGCAGTGTAGTGCAGACCCTTGCAGTCAGGACAATAATGGCTTCACTTCCTTCAAATCCCAGTGCAACAACAGTTGTTTGTACTTTACTTGTCTTGCTGCTTCTAGAGGATGTCATTAGGATGCCTTTTTATTCCTCATTCACGGTACCGTACAACAAAAAATTATTTTCTAAATACTGCTTGGCTATTGATAGTGTATGCACTGGCTTATAGAGGATCTGGGATTAAACTTGACAGGAACACTATTTCCTTTATTATTAGATCAGAACCGATTGCTGAACAAATCATTGTGGCCCTGTTTCCAGAAAAACTTACCACAGATCTTTATTCCTGCTACTATCATAAAGACTTCCACCAGTATTTCTATTAAAATCTGTATTTTCTAGGGTTTTTAACTGAGCCAGAAGAATTCACTATGGGCTAAAAGTTGTCATTTCATGTTGTTCAGACCATGAAGGATTCTGTTTCAGCATAAACTCCGAAAAATAATAGCACAGGCTGTTTTGAAGGTGGAAAGAAGGCTGGTTGAAGGCGGCAGTTTCCTACAACCCTATTGTTTAATACACTGTAAATAAAATCAAAATAACATTGTCTTCTGTTTTTAAGCAAAGATCAGGCATGAGGGAAAGTATGAAGGAACTGCTATAGCTTTCAAAATTACTATTACAGAGTAATACCCCCCCATCCCATAATAGGTCAACATGGAAAAAGCCTTTCTCTTTGGTGGACTTCATCTGCTATATCTATAAATTTCCAATGGACCTCACTGTCACACTAATAGGAAAGCAGAAGACATGGGGCCAAGTTCTTGAGCGATGTGTATTGATAATTGTAAACTGGTATAAAAAACCAGCTCCCATGGAGCTCAAGCAACACCAGATTACTTACAGGGTCTAGTTTCTATAGTGATCAACTGCTCATTTATTGTCTTGCAGACACAGCTGGGTTGACTAGGGAATGCTTTTTGAACCCATGACTGAACTCCAGTCATTTGCAAGCTCCAATTTCTACTGTCTTGTTTGCAACAGAATATGTTCTTACTTACTTGTATCTGCTTCTATTCCAGCTGTTTGTCTTACTTGTCTGTCCTGGAGCATTCTCAAAGCAGGACTTTTTTTTGCTGTGTGTTTGCACAGCACCTAGCACAGTAAAATGCCATTTTTACCTGAGTCCTCTGGACTTTGTTGTATTACAGGTAGTAGGAATTGCAGTGAATAACAGAAAGCTCTGTTACTTCACTCATTCCATAAGGCAAATCTCATCCTTCAAGGCTGGAGTTGAGCCTGCAATAGATCTGCAAAGGAATGAGTTTGAATCCATGCTTTCCATACTGTATCTCATGAGCTTGGCTCCAGGGTTTCGGTTATGGCTCATATTTATTACTGAACCATTTTTCTTCCTTCCTCTGAAACATTCTCCTTACACCAAACAAGATTACCTTGGATAGTAAGTATAATTCACATTATTGCACATATTTTTTTCTGTTTCAATTTTATCTCCAAAAGATATTAAATCTACATTTAATAAATAGAGTTACTCTTCCAGCCTGCAGGCATCAGCCCAGTATCTTGAAAATGTAACAATGAGGTTTATGATTAAAACCATTTTTGAAAAACATGAACAAATGATAACCAGTTGTGATAGTTTTCTACATTTTTATAATATCTAAAAATATGTTCAAATATCCAAAAATGATCCTGTGATTTGATTTATTCACAAGTCCCCTGAAGTGTTTAATAAGTACAATATGGTACAACTAAAATCATGCTTATTACTGCTATTAGCTTGGTAATTCTCCAGGATGAAATCATACTTTTTGGGTTATAAATATACATTTTTATTGTTGATTTTATGCTGCATTTTGAAATACTGCTTCTCTACTTTCATATTTTCAGTGCTGTATTACAGTACCATAAATCAGCCTGGCAGTAAAGGAATTCTAATTGGTATCAGGTGATTTTTTAAAAAAGTAGAGAAAAAGTTAAACTTGTATCCTTTTGAATGAAGATAAATTCTCTCAAAGTTCTTTAAAAAAATCAGACGTGTCTAGAATGATCTGATTTATTTTTTTAAAGACTTATCAGATAGAAGTATGCATGGTGCACATCAAAGTATACATATGAGCTCAAAACCATCATAAAAGATACCTCTAGGTGTCTAACCAATTGCAGAGAATCCTTACCATGTATTTTTTCATTCTTGTCTACGCTGTTTCAACTTTTACATCCCACTAACTATGCAAGGTTGAGCTTCTGTTCTGCCTCCTTCTTATTCAAACATTTCATTGGTCTTTCAATTAGAAGAAAAAACAACAAAAAACCCCCCACCCCAATGGCATTACAGCAATATATTCCCAATGTCTCAGCACCTCTGTAGAGCCAACTTGATCCTCAAACCATTGATTCTTTCTGTAATGGACTTGCATAAAAACAGTCTCTACATCCATCTGTACCTTGTCCAATGCAGTAGTCAGTCAAGCAAGTCACAATCAACCACACATTTATGTGCCAAGTGCTGGCATTTATCCCAAAAAGTAGAACTCCGTGGGTGGGTGAAGAAAACAGCATCAAATTAATAGCTTTGGTATAAAATGCCAGAAAACAAAATATATGTAAGATATTTCTAGACAAGATTTTGGACTTCCCTTTTCTCCAGAATTACACAAAAGAATCCTTAGAAAACATTGGTTTTCAAGGAAAAATGTACAGAAATCATAAGAAATTATGGTACAGATTTAATTCTTGCATGCTGCTTTGGTAGAGATCAAGAAGACAGCATAAGGAAGGCATCAGTTGGAGTTAGGAAGTATGAACAGAGTCCATGCCATAATTCATGGTAGCCAGGGACCTGAACTGGAGTGGAGCTCTGGCTCTTCCAGTAGTGCTTCTGCAGCCCCTCAAAAAGAGAAGCACTTTTAGGGTTTTAGAGAGCTCAGAGGGAAGCATCACGGGTTATGGTGTAATCCTACAGTTTTTAATTTGAGTTTTTGGGCAATATGGATATATTTCCACAGCCCTTTAAATGTGCCTGATATTTTTTTCCTTTTCAGGGAAAGAAGGAACACCAGAATGCACTGTCTGATGTTTCCAAGGGAAGAGAAATATGCAAAAGAGATAGTCCTCATACTTTCCCAGACATCCTTACACTCTTTAAATTAATGGTATTTGGGAGGAAAAGCCCTAAAATTAATGGGATTAATTACTCAATACTGTGTACCATATGGAGTTAAGGTTTTTAAAATTTTTTCAGAGAGACTGAATTGCTCTAAATTCAGAAGCTGCTAAAAAACAGTAAGTTGACAGAGCAGCTCTGTCATGAAGGCCAGAAGTAAGATTAAAACTGAAATGGATCCAAATAAAAATCATGTTAAACAGATATTCAGCAGAAAGGCATCTCAGTAAAGATGAAACAAGCAAAAGACTATATATACACACCTTGTACAGCTGCTCAAGGTCATATGAGAACCAGATGGAGAAAATCAAGAGAAAAATGAGGTTGAAAAGGACATATTTCGGAAGATAAAACATAGCACAGAAAGTCACCCTTCTTTGGGCCAAAGAAAGTCTACAGCATTGAAATGAGAAAATATTATATGATATGGAGGAAAAATCTAACACCAACAGAATGGAAAGTATACATTTTTACATCCCCTGAGATGAAGGAGAGTGGATTCTTCTTGAAGGACAGTGGAAACAATTTGAGATTCCTCTGCAGTGGGTAGAAATACAAGCCTAGCATAAAAGGTCAGGTGATAATGTGAAGGTTTCTGCTGTTTCTGTGATGCTTAGGCAGTCATTAATAACTTCTGCTTAGTTTTTCAGTTGCAGGGAAAGACTGGTGTGAACTGGCTGTTGTCTCCTCTTTCCCTTGCAGATTGGAAGGCTTCTGCAGGGGGATATCTCTCCAGTATCTATCCTATTTCCAATTCTTTTTCCAGTATTGTAGTAATATAACGTAGTAATTTTGAACTAGAAAATACAAGATGTGGGGATTTCTTCTGGAATTACAGACATAGATCAAGGATTGCAGCAAGTGAACAGGCAAGCAGGCAGTCTATACTCACCCTTTAACTCACTTTGGATCTACTCCAATGCCCACTGAGCATGGCTATCTCCATGGACAGGCTCCTGGCAGTGTGTAGCTGCATTCCCAGCAGAGCTGGAAAGTCACAGAACATCTCTACCCATGGATGTTTACTAGCTATTGTGAGAGCATTTACTTATTTTGGATGTTTATAAACTCTTGTTGGAACACAAGGCCTACATAGATTCATCTAAATCCTGATCTTTTTGATCTGGAAAACCTTCAGTAAATGAAAAAAATCTATTTCATCTCTTGCTTCAGAACATCATGTATAGTTTATAACCTCAGAACCCATAGCTTAGATTTAATGGTTATCATATAACATCTGTTTAATTTTAAAATTTATATGGAGGCTTTTTTGGAAATCCCATGGAGTTTTTCAACTTTCTGTCTTCTCTATGCACAAAGAGGATGTAGAAAATTAATTTCCTGTGTAAAAATACAAGATGACAGAAGGTCCAAGGTTAAACCTATTTACAAAGAAAATCACTGCCAGTGTTTAGAAAATGCTGCTTTTATTTGAAATATTTGGAGGTGTACCTGGCTTCCCATGTCCTTGAGGTATTTAAGCATATAAGGCTTTCTGTCCAATAAACTGTAGTGAAAAACCTCCTCTGTATTGATTTTTCCCTGAAGAATTGTGAACTGTCTACTCATTTGGTGATCCATTTGTTTTAATAAAGAAGACAAACCTGTAGAAGTTTCTTATTTTCCCACCCCTCTGGCCTCTTGTGAAAAGTATTACCATGCTGCAGAGGCCAGAGACAAAACCAGATGTCACTGGCTGACATCTACTTCACTACTTTATAGCCAAGTTAGTTTACAGGAGGGTAGGAATGCAGATCTCCTTTCCTCCTATGAAAAATGAAAGGTGAAGAAACACAAAGCCCGGATGTGACTGAAGACTGTAGCAAGGGTCTCAGTGACAGCAAAGCATGACCCTTGTTCCTTCCATTTTTACTGATGCACTGGAGTAAATTAGGATACAAAGATTTGTTATTCTGAAAGAGAAGATAAGAAGAAAAGAAGGTCCATTGAAAGAGATCATGAATTCATTATCTCAATCCCATTTGGGGTAGGAATCCTTACTTACTATTTCATAAAGCCAGTGTGAAATGGATCAGGGTTTTATGCAGCTGCAGTGTCCAGCCAATCTGTTTCAGTACAGAGAACCATGAAGGCAGCTGACACCTTCACTCTCCATCTCAGAAAAAGGAGGAAAGGCTGAACAGAAATCCCTGTTATTAGCAGGACCACCTGGATGATGGTGGGGAGGAGCATCTCAGCTCTTGAATAAGGTGGGAGATATACAGGAGGTGATACCCAGGCATCTGACAAGCATGGGTGTGATGATGCTGTGACCCACTGTCTGGGACATTATCACCATCCTACCCTGCTTCAGCTAGCAGCTTTTGGGCTCCCAAACATTCTGCACCAATCTAGGAGGACAAGAGCTGCTGGCAACCCAGTTCTGCCAGGGACACATGGGTGCTAATGCCAAATGAAAAAGCTTGAAAAAGTTGCAGTCTATGTCCACTAAGCAGATAGCAAGTGCAGAAGCAGCAGGAAGTCTTGCATACTCCAGAGTTTGTCTGGCCCCATCTAGAGTGGGTGGTTCCTCTTTTTCAGAACACCCCTGGAGACCCTGAAATAGACTGCTGTGCTGCATAATTCCTTTTTACTCTTCCCTTCACAAAACACAAAACAAAAAACAAGTTTTCATCTTAGATTAGAAAGGCTTTCAGAAGGTCTGAATTTCCTACAGGACTGCTTAAAATAGCTCCATTGGCAATTTGATGACTGCTCATATTAAAATCTGCAACAGTGAAACCTGCAAGTAGACTGGAGTCTGATTTAGCAGAGCACAAGCCGCGTTTGTATTAGGCACTAGCCATGACTTTGCTCCTTCAGGGACTTTCTGTATGTCAAGGCACTGACATTTCTTACTGATTTCTGTTCCAAACATTCTTAATTTTCTGGCTCAGTTTTCACTAATCGGTACTTTCCTTCTGGGCTTCAGCATTTAGACCATGTTCTTTCTGCCCATCAGTTTTGGGTGGGCTGTAGACCCAGGAAGGTTACCAGCTAGCAAAGCAGAGACACCTTGGAATCAAACACCCTTGCAGTAAAACCAGTGAAGTTTCATTGCTCCAAATAATTATGCAGAGGTTAACAAATAAATGACTTTGATGACGAAGCTCAAGACAATATAATATAAATTGCTCACTTTTCTGACAAGGCATTACTTTTCTGACAAGGTGTTAAAAACACTTAAAGCTTATTTTCATCAGTAAAAAAAGTTTATACAATTTAACATGCATATAGTGTGTTGAATTTAAATGTGCTAGTTTTACAGCCCCTTTTTCTGGATAGAGCCATGCTTTAATTTGAATTTATTTTCAATTGATGCTTGTTTGATCTTCCTTTTTCTTTACAATATCAGTCTTTAGGGAAGACTAAAGAATCTAATAATGGACGATATATAATGCAGATTAACTGTCCAGAAATTAAAGAAGTAGGCTAAGACAAGGCAAGCTGGCCATGGGTAGGATTTGCTACTTTTCCCTCTTCTCCACGTGCTTTCCCATTCTTTCAAGCCCTGGGAACATTCTTAGCAATTCAGATTATTACTGATAGCAATAAATCATCTCAGCCTCTGCTATGGCCTCAAAAAAAAAAGCAGTAAAATACTTCACAAAATAAAAGGTACCTGAATTAGCTGATAGAGGACAGCTTATCCATAGGGAAGATTTAAAAAAGGTGTAAAAACTGGAAAACATTTTGCTGCAGAAGAAAAATAAAAAATATGTCAAGAGTAGCTCAGAGTAGCTGCAGACTGAGTAATGAAGGAAATCCAAGACTAATAGCATTTTATCCACCAACAGAAGTAGAAGGCTGATGACTTAAACAATTGTATTTAGATACTTTACTCTTCATTTCACTCTTTATCAGCCTGAGTAATCTCACTCTTTGTCTCTAAAATGGCTCAATGAAACAGCTCCTTTCTTAAATGAAAAATGCACTGGCAACACCCAGGCAGAACAAGAGACAGGTCACCTGCTTCACAAAGCATTACTTGCTGTTTTGCCCTGTGGCATGTGCAATTTTACAGAACTATTAAGACCTTTCATGAAAAGAATGAAAGAAAAGATAGAGTTTCCTTCGCTGTTGCTGTAGAATAGAAAATTAGAGGGAAATGTTGAAGCATGGTATGTGGTTTCTCATATGGATAATATTAGCTAGTATTTTTTTTTTAATGAACAGTATCATACAGATTTCTGATTGCTACTGATTCTCTTATACATACATCTTCGTATTAACTATAAAATGCAGTCGGGGTTTTTTTTGGCTAATTTATCAACTATTAAAAACCTCTTTCCCAGATGATTTTTACATGCATTTGGGGTGGCTGTAAAATGAAATGGTAATTTTCTGGTTTGTGCGTAAGGAAGCTTTAGGTTATGTACTGTATTATATTACTAAGCTGCAATAGGTAGAAAATATAACATTAGCTTAGATGGAGAGAACACCAAAACTGCACTCAAGACTACCACTCAGTGACACAATAGAAAATGTTCTAAATAGAAAATCTCTTCTGAGACATATAAAAGGATAATATTAGTGTTAAAGGGAAGGATCTTGGTAGGACCTATTGAAATCTGGATCTGTTAAAAAACATGAAATGATGGTGTTGTTTTCTCCACCTTGGTACTACCAGAGGATCTATAAACACTCCAATGATCCACCTCTGCTTTCACTCTCTTTTCTCATTTATATGCCTCTCAATGTCATGTTCAAATATATTTGGACCAACACTCCCCACACAACAAATGCATAAAGTTTTCCAGTGTTTAAAATCATGTGCTTCCTCCAGACAGTCCCTCCAAACCTGAAGAAGGAGAAGAACATGTGCTGTTCTACTTCCTCACAACAAAGAAGTGACCCCAAGTTCAGAGAATAATAGAGAAATTGCAAGACTATGCCAGGAGGGCAAAACATTTTCTATTCAAAATTCCCTCTGGCCATAGCATGAGAGAAGGCCCCCCAGGAATTTTTGCTTTTTTTCTTTTCCCCAGTTTACTGTGCCCCTCTAAAAAGATGTATCATATTCACTGCTGAGTTTCGTATTTTGCAATCTGCTCAAATCACGTGCTGTGCAGCTTCTACTGTGCCACTTGTTGTGAGGGTTCATTGTAGACCCTCTAATGAGCCTGCCATACTCCTTCAGCATGCACAGAACCGTCTTCTCAATCATGCCTTTCAAGAGATTAAGATTCAGTGATGCAATACAGCCCATGACACAAAGCCTCTTTTCAAACATAAAAGAGCCAATTGTTTTTACAACCTCCAAGCATGCACAATCTTTGCTTTACATGTCCATGCAATAAATGGCCTAAAAGTTTCATATCCTCCTTGCAATATGGAACTTGACCCTTGAAAATCCCTCATGACAATTCAACTAGTGGAACGGAAATCTTTTCCCAATACCCTAAGGATTCAAGCAAAATATTTGTACTATTTCCATGTATACATGCTCCACTACACAGTCGTCCTTGCATATTACAAAAACTAACAACATTTTTGAAGCTATGTATATTATGCCCTGTCCATAAATTATCTCAGCTGCCTCCTGACTCCTCAGAACAAATTTTTTTTACTTCCAGATCTGTCAGGTGGGAGCTACATTTCAGAGTGTAAAACCTCTATTCTTAGGCCAGCACTCACAGCATTAACGCAAGGGTCAAGAGATGGGAGACACTAAGAAACTGACATTTACAGGCACTGGGAATTGTTCAAAGATTTCTGCTCCCACTGATTCCAGGTTGCACTTTTGTAGCATGGGGCTGATAAGCTGCTGGAGCATCAAGGCACGACACTTGGCCTGGGGCAGGAACACCTCTGCACAGTTGGCCCTGGTGCAGAAATCTTAGCAATTCACAGTCTTGTCTATTTCAGACCTGTTCTCCAGTTTCTCAAGATCACTTTGAATTCTCATCCTGTCCTTTGATAACTTGTCTTGTTCAACTTTCCATTGTTTATTAATTGAATGAGAGAGTTATCTGCCCCAAATAGTTAGAGAAGGAATAGTATCTTCAGTTCAACCAGGAGAGATGCAAGGCTTCTGGGGAATAATTATCATCTTCATCAAAAGGCGATGGGCAGGCCCTTGCAGAGACAGCAAAAGGGTTGAAGGTTGCACCTTCAGTGCACAAGAAAAGCATATGTCAAAAAGAACTAGTTCCAGGGAAAAAAATTCAATTGCTCTACCAAAATGGATAATCAAGATTATAATCTACTGGAAGTACAAATGAATTCTTTTATTGCAGGTGGTTTTGGTAAGTCTGTAGTGCAAGAGAAGCTTGGCCCTTTCTTCAAGGAGTCATGAGAATGACTAGAAGAAAATTATATTAATGGAAATCCTGAAGCATTGTAAAGTTTAGATTGGAGAAGGGAAGACCAAGAGGACAGTAGTAACAGTCTTCAGCTGTGTTGAGGATGCCAGCAAAAAAAAGAAAGAAAGAAAGTCTTCCCTGTGTCCAGTAAGGTTTTAAAAATTAAATTATCCTCAGTATCAGCAATAAAGAATAAGGTCAAATGTTCTAAGTTTTTAATGCCAATAGCAAAATCTGTTGGGAGGCTTTGCCATGAAGAATGAGTTATGCCCAATAGGGGAGCTCGCTAAGGACAGAGTTAAAAAAAGAGATGTTGGCAAAAATCTGCAAAAAAAAAAGAGATGTTGGCATAGTTATGCTGGGCTGGGATATGGGAGTAACCCCTTTGAGCTGTACTGTCCTGGATTTCTGCAAGGAATACATGTCCCATCCCCAGTAAAATCTCAAGTGATGTAGATGTATTAGTGAATGTCCCCACCTACCTTGCAATCCCTGATTTCAGAGTACAGAATATTCCATCCTGACCATCCCACTGGCCCTGAAGAAAAGCACATGTTTGCACAGTGCTGCAGACCTCTCTGGCATCATGCCAGGCGTGCATGTGGGCTGAGGGGGAGCGGGGAGTTGGTTTTACACTTGATCCAGCCATGCCAGCCCACCACACAACCCTGGCCCAGCAACTTCCTTTCCCAGAACCAAGTTGCCACAAGTCAGCATACGCCTGTGAAACAAACTGTCAAGGCAGGTGAGAAAAAATAGTGGAGCAGAGGTGAGAGGTGGGGAGTCAGTGTCAGCTGCAAGAGAAACCTTGAGGAGAAGCAGCTGCTCCTCCAATGATACCTCAGAAGTTCACTCTGTGGCACTGTCATCCCTTATCCTCACCCCACATGCCAGTAGACTTTTGGAAGGAGCCTTACTCCAGCAGCTTTTTTCTTCACTGTCCCCTGCTTCTTTCCCCTGTCACATGCTTTCCACTGCACATGTACTTACACTCTTTCCTTCTGTTACCAGCCGCAGGAAAACTGCCTTCTTGGATTTCTAGAGGTTTTATACATTGCTCAGTTGTTTTAATATAAAACCACAGCTCCTCTTGTTAGTGAATGCTACCATTTCAAACTGTAATATAATGTGCCATAAACGACATTCCATGCCATAAAATGTTGCAGAAAGATATACTTTTACTCCTAAAAGCAGTGGCTGGATTCTGCTGAACTGAATTTAGCGGAGATTCAATCAAAACTGAGACGAAAGAAAAGAGCAAGATTCCAGGTTCACTGCAGAGTTCACTCACAGTTTTTCCTGTCCCCAACAATAAGAGGATTACCTTAAATCAAGAGCATCAGTGTCAATGAGAACCAGAAAACTTAATACATAGAAGGACAAGGAGATCAAAGCTTAGCACCTGGACAATACCACATGCTCTGGATTAATAAAACAATACACTCTGTTACATAAATCTTGAGCAAGGTTATTCATGGACAAACATACAAAAAAGAAATTACTGTAGAGCTCAGATAACAGATATTTAATACTGGTGCTCTCTCTATCAGAGAATATCCTCTCACATTATAGGAGTGTTGACATAGAGCAATGAGATATTATTTTGTTTTAAACAGTTTTAGTCTAAACTTGACATTACTGTTTTTGGACGTGGATACTGCACATCTGCAAGTCAGCGGAAATACCAAAATCTTGCATGCTCCTTTGATTGTTACATTTAAGGTATCATATATGCTACCAGCTCAGCTGCTGCAAGGCATTAAAGTCCATTACTCCAAGCTTGTAAAGTACTTTGGAAATACTATAGACAAGGATTAGAGAAGATGAGTATTCCACATGGCTTCAGAAGGGATGATAAACGGAGGGTAAAAGCACTGTAGTTAAAGTGATATATTGATTGCATGTGGGGAGCAATAGCAAGAGATGTCTTCTGATGAGTATTTTGTTGAATGGTTTTGAATTATATGCTTTTATCAAGCAGTTAGGTTTCTAAGATCAGCTTTTTTTACAGTGCCATAGCCTAAGAACTAGTGATTGGCTGAAAATCAGCAAACTCAAGAAGTCTGAACTAGGAGCACATCTTAGTTTTGGACTTCTGTTGTGGGATAATTTGGAAGACAGGAGAAGTTTAGAAGGAAGATAATCCAAATAAGTTTCACAAAGAAATATTACAATCAGCCCCAAAATATATATGTTATCTAATCATAACATGGTCCTTTGTTTTATCAGTTTGGTTTATCAATGAGGAGGCGTGTTTTCCCACAGATATGAAAATAGCATCCAAAGACCAGGTATGTGACATTGTGACCTACAGATGTCACAGAGAGCTGTTCATCTGTGTAACATAACCATTGCAGGAGAAAAGAAATTCTTTAAAGTAGGAAAACATCACAGGCCAGGGAAAGAAAAGGAATAAGGGTCCCTCTCTCCAGCATCCAGAGTCATCCAAGAAAGCTGCCACCTTGGATGCAGTACTTCCTAGTAGTGCTAGGAAAATCTCCTTTCCACATGTCAGGTTCAAGCTTCACGCGGCATTCAAGGCCTCTACCAATTTTGCTAATTTCTGTTTGCTGAAGGCCAGCAAATCCCCCTGCTGTAATCAGGGATAGTGTCCACGTGGCTACTATGGAAGAAAGCAAGTCTTTTATGAGCTTGAGATCCAGTCTAGGGAGAGCCATAAAGGCTGACGATATGTCAGTGCAGAAGTTCACACAATGACATAGATTCTGAACAAACTTATTTCCAAACACTAGAAAAAAATCCAAAACAATGAATAATCAGTCCATCAATTAAATGTGCATTTAAGAAAATAGTTTTGCTGTGTGTTGTGGTTTAAACCCAACTAGCAACCAAGTACCACACAACCATTCACTCAATCCCCCACTAGCAGGGCTGGCGAGAGAATCAGATAGATAAAAGCCGCAAATCTCATAGGCTGAGATAAAAACAGTTTAATAGGGAAAGTAAAGGCTGTGCACACAAGCAAAGCAAAACAAGGAATAAATTCAGTGCTTCTGATGTGTTGGCAGGTATTCAGCCATCTACAGGAGAGCCAGGGCCTCATCACTTAACAGTGACTTGGGAAGACAAATTACATAATCACAAATGCCCCCCCCACCTTTCCCTTTTCCATTTTATGGACTGAGCTTGGTGCCACATGGTCTGGAATAGCCCCTTGGTCAGTTTGGGTCACCTGTCCTGGCTCTGTCTCCTCCCAGCCTGCCAAGCACCCCCAGTCCCCTCCCCAGTGTGGCTGTACCAAAAGCAGAAAAGGCCTTGGCTCTGTGCAAGCCCTGCTCAGCAATAACAGAAACATCTCTGTATTATCAACCCTGTGTTTAGCACAAATCCAAAACACAACCCCATAGCAGCCACTGTGGCCCAAAATAGCATACTGTGAAAGCAAGCTGAAGTCATGTACAGTTACCATTGTTTCTTCAGTGCTCTTTAGTATTCTGTCATTTTACATGTGTAAACTGGGCCATGGTTTGGCATTATTAATTTGACACACAAGACTTAAGACTGTAAGCCAAGGTTGAGCTAGGTGATCTCCTGAGATCCCTTCCCATCTGGTTTCCTCTGTGATCCTGCGGTCTTACTATGAGTTATTTCTTTTAAAAGGAATTGGAGAATTAGTAGAACAGAAGGAAAGGAGCAAATTGTTGTTGGTATCTGATTCAGTGACAAAAAAATTGAACTGAAATTAGACAGCCACGTGACTCTCAGGGGAGGGTGAGAGTTGGTGAACAGAAAGGAAGACAGCAAATGACAAGCATGGGAAGGACTTGGGCCTGGAGGGCTCTTCAAGACAGTATTTATGGCATGGATATCTTCTCGTAAGTGTGGATGCCAAACCCATGCTGAGACAGGGCAGCAGCAGAGGGAACGCTAGAGCTGCCATACATACCCAACACTGCCTTCTCACTAAGGCTGGACCTGGTTCTGAGACCAAACCAAACTCCATCTCACTCTGCTGCCAGCCAACACTCCTCACCAAAAAGTGGCTGGGTTTTACTATTACACCTCTAAGTTTGAGTGGCAATTGTTTAAGCAATGGAGCAAGGCTTTTAATCTACTCAGTGACATAATTTATAGCTTAGTGTTGGAAACAGGGATCTGCCATAGGCAGGTTGCTTCCCAGGCCCTCTCGTAAACCTGTTTCGTGGTCTAGGCTGCTCCTGGACCCAGTTCACCTCTACTTCAATTGCATTTTATATAGCACTGTGAATTCACATGGACATAGTGAGAGTTAATTAATGTCAGTCACACTGCTGAATTCTTCTAATGTAAAATATAGAGTGGCTGTAAATTAAAGGTACAATAACAAATAGCTCCACAATCTTTAGGTAGTCCCACTTTAGTAGAGCTGCAGGGGAAATGTAGGAATGATAATAAATACATCATAAACATTAAAAAGCCATAAAATAGCCACATATAGATCCCATAAAACCTAATATAGAAATAATTCAAGCTGGGCTGAAAAGCAAATATCACCTAATACTGAAGGCTTTTGCAGTACCTTGGGATCCCAGGAAAAGGGGTTGATATCACAGCTGTGTTGAGTGTTTTATTGGATCTGACTTTTCTTGAAGGTCATTCTGCCATGGTCTTTTGGAAAATCCTTGAGTAGTCATGTATCAAGGTTCATTTTCTTTTATAACTGAAATAGTTCACTGGAATTCTTTGATATTACCAGATCTGTTGTGAGACCAAAAAAATTGTGTATCTAAGAGAAATAGATTGCACCATTTAGAGCTGAAATGACACTGACAGAACATTTTCCCCCTCTTTAAATTATGTTTGCTATGGTTACAACTTCAAAATCTCAGAGGTCCACTTGAGTTTTGGGGTAAGTATATTTTATATCAAAAAGACTCCATGCCAAAAAGCTCTAAATATCAGAGAAGTCTCAGTTTATCGTTCTGGTAGTATTGCAAAAATGTCCCTTTTACCGAAGGTGACCGCGTCAAAGTCTTACAATCACTTTTCTCAATCATCATCATGAGCAGGCAGAAGAGCCACACAGATCAGAATAACTTTTCCATAAGCCTTTGGTAGATTTATAATCATGGCCAAGGCTCCTCCATGGAAGGATTTTGCTTAGCAAGTTTTCCCAGCTTTACAGCTTCTGCCAGGATGAACTGGGTGCAGTTCAGGAGGGGTAAGGGTGCAAGCCTGTGCCCAGACTCCCACCACGCTGAAAGCGTGGCGCTGCAGAGACCCAAAGACCTGGGAGCTGCTCTGGTTTGCCAGGGCTGGCACAGCTCTGAGTCACCTTCCTCTCACCATCCTGCTGGTGGCTGCAGGCTGGCACCAGGAGCACAAAACACACAACCCAGGCCCCTTTTCTGTGTTCACCACCACCCCAGAGGGCAAATGCAGAGACATTTGCATCCCTCCCACCCAATGACCTGCCCAAAGCACAGGCTCTCAGAAGCCTCCTTATCCATGCACAGCTTGGACATAATAATCTCCAACTGTTGTTCACATGAATCTTAGTGGTTTCAAAGTATCTGTGGTATGGGTGAGATTCTTTTCTTATTTCCACAAAGGAAATCAAAGATATTTCTAAGCATTTCTATTCAGATGAAATAGACTTCACAGTTGTCAGCAGCGGTCTCCCAGATTAGTTTAGAGCTACCACACTGTCAAAGCCCACAGTCTTCTGGATCCTGCATGACAGAGGAGGCTACTAATCTTAAGATTTGCAGTTATTTTATGTACAGGTAATATTGGGGTAGCCATTTTAGAAACTTCATCAAGTATTAGCTGAGATGTTTGGGGTGAAATCCACCCAGAGACTCCATTATGCCAGAGGAAGAAAGCAGCTCAGGTATAAAAGAATGTAATCCTTTTTTAAATATTATTTCTGGGAATACTTTTATCACCAAATGTTCAGCTTCAAATTGAATTATGTATTTTCATCATAGGGCTACATTCCTGCGTCTTGATTCTAAAATGAAATTGTTTATATAGACCAAAAATTAGTTGATCTTATGGCATGGCTGGCAAAAAAAATATACATTACTTCTGACTTTTCTCAATACATTCTCTCCTAAGCCAACCTCCCATACCTGGCACATAAAGCTCTTTTTAGTGTGGTGCATAAAGTGTAGCCCATGCAATGCCTTATCTTCACAACACAAATCCTGGTAGATATGGTATACAGCATAGATTCTCACAAGGAATAAAATTAAATTAGTAATGGCCTATGTGAGGCCAGTTTAGACTGTCATCATTAGAGGCATTCCAGCTTCCAAAGTGGAACAACATCACCTGTGTAAGGGGACTTCCAGTCAGGCCACAAATTTCCACCAAAATCTTTGCTATCACAATTATCATTCTCTGCCCTCACATCTTCATGTGCAAAGGGAGGGTAGTGGAATGAAGGAGTGACAGGCAATAAATGGAAAAATGTTTCTTGCAAAACGGGGCTTGCATGGTGAGGTCTGTTGGGAGCCAAGGCATTCGTAACTACACATGTGCGAGGTCAGAAAACACACTTGTTCTGTAGTGGCAGGGGGCAGCTGGGGCAAACACCACCTCCTGACTACAGTCATAGTGCCAGCTAATGCAGCACTCAACACAGCTGGAAGAACTGACATTTTATTGACAACCCAAGAGCAAGCCTTGTTTTCAATTATAAAAGTACTGTTGCTTCCTAAACAATAGGGCCAGAAATATCAATTCCTTCGAAAGCTGAGCAGTGCCTGAGACAGTCCCTCCTGGAGAACCAGAAGCATTTCAGAGGTTCTTACTTGAACTGGTGTCTTGGTTTGGGAAGACAGGAGGCTGCTAAGGAAGGCAGGAGCCTCCCCTGAAATGGAGAATGTAAACCCTCCCCACCCCTCCGAATTGCAATAATTTTAAATTAAGGGGCTCTCAGGCAAAGATTTGGGAGCAGGAAATAACAGTTCTTTAATAGGGAGGAAAAAAAAATAAAATAAACAATGCAGTCCACTAGAACAACACTGACAGAGTCAGAACCCAACCTGACACCCTGTTGGTCAGGGTGTTGGTGGCAGTCCGATTGAAAATGTGGCTGCAGTCCTCTGAAGTATCAGGTGTGGTTCTGTTGGAGCAAGGGGGATCTGTAGAGAAGGTTGTAGTCTTCCTCTGAAGATCCAGGAGGAAGAAGCAGCTGCTGTTCTTCTGGGGAATCTCGTGGAGAAAAGCTGTGCTGCAGTTTCAGAATCTCAGAGTATATGGGGTAGCAGCGCTTGGCTCCTCCCTCTGGGCGGAGCATCTCACAATGGGATGTTATAGTTCTTATCAGTCATGCACTGATATTCAATAGTCTGTTATCAGCAGAGGTCCCCTCCCGAGGAAGGTGTGAATGTGGTCACTCAAAGAGAGAGATAAGGCAAACTGCTCACTTGACAAGGTAATCAGCCATACAGATGGTAATGGAAAACATCTTGCATGCAATCTTCAACAACTGGGTAAGAACTTGAGTGTTTAAGCAATTCTTAGACAGGCTTACTATGAATATACCATTTGTATTGTCACTTCCAGCAAGTCCAGGTGTTCACTGGGTCATATACTGCAGCTAGGGGTTCTTTCCAGCCCATAGTTTTGCTGGCTTCCATTAGGTGATGCACAATTTGAGCCAAGTCTTCTGCATGTTTTAACAATGTGCATGTTTAACAGAGGTGAACGCTGTGAACTTAGTACATTAGAAACAAAAATAGAACTAAACCAAACCTCCAGATTTGATCCAAACCTCACAGTGGGAGCCTTCCCATGTTACAGTCTGGGGAAAGAAACCAACAACCTATTTATACACACTCCTGAACTTTCAAAATGCTCATAAAAAACCTGAATCCAAACTTTGCAGCTTGCATCCATGTCAACCGAGACAAAGTCTGGACTTGAAATGAAGCACATGAAAGAGCACAGATCTGCACCGTTACTCGCCATGATTTCCTTAGATGGTTTGAAGGATTGCAATGCAGGAAATTCACTGTAATTTGTTCAGTGATTTTTGTCCACCCAGCAAAATGCAGCTTTATGAGCCATTTTTGTATTAAAAAAACCCAAAAATCCTTCTTTTGTGGACCTATTCATTAGCTGGCTGAAGAGGGAAAATAAGACAACTTTTCTTCCACTGAGACCTTTTACACTTTTAAGTGGTGTCAAAAGCATGTAACACAGAGTGTTCATTGCTTATGCAGAACATTGAAAACTAAATGTTTGCAAGACAGTATAAAAAGCGTATTATATAATTTAATTGTAAACTTTCTATTGCCAAGATATTCTAATGTCATATAAAGCCATACATATTAAAAAGTTATTTTTGTATGTTATTTGTAAAATAACAAAAAAGTTATTTTCTCACTTATTCTGTAATTTTTTTACATTGAAATGTGGTGATCTTGGAGTTTACCAAGTCTGAAATACAGTTATAGACAGTCATATGGCTTTTTAAATTGTGTGAGTACTTCTGTGCATATAAAGAAATATTAGGGAAACTCAGTTTCTGTTGTTGTGAGTTAAAGTCCAGTTGTGTTTGTCTACTTTGCCAGAAGAAAAACAAGTAACTGAAGTATAGAAGAATGTAATCCTTCTTTAAATATTATTCCTGGGAGTCCTTTTATCACCAAATATTCCACTTCAAATTGAATTATATATTTTCATCACAGGTCCACATTCCCGGGGCTTGGTTCTGAAATGGAATTGTTTATACAGACAGAAAATAGTTTATTTTATATCATGGCAAAGAAAGATTCTGGGTTGTGTTTCTGACTATTCTCCCCATAACCTCTCAGAGTCAACCTTTTACAGCCTGCATATAGAGTGTTCTGCAGTTTGGTGCAAATACAGAGTAGCAGATGTACTGCATATCAAATAGAAACACAGAATTAATTTCCTTTTTATGAATAAATGGCATCTTGTATGGATTGGTGTGGATCTTATGACTACAGAGGGATTCAGACTGAAATTTGTGGGAATCTCAACTGAATTGCAGCGGGAAATATTGGATGGTAAGTTGAAGATGTGCTTAAAAATCACTGCTGTGTTGTCAAAAAAAAAAATCTGCATCTTCAAAATACAAACTCCTTGTTGTTCCCTTGTGCTCTTCTGCAACTGTTCTGCTCTATTAGATCAATGACACTAGCCAGCAGAGATCACAACTTTGGAAGTGAATATGAAGCTCAATTCTGATGTATCAGACAAGTATTTCTCCAGGGTGGTCAAAAAATGATCATATGAGCGCTGAGAGATAACCTTGTTCAAATTCCTGTTGTTACAGCCGAGCCCTTTGCATACATTACCCAGTTTCCTCACAGATTACTGTTTTTGGGTTCATTCTCCCAAAGGACCTGCTCCTTGACTAATTTCCTTCATTGCAGGCAGGTAGGGCTCAGTCTGAAATCTGTTACTGTACCACAATATGAGCCTCCCAGAGCAAAAAGGAGCCATTATTGCTTTGCTTAGATCACAGCATTTTTACAGTCTTATCCCAATAGGACTCTATGGCAAAAAAAGGACATTCGGGCTGACACAAATTCAGTTTGTATTCATCAGAATACAAACAGCACAGTGACACCATTAGTCAACAAATGTCACAGGTATTGGTTCTTCTCTTCTATTGCCATCTGCCTGCATGGACTGTGAGCAGCTCCTTACCCACTGGCCAGCCTGAAGCAGCTCTACAGAGGCTCTTCCCAGATGCTCTGGTATCAGAACTCCGGTATGAAGTGTCTGGGAACATCTGGTCAGTTTAGGAAGATGTGGACACAGTTAGAAAGTCACAGACAGCACAGATGGAGAAGGACATCTTGAGAACGACTTTTTGTTCTGAGGAGAGCATATTTTGTCTTGGTGCTGACATCTACAATGTTTGCACTGTGGATTAGCTGAGGGGTAAAGGAGTGTTGTTCAGTGGTCCTTGAAGGACAGTTTTGTTAAACCTCTGTGGTGTCACATGCTCTTGCAGAGACACAATCAAGGGAGGGTAAGGGAGGTAAATCTGAGCAAGGGAAGGAGTGCAGCTGATGTGGATGTGAGTCAACAGGACAATTTGTGTCAAAACCCTTCCACTCATGCTCTATACAGACCAAAGCAATCCTGGCTTTTTACTAGATCTGTTGTGATTCCTTGTACAAAATATCCTAAATACTTGTATCGTTTGTAGCTGCTCAGAGGACCAGACATTTGTTCTGACCCTTCTTCCCCTGCAAGAGACTGGAGAGAGCTTGATGAGTTCATGGAGCTGAACTTTGAGGTTAATTTCTTACAGAAAACTGTGTTCTATTCTCCTAGGAACTGCTCCACAAATCTAAGCTAAGTGAGGTAAGTGGGAGAAGTTAGAGGATTTGCTGCTAAACCCCATGAAAATTTTGACATAGCAGCTATGGAGTAAGAATACAGGTTGCCCTCTATCACCATCACAATAACATATGCAACCTGCAAGCAGATAGTACTTTCTCTTTCAAATAGACTCATGTGTTTTTACTTAGTGTTCTGATATCATCTCCCATGGTGGAAAGAGGAGAATCTTCTCTGATTCTTGTGTTACTTCTGGTCTTGTGTTACTGCCTGTCCTTACTGAACACAGTAAATTGAATAAAAGTCACAGACAATTCTGAAATGCTACAGAGAGATTGCTTTAAATGAAGGATAAATGCTCAGCAAATTACACTGCAAAGCAAGTGAAAATGTGTGAGAATTCAAAGTAAAGAAGGAAAGAATTGAAAATGTGACTTAAATGGCACACTGCTCTAAAATGCATGTTTGTAATCATGTCAGAGATTACAGGAAAAATTCCATCCACAAAAGTTCAGAGTCTATTTCTGAACTAATATCCAGTGATTCTTTTGGAAAAAAAACACAGGTGTAGTCTTTTACTTAATTAAGTGTTTCCTCCCACTAGTGGGAGGACTAGAGGAATGAAAAGGGAAAAGGAGAGCTTATGTGCACAAAGCATTTCCCAAGAAGTCAGTTCTCTTCCCTAAGGAATGGTCAGAACTTTGCCATCTGTCATTTTACCTTCTCCAAGAGCTCTTTCCGCTTCCACAGTTCCAGTACTTTTTCCTATAGATTTTGCCTGGCTAGTCAAAAACGATGAAAGGGAAGAAGCTGTTGGTTTGGTTGTAGAATATGTCTATTTTGTACCTCAAATAGAAGACATGAGTTGTCTTAATTTGTTCTTAAGTAATTTTGCATTTTCTTGTGCTTTTTCCATTATCATTTTTATAGCTGAGATTTCTGTAAGGATTCACAGTGAGTCATTTTATGAGGCAGCTCTGTATCATCGGCACTAAAGAGTTTCCTATCACTCTAGACATTACATATCTCCTCATGGCAGCCTGGACACTGTAGGGAAATTGCCAAGCCAGGTCACATGCCAGCGGGCCATCATTCATCCAAAAGAAGGCGGGCAAAATCTGCTTACAATTAGGTTCAGCCCTTGGTTCTGGATAACATGTCCCTGTGGCTACAAATTCCTTCCTGCCAGCCCCCTACAGGGCTCAGAAGGAGTCCAAGGATGGTCTGACCAGAGAGAAGAGGTCCCGGCCTCTCACTTTCCTTCTCACACTTTTTCAAATTTCCTCTCTTTTTTATAAGGAACAATGTGTTCTTGCATTATGTCATGCTGGCAGTAAGCAAAGCTGCTGCTTTAAAGCTTTGCAAAAGAAATATAGTTAAATGCCAAAATGTTCAGGGTTTTTAATGAAAAAACATAAAACTTCAGGGAAGGAAAAAAATCAGATTATAAAATACATTAGTCTAAGCTTCTAATTTGCAAAAGGAAAAATTTTACTGGAGGTACTATATATATAGAAAGAAGCCAGAATATAAATAGTGTAAATGGAACTAGTCTGTTACATGCAGAGCTCCGTTTAACAGGAGAAAAAATGCATTCAAGTATCTTCAAGTACAACTCTGCTCTTGCAGCACAATCTAGTTAAAGCATAGGAGTTCTTGTGTGGTAGATCCCAGTCTAGCAGCAGCTCATATGAGGTTCAGGGGCTCTTTCACCAACAATAGAAACTTTGATCCTTAAACATGATCTGAATCTGGCTATGAGAGAATACATGTCAATTCAGAAAATACAGCAAACTATTAGGAATTCCCTACCCCTTTTCTTTACCAGCCAAGACTTAAATACATCTTTGCCACTTGTTCTTGGCAATTTCAGTTGCAAATACTTAAGGATAAGAAGTGTTCATGGGGTATTTTGCTGGAGCAGGAGTGTGGGAGTGCCTGCACCTAGGGCTACTCAAGAAGTGCTCTCAGACTACTTTCAATGTGAAACCTCTCTTAAACAAGCAATTATAATTTTGGCCCACCATCTATTCTTTATTTTGGTATGTCTCCGTGTAACTAAAATCAGTATGGCTGGGCATGCAAGTCGCAGCAGCTTACACCCCTCTGCAGACAATTACATCAGCAAATTTGTGAATTTTCAGTCCAGGGGTGCCTTCTTCAACTCTCGGGGTAACACAGGTAAGATCTCAGAAACTGGACACAAGTCACCTCTATCAGACAGGCCAAAATATATAGTTTTTCATAGCAAACAGCTATTTTTAATGATGGTTGAAAAGACTGCTGTCAGTGTAGAGTAACTGTAAGTGGTCCAGCTGGGAGAGGAAAGTGTCTTCTCTTGTATATATTTCCTTTTCACCTGGCCTCAACATTGTTATGAGATGGGAGAAGAAGCAAAACACAAAGTACCATCACCTACAAACTAGGAACTGAATTATCTTTTCTGTTATGACTTCTTCTTGGACAGTAGTCTTAGAAAACAATGTCTGTACAATTGGTGATGGCATAAAAAGCAACACCACTAACTTATTAAAGAGAAATGCAGATGAGATTTCATACAGAGGCACATGAATCCGTGGAAGGCTCTGCTTCATAACCTTTGTGAATTTACCAGAGCTTAAAGGAAAAAAAAAAAACCAACCTTTTTTTTAAATGCGTGTTTTTTCACATATCATGGTACATTTTCATAACTGCACTAGAGTGGATGTTGTGGGAGTGAGGCAATGGTTTTAGGAATTTTCTCATTATTGTGATCTTGAGGACAAAGGGATGCCGTCTGAGACTTAAGATGGTTTGGTGTTGGTGAAAAGTTTCTGTTCCAGCTGCTTTTTTCTTCTAAGGAACAAAATTCTAAACCAACTCAGTAGTCTGGAGGGACGCGCACGTGGCTGCAGAGATTCATTGGTTTCTGAGCCTGGTTACCTCTGATCCAGCTGGAAAAGAGAAACAGTTTCTCTGTAACCTGCGAGCTGCTACATAACTGAGTCAGCAGGGGAGCACAGCAAGGCTCAACACTTCGGTTTAAATTCGCTTCCAAGCGTGTGCTGTTGGGTTACAGCTTTTATTTGAAGAGGGTCATACAGCACTGACTCCTGGATCATCTGAACTCTGCTGTGTCAGCATATACCCAAAACGATCTGCTGAGACTTCTGCGTTCAGCATCTTGTCCTGAAAAGCACTTGCTCTGGCCAGCACAGCTCATAACTCACTCTCTAGCTGGGCATGCAAGAGCATAATGATTTATGCAAAGAATATTCCTTGCCTATGCCCAGAGGGCCAGTCCTACCTGTGGGATCATGGGATAATTACCAAAACCTGGAGGACCACGGGACTTCTATGGTCTGAGCTAGGACTTTAACTAGTGCTTGACTCCTTAGCTCTCTCCCCAAATTTCACAGAATGCAGAAGAAACACACTGCAACCAAATCACAGACTGATGCCAACACCACTCAGTTGGTTTTGCAGAGTGAAATTAAAAACAACTGCGCCAGAAAACTTCTCATCTCTGAATGCACAGAACACACCTGCAAAGAAGCAAGTCACAGAATCACAGAATATCCTAAGTAGGAAAGGATGTAAAAGGATCATCAAGTCCTTGTGTCTTGTGCAGACACCACAAGAAACACAATACATGACCAAGGGTATTGTCCAAATGCTTCTTGAACTCTGCCAGGATGGTGCTGTGACCACAGCACAGGAGAGCCCGTTCCTGTGCCCAGACACCCTTTGGGTGGAGAACCCTTTGCCCATACCCAGCCTGAACCCCCTAATGCATTCCCTCAGGTCTTGTCACTCACCAGAGAGGAGATCTGTACCTGGCCCTGCTCTTCCCCTTGCAAAGCAGTTGTAACTACAATGAGCTCTCCTCTCAGTCTCTTTCAGAACGAGCAAGCCAAGTGACCCCAGGCAAGTGTCATACCGCCTCCCCTCACAAAATGTGCTAATGGAGGGAACTGTCAAATGGAGGATAAAGGGATAGCAGGATTGGGAAAGAGGAGAGAACTTTACAAGAAAGACACAGGTATAGAGTGAACTGCAGAAGATATGGGGAAAAAATAGAGATGCAAGAGAAAAAAAGAACAAAAGAAAGGATATATATACACATATATATATATATATATATATATATATATATATATATATATAAAAAGAAAAAACATACATGAACAGAAAGGTACATAGTAGAAGGAAAGTGTGCTAGGAAATTAAAGCTTGTGCCTAATCATATTTGTATGTGGTATACAGTAAAGGCATTTCAGATTTGGTGTTATCATTATCTCTTTTTCTAATATTGATTGTTGACTGAGGAAATCTCTAGTAACAGGTCATAAGTCCCTTGTACTTTGTCCTTGTCCCAGTGAGCTACTAGAAAAGCTGTCTCTGGGTTTTTTAACAAGAGAAGGCAGTGATTTACAATCTAAATTATTTTTTATTAAGAAAGAAGGGAGAAGAAAAATTCTTTGACAGTTGCTCTCTGGTGAGGCTGGTCTTCTCCAACGAGCTAGGCTGGGTCAAGGCAAGGCCAAAAGACTGTAAGAACTAGAATAAAATAAAGAGAAATTAGGAGAAAGCGATTCAAAAGATTTCCTACTGCTTTCTCCTTGCTGAGACTGTGAAATAATAGTGCAGGCTGCATGGATGGGGGAGGGCCTGACAGCTACAGCAGCAGGAATCTTCCACCACCAGAACTTCACTCAGGGAAAGTCTGGTCACAGCTGGAGCACTTGTCATTTCTTCTCTAAGTCTTGCCTTTACCAGCCAAGTCTTTTACAGAAGCAGTTGCAGGAAGCTGTATGGGCTTTTATCTACTGTTGTCTGTTTCTGGAAAACTTAAATCTTTGCATACATGTACTGCTGCACTTGATTTTTCAGCTGGTATTTCAGAACTGCTGACTTCTTTTCTTTTGAACAGTTTGAACAATAAGATGGCAAGGGGAAAAAAGCAGAAAGTTCAAATTTTAAACAGAAATACCCAGCTGAAACTAGTAGTTCACAAAATAACTGTAGTTGAGCCCAGTTATTTTTTTTATTCCAAATCAGCTTGTTCATCTGTAAGATTGATAATATGGAGAGAGGAGGCCAAGAGGAGAAATTATTCTGTTCTGTATACCTCAAATTAGCAGGAAAAGGCAATTTTTCTTCAGAAACCAGATATAAACAAGGATTACACTTAACGGGTATTTTGCTGTAATACCTCCCAGAATCAGACCTTTCTCTTTAAATGTGGTAAGTTATTGTCTAGTTTTTGTGTCCTTCTCCCCATCCTTCCAACTTGCACGTGCTTGAGGGTAAGACCCTCATTAGCCCAAGCTGCCATGTAAACTCAAGAATAGAGAACATATTTACTAAGTGGTCCTATCTAAACTCAGTGAGTGCCTCAACCCTTGACTTATACAAGAATTTAAGAGGTGTTGCCTGACATCTTTTCCACAGTCAGTACATTGCTTTTGAACCTGTACCTTTGGAGGTAGAAAATGGGAGATCCCACAGAGAAACCTAGCAGGGAACTTATGGCTTCTGCTTTTATAATTTCTCAACAACTGAACTACAATTACCACAGTTCAGGGAGATAATAATAAACAGAGCTGCCATCAAATTAACTAAGGCACTTCCCATATGTCTGCACTTCTTTTATATGCATGTGTAAGCAGATGGAGAGGAGCAGAGAGCATTCATATCAAGTGATAGATAACAGCCCAGAGGTTCTTGGAAAACAAATGGGATAATTATGGAGAACTTAAGTATCATTATTATGATTATTTATTATTAAAAGCTATACAGTAAGAAAAGCAGCATCAGGTGATTATGGTTATGTACATAGAGAACTTTCAGCATTTGATGTAAAAAATTCCCTCATGTCAAACCAATAATCACCCCTTCAAAATTATGCCACAGAGAGTCATATATATGGAGTGTGGAGTACAAATCTTTTGATTCCCTGTTGTAATGCGCAAAGTGTCGCCTCTCACGTGAAGGTTGCTGCTGCAGGACCTTGTGGCAGCTGAAAAGCACATGTTGTGCTTCCTCCACCTTCTCCTTCCCTGTTCCTTACAGTTTCTCAAAGTCTCTCTTGATAAATGTCTTCAGAAAAATATTTTATGAGGTGCTTACCTATAAAAATATATCTTTCAAGGCTGTGTACACAATGAGGCCTTAAACACTAACCACACACAAGAAACACTGTTCATTTGGTCCAGCATGTAGATGCTGAAGGAAATAGAAAGCCATCAGTGCTCTGTCAGAGCCAAGGTGGAACATATTAGCAGTTTGTTGTGACTTGATGTTATTCACCTGCTGCCAGAGAGGAGCAAAGCCCCTCACAGATTATGCCCTTTTGTTTAAATGGCCATTTGTGCCTCAAGATATACAGCCTGACAACAGCAGCACGTGTGATCAAAGGCATGGGACAGCTTCCATGTGAAGAAAAACTAAATAAACTTGGACTCCTTGCTGAAAAGGAGGAAATGCTGAGGGAAGAGATGGCCCAGGTCTGATAGTAAATATCAGGAATAGTTTGAAGAAATTATTGGGAACTTTTTAAAAAATATTTTTTGCATAGCACAGGGACAAGCAACTGGGTTTAGAGCAAACAAAACCAAGTCATTTTAAAGCCAGCACACAAATATGCTGTAGACTTAATTCTCAAAATTTATAGCAAAGCTAAGGAATTGAAGTACTTTCAAAAGCAGAAGAAAGCTGGATTAGCAAATCCCATAGCCAACACCTTCACCTGTGCAGTGCTTTTTAGTAATTCACAGAAGTATTAGTTCAAACATGACCCACAGGGAAAAATTTACTTTTTAAATCCCTGGGAAATGTTTCTATGGTGTTTAACATCTCCAAAATATTATGACCATTGTAGTCCCATTTCAGAAGCCGCTCATTACAGATTTTACAAAGTGCTTTCCATTAAGTATTGGCTTTGCATAACCTGGGTTTTGGGGGGGCAGGAGCTACGGAGGTAGATTCTATAAGAAGCTGCTGGAAGCTTCCTCCATATCCAACAGAGCAAATTCCTGGTGGTTCCAAAGACAGATATGCTGCTGGCCAAGGCTGGACCAGTTAGGAATGGTGGTAATGCCTCTGTGATAACAGATTTAAGAAGAAAGAAAAAAAAGTTGTTGTAATTGCACAGTTGTAATTGTGGCCAGAGAAGAGCAGAGTGAGAACATGTGAGAAGAACAACCCTGTGGACACCGAGGTCAGTGAAGAAGGAGGGGCAGGAGATGTTCCCGATGCTGAGATTCCCCTCCAGCCCATGGTGACAAAGCCCTGCCCCTGCAGCCCATGGAGATCCATGGGGAATGCAGAGATCCACCTGCAGCCCATGGAGGAGCCTGTGCTGGAGCAGGTGGATGCCTGGAGGAGGCTGTGACCCCGTGGGAGACCCATGGAGAGAGGGGCCCTGCTCCCAGGCTGGAGCAGCCTGCCCTTGGAGGACTGCAGCCGTGGAAGCGTGACCACAGCAGTGTGGGGAGGACTGTTGCCTGTGGGATGACCCACACTGGAGGAGTTCATGGAGATCTGTCTCCATGGGAGGGGAGCCCACAGTGCAGGAGGGGAAGGACTTCTCCCTGAGCAGTGGGAGAAGCCTCAGGTCATGGACTGACCATAACCCCCATTCCCTGTCTTCCTGTGCCACTGGGGGAGGAGGTAGAGCTGGGAAGGAGGGAGGGGGTGAGAGGAAGGTGTTTTCTCATTATCTTGCTCTGATTTTGCTAGGAATAAATTAAATTCATATCTCCAATTAGAGTCCATGATGGCATTTGAGGATGGATCTCTCCCTGTCGTTATCTCAATCCATTATTAAATGGAAATGTTTGTTAAATTTTCTCTCCCCTGTCCAGCTGCAGAGGGGAGTGAGTGAGGTGCTTTGCTGGGTGCCTGGCATCTGGCCAGGGTCAAGCCACTACGCATTATTTAGCATGTTTTCTATATCACACTTGAACCTAATCAGCCTGTGATTCCCTGAGAGAAGCAGCTTTATTTACTGTTACAGCTCTTCAATTCAGAAGAAAATTTCAAGATGTGTGACTTTCAAGGGACATCAAATATCAAAGCAACCTGACCACATGAACCTTTCATTCAGTCTTTTCAATATACTGTGAATACTCTTCTATGTCCTGAAGTGCTTTTTTTCCCCCAATAAAAATATGACATATTTTTCCTCATACCAGTACACAATCTGTGTACTCAGATTGAATCACAAAATCATAAGATGTGGCACAGTTACAGCTTGATGTAACATAGCAGCTGAATTCACCATTTTGGTGAAATTATTTCAGCTGTATAAGAACAAAGAAACATCAGTGGATGAGGAAGCAGATGTTTTGTCTCTTCTTGTTTCACAGTAAAAACAGCAAAAACATATTGTCAGCATGGCATATTCTTAAATATAGATGATTCTGGCATATTCTTAAATATAGATGATTCTGTACAGCCATCGTCCTTTGCATTGAGTTTTGCGAGGCTGCAAATTGCTTATACAGTGCTGCACAGTTTATTTCAGTAGTTCTTTAGTTTAAAACAAAGAAAATTACAGTATCAAAGAAAACAGAATACAGAGGAAAAATGGAAACTGCACTGCAAAGGTGCTATTCCCTCTTCTATTAACCGCAGAAAGGCCTTTACAGACCTTCTTAGAACTACATCTGTTTTCAGGCAAGGAGAGAGCAGTGAGGTCTAAGTTGTGACATGCAGTAAGTACTTGAATTTTATTTTGATATTTTTAAGAAGATTGCAGGGAATTACATTTTTTCAGGTTGTAAGAGACAGAATAGCAGCAGAAATATGTTAGATTTACTTTGAAATTTTTGGCTTGTACTTTAAGGGGGTTCATCTACTGTAATATCAATTTGCTTTAACTCTAAAAAATATGTAAGATATTGGCTTGCTACAGCCGGGGTCAATTTGTCAGCTGTATTTGTGACTTATTTAGAGGCTTTCTTCAAGATTCAAGCTCATTATATTAGCTAGAACACAGAAACAAGTCACTTGACACTTTGCATAAAGATGTCCCAGTGCCTACCTGTGTTTCTTGGAAGGAACTGGTTAGTTCCCTTGCCTTGGGTAGCTACATGAGCCGGAGTAGCAGCTGACAGAAACACTTTTCCTTTGTGTGCACAGCAGCATCACCTCATGTGTCCCAGGGGCACTGGGTCAGTGCAGTGATGTTCCTGGTCCACCTGCTCCAACCATAACTACCTTTGACAGAACTATGTCAGACTTGCTCAAAAGTTACCTCTTTTACTGTCAGACAGACCAAGTGTGGCAGGGAGCAGATAAGGACTTGAGCAGCAGAGTTAAGACTCACTCTTGCACTCCTCTGTCTCTTTTTCAGGTACTTCTGTACAAGGTGTAGGTCAATCTTACAATGTAAACGCTTCCCTAGCACATCTCATACTATGTCTCAAGACCAGGACATATTCTTTCAATTGTGCCATAAACTAATATCCCATGTGCCTTTCACTACCAAAATTGGGCCTTACAGTTTAAAGGGATTAACTAGATGATTCCACAGCTCTCCCCAGGTCTAGCTCTCCCCCAAGATTACATGTTGAAGGGAAGTTGTATTTTTTTTTCTGTGCCTGTACAGATGTATTCTGTACAGTCTAATTTTAGATTAAATTGTAAGTGCTATATATATATGATGATTTTGTTCTGATAATAGTAAATCTAGGACCACCTGCAAAAAATCAGGGCATTCTGCTTTTGGCAATGCTCATGCTACAAAAGAAAGAAAGAAACCCCAGAAAATTATGTCATACATCTACTTATACATATAACAGCATCAGTGGCAAAAAGCCACATTCTTGCCCTTTTGTATCTGCCCAGACACCTAGTTTTCATTTATTTCTACTACTGTGTAAGACTGCAGAGATATATTTGTAAGAAAACCAGTTCTTTTGAATTTTCCAAATGTGTGTGTATCTGCAAGTAAGCGCTGCAAAAAGGGTGGCTCCTTTACTTTTCATCTTTGCATACTAATCTGTTTTACAAATGTTTTAAACACAGCATGGCAACCCTTGCTGATAAATTCATGGAAAAAATATGACCATGGACAATGACTAATGTCTGTCTCATGCATTTCTGCCCTATATTCTGTCATATATTTGGGGGGAGAAATTATCATATGGATTAAGTTAGTAACACTCATCTTCACATCTTCAGGGAGCGCTTCCTCTTAAATCATATCTCTTTGGACCCTGACAGGCTTTCACACCTAGTCTTATTTCATGCTGGAACTTCCCAGGGACACATTAGTTGTGCTTCACAAATCACCATGTTTGCTAGTGAATGAGACACCCTAAGAAGGCATTACTTAAATATTTGAAGGAACTGGGAGCATTTTACACTTTTGTTGGTGGTGAGCTAAAGGGTCTATCTCCTTGAATCGTCTCCCATATGTTTTGTTCTTAAAGCAAGTATCTTAATAAGGTAGTCACAGAAGATTTTGATTAGTGTAAGATCCCCATGATATCTTTATCTCATAGTATCTTTCCTCTGTGGTTTTCTGCAGGTGTTTTTTTTGTTAAGGGGCACTCATTAGGGATCCTATAAGGGGATTTTAACCAATTTCTTTCCTATTTTTATTCACCAAAATGTATCTCTCTGTCTGGTTTAATATATTTCTCTCATAGAAAAAAATACATAAGCAGCAAGTGTCTCTCCTATATGCATAGACTGTAACTTGCCTGATATCAAAGATCAGATATGTATGAATCTAAATGGGGTAAACTAAATCACTTCTGTGAAATAAAGACTTTTTTGGATCAAAGTATGACCTTTTTAATCTGGAAATGAGGTTTGAAATAAACTGTCTAACCAAAGGAAAATCAAAAGCAGAAGTCTCAGAGACAATAGAGTCTTCTGCAGAAAGGCATGACAAATTATTTCCCCTCAGATAGGTTGCTACCATCCCGGTGGCCATGATTTTCAAAACCCTTCTGAGACTTGTGGCTGTAATTTTGTGGGCCTTCAAAGAACTGAGTGCATCCAGCCCAAGTGCGGTCTTTATAACACAGGTAGAATAAATCCACCACCAGTGAGCTGGTATTCAAATGAATGTTATCAGGTTAGTAAACTAGTAGAGTATGAACCAGATGAAAGCAAATCTTACCAGCTAGAGGAAAAATGAAATTGATAAATGAAATTAGCAAATTTGGTCAAGCCCATTTATTCCAACTAATTGTGGCGCATTTTCAAGATTTGGCACCTGAAGTCTTCAGAGGCAGTGCTTGTCAATAGTGTTCTAGTAAGAAGAAACATGAATCTAGTAAGAAGAAACATGGAATTCCTGAGAATTCCATGAATCATTTCTTGGGTACTTCATTGCAGCATCCTACCATATAGCTGAGCACCATGACATAAGGAAATACCATATAGCCACATTGTAACAGGATAATCCAAACCAATTTCAGCTATTTTTGCCAGGTTCTTTTACAGTTTCTAAAGTCTGTGCAGAAGAAGGTGGTGAGGTTTTCAGAGGATTGCAGACGGTGTTCCCTAGTGCAACAAGTTATGTCGGCTGGCTGTTGTTGATACAAACTTCCTACACAAGGGCATAAGGTCTTTTAAGCTGCTTCTGTTCTTGGAGGAGAAAGATAAATACCTCAAGAGGGCAGTAAATCTCATCTGAAGACAGGCAAACTCTGGAGCTGCTTATCTACTAACCATGAAGGCAGAGTGGACTACTGACTTACAACAGAGAGCTATGTTGCAGACAGCTAAACATGAAATAAATTTGGCCTGTGTCCCATTGTGCACCCAGGTAATACAGTAGGGACAAAGAGGTGAGCGTTCATGCCCTGGCTTCGGCACCCAGACAGGACAACTTGAAGACAATGATTCAACTTTGCAAGGAAGACAGTTCTTAACATTTTCTTGTGAAATTATAATGTCTCTGAAGGACAGTACAGAACCCAACTAAAACACAGCCGTATAACAACAGAGAGCTAAATCTCTGGTTTGCACAGATAAATTACCTATCTGATTTTTAAAAAGGGCTCAGATTGATGAATTTTAGGAATTAAAATGCTCTCATTTGGTGTCAACTACATTCTCTGTACCAGGCAAGCAATATTGGACTTCAAATCTATGGGTATCTCTAATTTTAGTTTTATTTATTTAAATAGAATTGTTCACAAGCCTAAAACCAAATCTGTGAGCTAGTAGGCATAGCATGGTGTTAAGCTGGAAAAGCAGGAGAGACACACAGCTTAGTAAGACAAATGACAAACAAGAGAGAACAAATCAGCGCCACTTCACCAAGAAATCTGGAAGTTGCAGAAATATGCTATGGGCTGTTTGGTGTGTAAACTGCAAGGTCATTGTAAACTAGCATACAGCATACCTTTCTGTCTATCCTTAAACACGTTCTTTGTCACCGTAACAAAAGCCACAGCTGTAAGCAGTTTATGCTGCAATTGCTTGATCAACAGCCATTGGAATAAAAGTAAGATAAGTCCTCCTTTGTTGCCTCAACAACCCTCACCTCTGCTACAAAAATGCTCTTTAACTGGCTGCAGACGGGCTTCTTCACAAGTGTTTCTAATTCAGCTAAACATCTTGATAGGAAATGTCATAAATTACGTGTATGAGACTGTCAGTAGAATTTTCAACAGAAGTAACATGAGGTCGTATTGAAATAAAATGAGAACCTTGGACAAATTTCTGAGCCTATAAATGTTCAACTTCACCTACAATTCCACTCACAAAGACATTTGGGAAAACTTTGATGATCCCAGCAAACATGTGATTGGTGAGAGAGGGAGACTTGTAGACTGCAATTTCCCTAAATCTTGCGCCATAATCTTCCTGCACTTTCCACAAGTGATTCCATTTACGCTTTTCAGAAGTGATAAAATGTATCACATATGAGCTATTGTGTCCATTTCCTGAATACTCATCTCGGTCTGGAAAAAAGATTCTCTTTGCACTTTGATATTTATTTCCAGGTGTACTTATTTCTCTGGTAGGCATTTGAGATCTGGGTGCTGAAAAGATGCATGCATGTACTTAACTTTATATATGTGAATACCACCATTGATCTCAGTAGGACTACCCTCTGTCTGAAGTCACTGAGACTACTCATGTCTGAAATTGGGCAAGTAAATTAAACCCTTTCAGGATCAGGGTTGGAGCAGACAGTTTTTCCTCTTAATAGTGGTGAATGAAAAAAAAAATTTGATTTTTCAGAGCTAGTAATTTATTTTCTTGACATTTCTGTTACCAAGAAAACAATTTCAGTTCAGCATCTTATTCTGCTCTGTTTCACCTGCAGTTGTAATTGACATTTTTGTAAAACTCGGTTTTTGTTTTAACTGCAGACTATGCTAACTTTGAAGTATTGTATATTACCATGTAGCCACATTTTAGGGGTGCTGATTGGTTTCCTGAGAAGTTAAGTTTGTCTACTGCATGTGGTTCTTTTCTATTTTATGGGATTCATATGCCACACTACTCACTTTTATGCCTCTGGTTCTTCGTTAAGGAGTGTGATTAACATCTATCACTGTCAAATTTGCATTGAAATAGAAACCATTGCTTTGAAGCATCATGGATTTGAACTCCATGTTCTGGAACTGATGTGATTCTACACACACCACTCATCCTAACACGGTTTCAGGTTAAGGCCAGTTGCTGCATATCTATAACTCACAGTTTTATCCACCCTTTTAACCTCTTTGTGCTCCTTCAAATCTCTGCTCTTGTGCTTCGTCTTGTTGGTCAGCTAAGCATTCTCAGTAAAGTGCAGCCAGACTTAAGAAAATGCTGCTTTTCCTTCCCATAACATCAGCAATAATTAGAAAAACAGCCAGGTAATTCCAGTCAAAGTATAGCTTATATTAAACAGAAGGACAAGATTTTAGAAAAAGGAGGTTATAAACAAACAAAAATCTGTACTCATTTCCACCTTAAAATAAGATGGGATACCCAAGGAAAAGCCTGGTTTCTTCACACTGTAAAGAAATGCAAGAAGCAGTTCCACAGTAGTCCTATGGATGGAATGGGGTGGTTCTGCTGTAAGGTGTGCTTTGCACGTTCATAACTTCACATTTGATTATAGTCAAAGAAGCGAGGTTTCCCCAAATAATAGCTCATATGTTGCAACTTGCACTTCTGAAGCGTTTAACTCCAAGATGTCCTACCTCTACTGTATATTAATGAGTAAGGCTTTTTGCTTATTCTACCAGCAATCAGCAATTAAGTATACATTTTTTAATCAGCAATCATTAGAGTAACCCAGACACAGGTCAATAGTAAAAAACAAAAGCAACAAAGTTCAAATACATGTTTAAGTCTCTACATTTGTGTATACATATCATTCTGTGGATTCTAACACAAATTCTAATTTCCTATACTTTCTCTCTAGCCAAGAGTTTCCTTTGCTTGTGTTCACAGAGAAAATTATGTCAACTGTATAATAAACTCATGATGGCATTCTTTAGGAGTGACTGAAATTGGATGCTCTAAAACCATAGATAAATTGCATTAGACCCATTGCTGTGAAATTGCTGAATCAAATACCAGCCACAGAAACGTCTCCATTTTCACAAGAAAAGGGTCTGGCTAGCATTTTCTTGCCAGTCTGGAAATACTCAGCCTGAACTGACTTTTTTCCTGGTAAATGCAATTCAGAAAGATCCCAAATTACTTTCTATAATGGGTTTATATAAAAATAATTCAAAATTCTTTAAAACTGTTGTCTAACCCATTATTATTTTCAGTATAATCCTTCTCAATTGTTATTGAAACAGACAGCATGAGACAGAAAGCAAAGCCACTGAAGACAGATGGATTGGTAGAAACAAGTCAATGAAACAGTTTTAGACTGTTTCCTGAGGAAATGTATTTTTATTTGCCTCTGTTCATCTGCCTGTTTGTACCTCTGAGTACTGCTACTTTGCTGATGCTTGTCAGTTTTAGCAACGTGCAGAGGACATAGTGCAAAATACTTTCATGCATCTTATGTAAAGAGATGGTAAAATAGTGGGGAGAGAGCAATGAGTCAGAGGCTACAGTCTGTATTCAACCATGATATGTCCTCAGAGAGTCAGAAGGGCTAAAGATAACGCAAGTATCCCAAAGAGACTAAATGCTTTGGTCAGCATTTGTGCTTGAGAAGGCATCAGACAACTCAGCTTTGAGGTATAAATTCCTATTCATAAATAGGAGCCCTGTGTTTCCTGTTTTTTCTTAAACTAATTTTTGATTCATCCATTAATTGTCTTCAAGAAAGCTGATCACTAGCATCACGTTCAGTGCAACCAACAAAGAGGCACATACAAAGTGACTCACCAGTTAATGGTTGGGAAACACTCCTATGTTTAAATGTTGCTACACTGGTAGTGATAAGAATTGTCATAATACTTCAAAATTGCCTATGTTTTTGCTTTTTTCCAGAGGTCACATGAAAGACTCAGAAAATGCATAAAAATGTTTACTCCTTTTCCAAGGAGGCAAAGCAAACAAGAGCTGCCACGGACATGTGGCAACTTTCATCAGAGATGAAAGGAGATTTCTTGTACCTTCTATTCGGTCATGTGGCCAAATATCAGCAGGGCCAGTAGTTAATGGTAGTAACTTACTACTACAAAAACAGTAGGAACAATTAAAGTAATAATTAATACATAAACCACTATATTACACCATTACCTGAGATCTACACTGGGAAACAGAGAACCAGATAGATTTACTGGTATAATTCAGTATCAAAGCAAGTTATAGGAGGGAAAATGCTCACCTCTGTCTCACCTCCTAAACAATAGACTGTGCTCTTTTATGTTTATCCATGTTCTCAGCTTTATGAATCCATTATATATAAAATTGCCAAATCACCATATAGTTAAGCAATTCCAGGTTCATATTACAGTTTGCATTGTGGTTGAAAAAATACTTTCAAATACTGCTTAAACTTACAATAACTCTTCAGAACTTGTTTTTATATTTGACTGGGGCCTTTCATCTCTTCCTAGTGCAGACAGGGACATGACTCCATAAATCTGCAACTGATTTGTGTGATGGCAACATTTCCAGCTGCACAAGCGCTGTAACATCTACACCTAAATTAGCTCACAAGTCAACATATCTAGTTGGGTTATTACATTATTGCATCCATTATCTATAAATTAAATACAGCTGCGTTGTCTGTTGCACCATTTTAAAACATCTACTTAACGAGCCTTAGAGCTCAAAAAGATTGGGAGCATTTGGCGACAACAAATAAAAAGGAAACTTAATCTGGTCCTGTGTTATCCAGCTGTATTTTTTTTTTCTGTTAGGGCCTAATCAGGTGTTTATGGTAAATATGGCCAGTACTTTTAGTTTATTTGCTAAATAGGAGTCAGACACAGGAAGCATGCCTGGGTCACAGTCAAAAGCTTTCACTTGCAAAACAAGGTCACCAAGACACTTGAATTGTGACAGACACTTGAATTAAGAAAAGCTCTTTTTTTCCATCAGTTCAACATCAGGCTGACATTTTGATGGATCCTCCTTAATCTTTTTCACATTTTCTTTCACTAAATGCAGCAGCATCATCATGGGCTAGCAGTTTCTTCATTTCTGGGGGGAGAGGGAGGATGGGAATTATGGGAGGAGGGAAAGATGGTTTTGGGGGCTGGGAAGTTGTCTCCATATTTTCAAAAGTTGAAAGAATCTCCGGAGAGCTCCCAGATTGCCTGTATACTTCTTTATGTGCAGCATGTCAGACACCTGTTTTCAATTGCATCGACAGATCAGAAGATCCTCCTCCTTGGAGTCTGTGAGCCTGGCTGTAGCATATAAAACATTCCATGCATATGGCTGTCATTTCAGTTTTCTTTGCAAATGATTTCTGTTCTGCGTGTAGGTGAGAGGCTTGTTTGAGGCCTGCTTACATCATACCTATGGAACTTGATCCCCACTGTAGGAAATGCATACAGAGGGCATTTGTTTAAATTTTTGGTCAGTGGGGGTCATTCTCATTGTAAATGGATTTTCACTCATAAACTATGTGAGATTAGTTTAAGTTCTCACTGGAGACCCCAGCTTTACAGAAATCGTGCCACATGAAAGCAAGATGACTTCTCATTTGAGCTTGTCACCATGCAACTTCCAGATGCCAGCACATCGGCCAGCAGCTTTTGCACAACTGTCTGTCACAGCTGCAGCAAGGAGGACTGGGGAAATTCCACATTACAAGGAGCTGTGATACACCCATTCCTGGGAAATAGCTGTTTCAAAGTAAAAGTGGGATCACCAGAAGGAAATTGACCCTTCTGCTCACATGAAGGTGACCTTATTGCTCCTTATTTTGTAAATCCTAATGTCACAGACCTGGAGAAGGAGCCATGCTGTTGGGTTAAAACCTGAGTACAATTTTGAAGATCCACATTTGTGGGATTCTAGAGGCTAGTGGTTGATCAAGTTCATTGCTGAGATACAGTTTGGGAATGGAGGTCAGTCAGCTAAAGGAGGTGGAAGGGAAAGCAGCAGGAGAAAAGGTCTTTGAGAGATGGGTAAATGTTGAGTTAAATAGATTGTTCATTCGCAAAAATATCACAATAAACAATGAACTTGCCTGAGGAAACAAGTTATGTCCTTTTTACCCAAGGAAGTACATAAGGTGAAAAAGTGACCCAAGAAGTTGTGTGTGGCTCAGTGAGCAAAGAAGCATCACTTTCTTCCTTGTGTGTCCACAGACACTGCAGCTGCACCTTTCAGTGGCACCCCAGGACCCTCAGGGAAAGACTGCTGCCATGGTACCTCCAGGCCACAGCTGGAAGAGGCTGTACCATGCACTGAAGTCTCCTCATGAATCTCAGAGGTCTCAGAGCCCATGTCACAAGCAGGTGCCTCCAAGGCAGACAGGATACAGCCCATGTGATGGTGTCTAGACACCAAGAACCTGAATTGCCTTTTTGTAAACAACCTTTTGTTTAACTGTTGGAGGCACAAGCTGGTGGGGACAGTGAGGGGGTGTAGAATCCCAGCAGACAGAGGACTAATGTGTCTGCCTGAAAAGGTGGTAGCAGGATGGCTCTGGAACCACCCAGGGATGGTTGGATGGTTGGTAGCAATAAACTCTGAGAAAGAACAGTATCTTTTTTCTTTCCTTCTTTCCTTCCCTCTTTCTTTCCCTTTTCTTTCTCTCTCTTGTTCTCTTCCTTTTTCAGTCTCTTGCTCTCTCACTCTCTTGCTCTCCTGATTTCTTGCTCTCTCATTTTTAATTGCTTTTTTCCTTTGTCTCGTCCTTTTCAGCCTACCCTTTCATCCAAAGTCCACTGCTTTGTGCCTATATGGTAGGTTAGGGGACTAACTAATTTCCATGCCAACTGTGTCCTTACTAATAAAACTTGGTGATTTTTGGTGGGCTCTCTCTGACCACAAGCATTTACAAATTTTGGGTGCTGCCACCCTCCTCAGGGTGAAACACCAAAGGGGGTGCAGAGAAAAAAAACAGGCAGGGAGGAAGAAGTACTAGCAAATCCAGATGTCATACTCCAAAATGGCCAGAACAGAAGGCCAGCTCAGTGGCTTTCTCCAGGAGACAGGTGGCCTCCCACTACCTGCCCTAAGCTTGCCACTCACCCCACTGGGTGCTCAGACCTCTAGCAGGACCCCAGGGTTACTCAGGGTCCCAGGCCCCCCCATAGTGGAGGAGAAATGCACCACAGGTACGGGGGATCCCATTTGCACATGGGGGAGAGGGCGAGGGCCGCTCTCGGGGTGCTCAGGGAGTTTTGGTTTACAGTATCAAACCATCCTTGACGTGTACATTCCTCTGGACAAAGGCTTTCACACTTGAGACCCCCAGTGTTTTCCTTCCTATTATCATGATTACAGAGCATGTAATCCCTTTTCTCCTCTTTTTTTTTCCTTCATTTGATCTGTCATCAAGGAGCTGTTTTCTTTGCTCCCCTGGCCACTCTGCCCCTCCCAGCCCTGGCCATCTCTGGGAAACACACTCAGGCACACATGGCCTTTACTATAAGGGATCCCTCAAAGCAAGGGAAGAAAAAAAGATCAAAAAGTCACAAGTATAGCAGATGTCAAGTAGTCCCTCAAGACCTCTACTTAACCCCTTCCTCAGGCTTTGCTGGACAAGAAATCAATCAGTAGGAATAGCAAAGGTTTTCTAAAACTTTACTGTGTTTTATTATAAATCAGGGGTCAGTTTATTTATCCCAATGCCTCACCCAACTACAGGAAACATTTAATGAACTGGCTTAAAACCCTGACTATGAACACACTTTCTACTAATTGGGGTTGTTTACGACTTTATGTAATAAAGTTTGACATTGCAAACTGTGAACACTTTTTACAGTACTTCCTTCTCTTCTACCCCTGAAATGTCATCTAAAACCAGGTGTATGAAATGTCTGTGCAGCAGTTAAGCAATCAATGCCTCTTATCTAAATGACAGAGATGTATGGGGCATTTAAATCCTAATGATTATAAATGGGGGAGAAAATAAGCGTGGAGGAACTTTTCCATCTTTTTTCTCTAAGTACAGTATGCCTTGCAAATTTATCATATTCTCCACAAGCCACCTTAGGATTGCCTACAACTCCTTACAAAATGAAAAATTGAAAACTGTTTTGCAGAGGGAAAATAACTTCTCAAATTGCAGCTTTGTCTGCAGTTTGGGGAACACTGCCGGAGTTAAAACTGAAAAAAAAAAAAGTAATAAAAACCAGTAAGCCAGCCTGAAAGGGTAGAAAACTTCGAACAGTTTGTTGGAACAAGCTATTGAAAAATTATTTCCCTGTGAGCACAGTGGGTTTTCAAAGTCTACTGAAGACTGGAGAGGAGAAGGGAACAGTTCTACCTGTGTATTTTATTCTGGGTCAGTTTTGGTTTACAGCTGCTGGTTCCAGTTCTTCATTCAGTTCTATCCTAGCAGACCTTTTCACCTAGGCAGAGATCCTGTGAGGGCTTTTCATCTTTGCACAAGACATAACTCCCTCAGATAGATCAGATTGCAGGATCAGGGCCTGAGCATGAATACATCCAGTCCTCGCAGGAAATGCTTGACTCAGCCAAAGAGGTGTAACTCAAGAAAAAGCACTCTACTTCGTGTGGAAAAAACAACTTCACCGAATATATTAATCTCTTTCATTCTATCACTGCAACCAGCATCTGCAAGAAAAAGTGACATTTGCTCTTTCTCTGACATACCAGTCCTCTTCCAGGATCATCCTGGAAGAATAAAATTACAACCAAATCCTGCACAGGTACAGAGGTCTGTAATTATGTCTCTTCATGCATGACTGGCATCTTGATTTTGTATGATGCAGTTTGATCTTTATCTGCCTGATTACAGGCACAATGAGAACAAGAGCGTGACCTTCATCTCTACTTGTCCACCCCCAGCAGACTGGGGATTTTCAGCCCTTAGTCTGGTTTATCACTGGTGATCTAGCCACTTTCCAAGACAAAACAGTGGAAATTTGTTCAGGAGTGCCCAGGAGTTGCAGCACACATACACTTTATCTTTCCATGTATCAGAGCTCTATGCCCTTGGAGGACCTCAGCCTCACCAACCCACACAAACACAGGCACAGCAGGCTCATTGACAGATCTGCCTCCAGCAGGTCTGCATAAGGCAAAGCCTCTCCCCTTAGTTTTTTCTTCATAACTGACGCCCTCCCCAAAACTCCTCTTGTCTGCTGGCTGAGGACAATGAATTTCACACATTGTACTGGAAGACATATTCAGACAGAGAACTGAGGGTGGAAACCTAGAATCTGTGAGCTAGCAAGGATTAGATCCAGCATCATGGACCCAAAACAGGAGAGGACACAGGGTGGCATGCAAAATGGCATGCCAATCTCAACATAAAAAATCTTGAGCTGCAGTTGGTGGTCACAGGGCAAAAGGACACCCCAGGCTCAAGGGTAGAATGATGCGTGCCTCTGCAAACACTCAGCTTTTCATGAGCTCTGGGTCAGGGTTGACAATTCTGGATACTCAAATTAGTTATAAATGTGTCTGTGGATCTAAGCAGGCTTACTGGATTTTCAAACCAGTCTGAGCAGGATGGATAGATGTCTGGCATCAAATTATCCTAGGCCTTAAGCATAATTTGCCTTCCTGCATCTGAAAATTCAGAAGTATCTCTTTATCTCCTGAGGTCTCTAAACACCTTTGAAAATCTGGCACTTAACATCTGGGATCTGTGGAAAAATGAGCCCCATTACTGAGAACATTCAAAAGGCTTCTAGTTAAGACAAGCAGGCCCAAATCTGGTTTTCTGTATTTTGGTTTTTTGGTTATTTTTTTTTTCTAAAGACATCTGGAACATAGCTGGGATTCTCAATGTAATGCTTATGCAGCATTATGTGTGTTCACTTAGCTCCTGTAGCTAAGGAGTATTTTTCTGTGTCATTTATATATAAAATACTATCAAGTCAAGTCAGCATTTCTTTTTTCTTGATTTCCAAAGAGAATAAAAATATAGTGCAGGTGCAATTAATCTTTTTTTTATAAAAAACAGTTTTCCTCCCCTGTAGCATAAGGGGGGGAAAAGAAAAATAGTTTTCTCTAATGCTACAGGATTTTTCTCTTTAATCAAAAGCATTTGATGGCTGAACATTAATAACATGTTTGTCAGTAACACTAGTCTGGTTCAAACACCATTCTTTGAACTAGAGTATCATATTTGGGTACATTGCAAGTCCACAGTGATTTTTACACAGCGTTTTATTTTACCTTTTCCTTGTGTCAAGAGATTCAAGTTACATGTGAACTGACAGACAGATGCAATAGATCCTCTGCAGAGAATAATAGTAGGCAATGGGTTTTGTAACTTTTCAAAGTGGACTGCCATATTTCAAGTGTCTAACATGGTGATGAATCTGCTATCATTTACCATTAAATGCTTTGGTCTCTGCTTTCAGATATGCTTTGTGTTTCGCCCTTGTCATGAAATACAAAGAATGACCAGTTTTACTTTTATTAAAATCCGTGCCAAAACTATAACAAATTCCAGGACAAGCAGGACAAAACCCAAAATAAAGCTATGAAATTACGTCATATAACAACCTAGACATAATGGGGAAGAGATATGATTGTCATAAAGATCTTCCACGGCCATCAAAGTCTGGAAGAATCTCTAATAGATAATGTCTGGCATTTGAAGGGAAACAAATAAATATTGAACAGTTTAAGAAGAAGCAGGTGTTCATGCCAGACTCTGATAAGGTATCAATCTTTGGTCTTTGAAATAAAAGAACTGTTCTTTGTTGGCAGGAGAATATTTTTTAATTTTTAAAAAACAGTTAAGAAGGCGGCAAATTTTACAAATATTTGAAAGAGTTTGAGATCGTTTTGGTTTGTCTAATGTCTCTGATACTGGCATATACAATGCAGAGAAATGACAGATTGATGGTCACCACAAATACCAAAGACTATCACCTGCTGGCCCAAATATGGCATACCCTTATGGTGTCAGATTCTACTTGTGCTTTTTATTATGGTTTACTTAAAAAGGTCAGAGTAGACTGGGAATCCCAATGAAATTCAATCTCTCCATTTAACAAGGAATCTAGTAAGATGCCTGGAATAGGATAGGAAAACTGTATTTTGAGGACTGGAGCAATCCCAAAGGAGTCTTATTCTGGCCACAGATGAAATAAACTGACCTGATACTTTATTCATAGTCAAGCAATATTTTACTTCTTATTTCTAATTAAATTTTTATTTCAAAGAGTTTCTGTGTACAGACATAGGATTTGTGAGACACCACATAGTAGTAGGAGTAGTGTTTTATACACAGATATAATACAACTAAATATACCTGTCCAAACTCAGGAAAGCAGAAACCTTGAAAAAAAAATGCACTTCTACAAGTAGCGATTTATTTGCACGCATATCTCCTCCGTGAGGTATATGAGGAACAAGGGAATATGAAGAAAGAATGGTTTTCTCATCCAGATTCCCATCAGCACACAAACCATAACCTCACATTTCAGAATATTAGATTCAGTCCCACAGAACAATATGCCACACAATTGTGTTCTTTGTCAACTCCTCTTTATCACTATGCCAAGAAACTGTCCCATTTACCACTGTGACAAGATAATAGCTTCATACACTCTTCTACTACTTCTCATGGAGATGTTTGCCTTCAAAAATAGTTGGCTTTTTAGTGTATGTATGAAAATATCTGAAAAAAATCAGAATCTAAAACAAATATCTCCCATATTTTAGATATCACTTCAGCTGGGGGGAGGAGACTGCACAACCCAAAAAAACCAGAAAACCAACCCCCCAGAAAACCTCCATAGGTTTGGTTTTCAGTGTGCTTGCTTTCCTTCACCTGGGACAATGTTACTTTCAAGACTGGAGAGAGGACTTCTTTCACAGATTATCTTTGCAGCCAAGAATCAGCCCTCAGGCACCGTTTATGTTTGACTCTAGTGAGTGTAGTTAGTCCCCCTGCTGTCCTAACCACCAAAACTGCATGCAGCTTCTTCCAAATAAAGACAATAGTCAGGTCCAATTTGCTGGGAAGCAGACCCATGCCTGCTGACAAAATCAAGGCAGCACTGAGAAAAAAGACCGTTTTTAGAGTTACACACGAGATTTCACCTTTCAGCCCACTCAGCAACCGAAAACAGAACCATTAGAAATGTATGTGCAATAAAAGGTAATATGTTCTTACAGCATCCATCATTTCAGACAGGAAACTGACAAAATCCATATCCCTTTTTCGTTCTCTTTTCCGCTCTCTACTATCAGTCATTCCCTTCAACCACAGGTGAAAACCCTTGAAGTGTTCTTGAATTATTTGTTAGCATGTGATGTTAACATCATGTTTTTAGGTGAAATGGTTTCTGAGAAGCAGCTTCTGAAAGATCAGGCAGCCTTTTATCCTCTGTGAGAGCCCCTCAGGAAGGTATTCCTCTGCCATGTCCCTACATTAATGTCAATGAGATGATTGGGGGAGTGAGGTTAGGAGATACTTCAGACTGTTCTCCTTGGCTGACATATTTCAAAGCAGTCCCAGACACTGATTGCAGCATCAGGGTTGTCTACTGGGAAATGTAATTTAGGGAATTATAACCAGGTCCTTGCTTCAGCTTGCTGAAATCTGGCAACAGGTAACAATCCAGTGTACTGTGTGTGGTGGAAACAAAGGTCTTTAGAAGCAGAAGCAGGCAGCAGCTCAGTTGCCAAAATAATTTTCTGAAGGGTCAGTATAGAATATTTTAGTCAGCTGCCTTTTAAATTAGTTCAATTGCCTCTATCTTTGCCCTTCTTTTGGGTTCAGGTCCTATGTCTGTTCCAGAAAAGTCAGTAGGAAAATGGACCCTGCCATGCATTGCAGTACCATTGCATATCCTAGGCTGTCTCCCAGTGGAAAGAGTTGATCATCTGTGGGTGAACAGCAAGAGCCTCTGTGCTGAATGGTCTGTGATGATAATCAGGTCTCCTGAGAAGTCATTGTAGAGCCTTGGCATTTAAGTCTTCAGAAAATTTTGCAAGCAAATTGGAAAGCTAAGGAAATATAATCTCTGAATCTAGGATAAATACCTGCCATAAGAAACCCAGTCTATTCTGATTTTCTGTCATAAAACTATCCTATTTTATGACAATAGGATAACTTTACTATCTTCATGAGGCAGAAGAGTAGACTTCGCTAATGAGAAAAATAATCACATTTTTTCTGATTAAAACTTAAATAATTACAGAAAACATATTTAAACATTCATTCCTTTGTCTCAGCACAGAATAATATTCAGCATAACTTTTAAAAAATCTTTTTAACTTGTAAGCAGAACTTAATTTCAGCCTTGAGAAATCTGATGGAATTTTTCTCAGATTATCAATGAAAGTGTTGTCAGAAATAGAGTGAAGCATGTGACATATCCAACTCCACCAAAAGATCTTCCAGTAGGTTTATGAATTTAGGTGTAGCACCTGACAGTGGATTAACAGTGCTAGAAAGCATGTACTCTCAAAGCAGGAAACATGGTGCCTTTCTGTTAGTCTTGGCCCTACCTTGGACCTTCATCTGAAGCTTCCTGAACCAGCTGCAGGGGGAAGCGCATAAATCTGTGCCTGGGTATTTAATCCTGACCTTCCTGGGGCTGCCTCAGACACACCAATTACTGCTGACTCTGCATGGACACTGACACCACCTCCTCATTGGAAACTAGGGTGATGCAATCAAACACATTTTTGCTCAGATTGTGAAGACTGTTGGTATTGCTGATTGAGACCTGAAAAAACTTACGTTTTTTATAACTGCTTCTTTTACAAATGTTTTTGAGTTTCTTTAGGTTGGGATCATTTCTGGTCATCATTACACCACCATAAATCTTACAATCAGAGGTGCACATTGTAATAGCCAGAAATCCCAAAACACTGTTTACAAGGTTACAAAGGACAGTGTACATGTGACAACGAAGCAGTATCTATGCCGTGCTGAGGTTGCTTTCTCTTTGTCTGTACCTAGGACTGTACATGGAGCTAGGAACAGGTTCATTGTAGCTGATATGTGAAATTCAAAACTGGGAAAATTGAAGGAAGAAAATCTAAAATTTAAACCATAATCACACCAGCTCTTGGACATGAAATATAATGTATTCAGCAGCTGCACATTCTTCAGGTTGCACCAAAACAGCTGCAAAATTATTGTCTGCCTCAGTAAAAGTGAAATCCAAAAACAGAGGAGTCTGCATCTCAACCATAATGTACGCAGGCCACCACATATGCTACAGCAGTACCTTTCATCAGCAGCCAGCCATAAGAATCAATTACTTCCTAGAAGAGCCCTGGACACATTTTAAACACAGAAAAAATGCTGTTTTCAAGAGGTTACTTTTCAAGACATACAATCAAGTGTCTGACAAAACTATAAGCCTGTACATTACTAAACTGTATAAAAATGACTGACTTGTTCAACAAGCAAATTCCACAGGATCCAGTTCTTCTTTAGGAGGAAGAACAAAGGATACAGCTGTTCCAAGGATAGTGCTTCAGCAGACTTCTGTCCATGCAGCAAGGAGCTCTAGATCAGACTAGAGTGTTTATATTACTTATACCAAACTGCTAAGCCTAAGCAAAGCTGGCACTCCCTTAATTCACAAGAATAACACTACAGAGAAGAGTAGAAATCACAAAGGGAATGGGTCCCTGTAACTCTACAGAAGGAAATACATAAATAAAAAACAAAGGATGTAAATGATGGCTAGCAAGAATCTGTGGAAAAACTTGCATGAGGCAAGGATTTGCAAGTATGCAATTCTATCATTTTACATTTTATTGGAATGAGCAGATACTAGAGGCTTCCTTGTCTGGTTCACAAGTATATCACACCTGCAGAGGGAAAAGAGCATATAGGTTAGTGTCCCTACATAGAAGATAAATAAGCATAACATTTTGTATAAAAACCCTTAACTCATGATATTCAGACTTCCACAAGAATACATCAAACTGGAAAACCAAAGGTTCTCCACATAAACTAAAAATGGACCTGTGAAGGAAAATGTGGAGGCAGGTAACTGAAGCTATAGATGGAGACAGTGGGAATATAGAGCAGCAATGACAGGCGTTGTCTGACATTGGAAAGACCTCTACCATCACAAACTGCATCCTTTTCACAGAACAGTTATTCAGACTGCTGGCCAGTGGTAATAGCCTTTGCTGGTCACAGACAGAAAGGATGGAACCACTCAGCAGTGCAGGAACCAAGGCAAGGGAAGATGTCTTTTACCTGAGTACAGTTTATGCAGTGCAGCAGAGAGGGGCTCCATCCACATTCCACTGCAGACATTTAAGGGCCAAGATATTTCAGAAGAAATATCAGACTGTCACAGTTTAGTAACAGTGTTCCCCAATTTAGTACTTCCATTGAAAAGAACACTGCAAACCATTACTCTCACTGCTCCAGTGGGAGATACAAAAGGTGAATTATTTGATTATGAGTTCAGATAAGAACAATTTACTGGAAACAGCAATGAGATGAAAAACCAAACAGTAACAGCAACAATAGTAATAATAACAGTGTACAAAAGAAAAGGTGATTTGTATCACCAACGTGAGACAATGGACATTGGTGGATGGACCCTATGCCCTCCACATTTGCTCACAACCAGAAACCACACACATCTTCTTCTCCAAAGTGAGAATTCCTCAGTTACACACACACACACACACACACACCCATCCAACTCCCCTCCCCCCAACCAGTGATGTGCATGGTATAGAATGATGTAGACAGACCCATGTAGCTCCGGGATACACCCCCTCACAGCTAATATGGAAAAATTAACTCTGTTCTGGCCAAAACAAGGACACGGGCAGAGACAAACACATATCTAGAGCCAAACAATGGATGAGAGGATTGAGTCTTTCATTAGTAAATTTGCAGATGACACTAAGCTGGGATCATGTGTCAATCTGTTAGAAGGTAGGAGGGCTCTGCAGAGAGACCTGGAACTATTGTATGGATGGGCAGAGTCCAATGGGATGATGTTTAACAAGTCCAAGTGCCATTTTGGCCACAATAAACCCCTGCAGTGTTACAGGCTGGGGTCACTGTAGTTGGAAAGGGACCTGGGGGTACTGGTGCCAGCCGACTGCACATGAGCCAGCAGTGTGCCCTGGTGGCCAAGAAGGCCAGTGGCATCCTGGCCTGTGTCAGGGACAGTGTGGCCAGCAGGAGCAGGGAGGTCATTCTTCCCCTGTACTCAGCACTGGTGAGGCCACACCTCGAGTGCTGTGTCCAGTTCTGGGCCCTCAGTTTGGGAAGGACCTTGAGACGCTTGAGCACCTCCAGAGGAGGCAGCGAGGCTGGTGAGGGGCTGGGAACACAAACCCTGTGAGGAATGACTGAGGGAGCTGGGGGTGTTTAGCCTGGAGAAAAGGAGACTCAGGGGTGACCCAATCACTCTCTAGAACTCCCTGAAAGGTGGTTGTAGTCAGGTGGGGTTGGTCTCTTTCTCTGGGCAGCAACAGACAGAACAAGAGGTCACAGTCTCAAGCTACACCAAGGGAAATATAGGTTGGATATCAGGAAAAAGTTTTTCACTGGAAGGGTGATAAAGTACTGGAATGGCCTGCCCATGGAGGTGGTGGAGTCACCATCCCTGGATGTGTTTAAGAAAGGACTGGATGTGGCACTCGGTGCCATGGTTTAGTTGAGGTGTTCAGGCATGGGTTGGACTAGATGATCTTTAAGGTCTCTTTCAACCTAGTCATTCTGTGTGATTCTGTGTGAAAGAAGGTTATGAAAATGAGCTGAATTCTTCCCAGAAGTAAATCTTGAAAGTTGTTTCACAAACAAGTTTGGCAGGGCTATCTCTGCAAGTACATGAATGACAGCACTGCAATGATGGATCACTGTGTCTTAATGTGACATTACAAATGAATTCCCTGTCCCCAGTGCTAAATCCTAACCATCAACATGTAGGATGGAGAAATGAGTACCACTGCGAAACACATTCAGCAGAAATCCAGCTGATAAGAAACAAAAATCTATGAGGATAGGCTGTCATGAAACCGCAGGTGGAGAAAAAACACTTTGTGATGACAACCTGCTTTCATCACAAGACTAACACCCATTACATCAGCCATACCTCCTGCACAGAAGGTAGAAATACAGGGAAAATAAATTAACTCACAAATAAATAAGGTGAGGGAGTGGTGAGTGTGCAGTAAGAAATATGTCTTTGGAACCTTTTGCATTATTTGACTGATGATATCAGATGCAAGGAGCACAAATAAAATGCTAACAAAGTTAGAAGACCATGGATGTTGTAGTAAATTTTGTTATCTCAAATAAATGTGGCAAAAGGCTGTTATGATGGACAGCTTCCTGAATGAGGAGGCAGAGGATAATACATTCAGAGGAAATGCTTAACAAGATAGACTATGTGGGACACAGACTAAAGACTGAATGTTGCATTTTCTTGGCTTCTTCTCTTTCTTTATTATACATTGCAGAAAATGTAGCATGTTGTTCCCACTGAGGGCAACCAATCTCCTGACATCTCTCCAGGCACTTGATGGAACTGTTGTAGTACAGATTGTTTTTGTTGAGGTTAAAAGTTAAACAAAATTCTGACTTTAAACATGTATCGGAAAATATGCTTGGGCAAAACAGAGTCCTCAGGGCTAACCAATGAGTCAGATGATTAAAGTTCTGCTTGGAACAGTTCATAAAACAATTCCCAGTTTGTGTCTGACAAACTTCCTTTGTCACCTGTGGGTTTTGTTAGTTACCTTCTACCCTTCCAAGAACAAACCTGTACTTTCTGCTTGTCATCATTAAGTGAAATGAAAAGCTTTTGTTAACCACTTTGAGTTGTTTGACTGTGATAAAATAGTTTTGATTAGAGACTGTTTTATGTTACTTTCCAGAGTTTATTTTTCCTTTTAGAGGTAATATGAGACCATAGGTTAGATTTAAAGTTTTCTTAAGAAGTCTGTCCAGAGGTAATAGATACTTCAGTGAAGAAAAGGCTATCTGTCTTCACTTGCATTATGCTTGCTGTTTGTCTTCTTCATAACATCAAATGCATTTTATCTGCTGTTTCCAATACCATCAGCAGTCACAACTTGCAGCTGACCTCTTTAAGATAAGTACATACTCTTAATGTGAGCTTTCTAATTCCCTATTAAACAATAGAGTTGAGCCACCTCCTGGTTCTGCTCGGGATGGGGGATTTATAACAACCCCAGGCTGAAAATACACATGTTCATAAGCTTGACATGGAAATAGAGAAACCAGGAGTGAAAAGTCTGTAATGAGAACTGCACCCATCCCAAGCAATATCATTTGGATCCAACTTGTAGAAGGGGGTGATGGACAAAATAGAAGAGATAAAGACAGAACTGAAGATTTGTATAGGATATTTTTAAAGCTAAACTGTTTCCATTTTGGGCAGCTTGGTGTTTAAAGAGTGATTAACCAGCATTACTGAAAACTATTGTTTTCAGAAAACTATTGGTCAGGAATATCAAAGGAGAGGAGGCAACTGCAGATGAACAGATTAAAAGAAATAATCAAACAGCTACCTCAAAAATTTCAAGACATTTCAAATTTTCCCTCACACGGCAGATACCTATTCCTCAAGGACTATGTTTAAGGGAAGTTGGCAAACACAGGACCTGAGACATATGGGTTCCTTTATCAAACATACAGGAAGAAAATGAAAGAATATTGCCTTTTGAAGACTCACAGCAGAGATTGAAAAAGAAAGACTCGACTTCAATCACTATTAATGAACTAGTTAAGTCACTATTAATTAGCTAGTTAAGCACTGTTACAGATCTCTGTGAGAAGGCTCCTTGGCCTTCAATATCTTCTGTCCAATGGGCAAGAAAGTGATTGTCAAGGTATGCTCTAGGGATTGTACCAATGAAAAAAACTAATGCCTCCTTTTCCTCTCCTGGCTGAAGACACTCCTCCCAGATTTTGAAGGTACTGCATGGACAGAGGTACTGACTCAGTAAATTCAGCTGCTGCTGCTGTTCTGCTTCATACACCAGTGGAAAAGGGAAGAACCAAGCATTTTATATTACCATGCATCTATTTTAAAACAGATAATCAATACCAACAATTAATAAACAATATGTATTTCATCTCTGTTATGAATCCTTACACAATTTTCAAACCTGCTAATTCATAGTTTATATTTTTAAGAACAAAATTTCAATGTTATAGAAGCCAGACATAACTGTGCACTGAAATTTTCCACAGTTAAAACAAATAAATAATTCAACACATTAAAGAATAATTCTAAGAAAAGCCTAATGCCATTTTTAATGTGGAATTGTGCATTTGTGTTGTGTGTTTATTTGCTTGATTGGTTGGCTTTATTCTTGAAACCCTACATCAGAATGTAGGTAGGGCCAATATATAGAGACATGGAATGATATAGATTGGATGGGACCCTGGATGCTTGTGATCCAATTCTCTGCTCGAAGCAGGGCCAGTTTTGAAGTGAAGTGAAGACTGCTTGGCCCTACCAAGCTTGTTGTATCTCCAGTGACAGAGATTTCATCATCTCTTTGGGCAACCTATGGATTAAAAAAACCCAAACTTTCTTGACAAGAATACAGGTAAAGGCACAGCTAATGCATATTGCCTGACATCTTAGGTGACTCATACAGAAGTGTAAACAAGTAATTCTTAGGTCATATTAGAAGGTTTACAGTAACTTTTCTGGGATATCCCACCTCCAAGGTGGTCCTTTTGCTCTTCCTAGGCAGTCTTACAGCCTAACAGTCTTGGACCAGATTTCAGCAAATAATCAGATGAGATAAGCTCATCTCATTTTATCTCCTTTTTTTCAAGAACGGCCACAAATATTGCTTCTTTTTCTCCACTGTTTCCAAGTATGGGAGGTTGGTGGGGGTTATTTTCACTGCACAAGTTAGCTACACTGTCAGACTATTCACTTTCATCATTGATATGGTACCTTTTTAAAACAAACAAAATCATAACATGGTCTTAGCAACACTGATGTTATTAGTTCAGAGAAGTGAAGCAGGGCTGTCGCTTTGGTAGACTCATTGCATTTAAATCAAAGAGCATTCTGCACAGTTTTTCCAAAATTCACTAGCACATGTCTCTTTGTTTTGATTGCTTATGGCCATGCTTTTCTTTAGTATGCAATTGTGTGTTACTGATGAAGATGTCAAATCAGTAGCCCTGGGAATACAGCCTCCTGCTTTCCCTTAAAAGAGTTATACTGCAAGGATATCAGAGCAGTGTGCCAGCTAGGAGAGTGACTGACGTCAAGAGGAGCAACCTCTGTGTTCAGTCTGCATCAGGTCTGTCAGTTACTGTGTAGTGACCAGGAAGAATTTGTTGTAAAAATAACATTTGTGTACTATAAACTGAGGAGGTAAAAAAGAACTTAAGTTCAACTGCAAACACACTTCCTCATGTGTTATCTTAAATTAAATACCATAGAAGTTCTGGAAACACACAAGCAATTAACTTTGTGTTCCCATAAACTCTACAGACACAACATGAAGGATTGTGGCCAAGGCTGAGCAGGTATTTTTAGTTGAAATCTAAACCCTCTGAAGCCAGTTGCATTCAAATTAGCCAGTTCATCATGTATTTTCTGGTTCAAGGCTTCACTGCAGCAATGTGACAAAGGAGCAGTTTTCACCTGGGTGCTTTTTCTCCAGCCACTCCCTCACTACAACTGTCACTGTCACCATGTGCTTTGTACTTCCACGCAGCAGTGCTCACCATGGCACAGGAGCCAAGAAAGTAGAACAGGTCGAGGACTCCTGCCCAGGCTTCCTGCAGAATGGCTGTCAGAATGAGCAGAGGGAGAGCTGATTCCAGTGGGGATCATGGGAGGGAGCAACAGCGCAAGGAAAACTCTGTACATCTGCAAAGTTGATGTGGCTTTCCCCCAGAACCAGATAGGCTGAGGAAGCATCAAGACATTGCACGGCTGACATTTCTTAGTGGTTGAGAAATGAAAGCAAAGATTGAGAAAAGGATTTATGGCAGTAGCATGCTGAAAGAAAGCTGTGACAGAGGCAGAAGAGAAAGAGAAGAAGATGAAATGATGTTCTCAGAAGGAGAAAGGGATTGTGACAGATGCAAAAGAGGGAGGAGTAGGAACCAAAAAAAAAACCAAACAAAAAAAAAGTCCTTATGCAGACTACCATATGGTCACATTTGCCTGGCTGACACAGCAAAACCCTCAGTGGAGATGTAGAACACATGAGAAAGAGGAGAGTGAGTAAGAAGAGGCAGCAGGATACTTCCTTTCCACAATTCTCCTTACAACTCTCCTCATTTATATAAGCACATTTAAATATGCCTCAAGTAAACAAACATCTGTAGTATTAATTTCTTTCCACATCCCAAGTCCCATCCCAGCACAATCTACTCACATGACAACTGTCAGGCCACCCACATGCACCAGAGCTCCTGGATGCTGCCTCCTATTTTGATCTGTTTTAATCACTAGTGAGTGTTGAGCCAGCAGCCTCTGAGAGAGCTCCTGCACATTTTTTGCGTGGACCCAATGCACCAAAAACTGCTAAGCCAGGAGTCTCAGCAAGGCTGTGCATTGGCATCATCCACATCAGCCAGAGACATAAGCCAGAGATCTTCCCAAGACTCAAGTTTGGAAGCAGCCTCTGAATCTCTGGAGCTTGTGAAGGGTCAACAGCAGGCAAGCAACCTCAAGGCCACCTAGCCAAGGGCGTTAGTGCTTGCCTTTGGCATCAACATCAGCTTTGAAAGTCACAGGTACCACTGAAGGCTATACATTTCCTAAGTAGCTCTAATGAGGCCTTGATACTTTGGTGACTTGTTTCTCAGCATTGTCCCAGAAAATGAAGAGACCAAAGGTCTGAAGTAATCCCCAGAATATGTGAGTGAGTATGCTCTTGCCTACATACCTCTGCAGTGCTTGAGACCTGCAGTTGGTCTTGCTTCTACTGAAACAGGTTTCTTGGCATCCTCATACCTTTCTTCAGTCTTCTTTCACTCCTTTCCACTTTCAAAAACTGTCCTTATAGATGTGCTTCACTTTTAAGCTATTTTCCACATGCTGGCTCTGTAGCCTTTCTTTATTATCTTTCTTCTTATTCTCTCTAGGTGCCATACAATCATGTTTCATTTTTTTATTTTGTCATTGCAGGCCAATGACTGACACCTCTAATCCTTCATTCATTCCTCTGTTCAGGACTTTAGATACTGTAAATGTGGGGCACTCTACAAATCCCACTATTATTTATGAGAGCCATGCTAGTCTAAAAAAGCATGAAAAATTATACTCAGCAGACCTTGATTTTATTCCGACACATCATTAACTATAACTGTGAATTAGTCAAATGCATTAAAAATGTGATGTAGCAAAGTTTACTAACAAGGGAAAAACTGACACTAGTCAAAGCTTCAGCTGAGACTTGAGTGAGCTAACTGGCAAAACATTCTGATTTATTTTTCACAGGGAAAATATGATCACTGCATATTTACAGCAATGACTGAAGGTAAGTACATTCTGTAAAGTGCTACTGAAATGTATTTCCTTCATTTACTTGACAGCAAAAGGAAGTAATGAATGCCTTAAACCACAGAAAATATTGATATTATGAAAGATAAATGGAGGTCACATTCATTTACTGCAGCATGCAGAGTGGCCCATATTTTACTAGGTTCAGCTAGAGTTCATGGGAAATTATTTTGGTAGTTTTTCTCCTGGGCTGTGCAGCAGGCCACTGGGAACTGGGCCCTGCAGTGGTTGCCTCCCAAGGATGGCAATCTGGTATTACAGCTGACAAGGGTTACTTGAGGAAGAAAAGCACAGTGCTGGGCTGCTGAATGGTTTTCCTGCAGCAATTCTTGACCTTTTTTTTTTCTGGATGGGGTTCTGAACAACCTGGTAAAGTGAAAGATGTTCTTGCCTTAGGGGGGCAGAAGGGGTGGATCTCTTTAAGACCCATTGCAATCCAAGGCATTCTATGATTCTGTGATTATCACAAGAGAGTAAGTCTTGGCTCATTAAGTTATATACACATTGAGGAACGAGACAAGAGGGAAGGCAATATATCAGTGGCATACGAATTGCCACTCAGATCTGAAAATGCAATAACTTCAGTCACATTCCTTTCTACACTATGTAAACACTCCAGCAAAACAACTTCTGGGACCTTGGATTAGAATCACCAGATTGTCAGGTAAATGCTTGGAAGTACTGTTATGAAGCAAACCCGATTTCTTCTCTGTAGCAGATAAAGTCAGTCTCATGCAGCCAGTACAACAAAACACAGAACAAAACATAGAATAAAACATACAACAAAACATGGACTTCACTATGTCAAGCCCTGTCAGAGATTGCCCAGGCTTTCAATGTCAATGGAGGGCACTCCACTGGGACAAGGAACGGAGGGACCCCATTCACAAAACTGAATCTTAGAATCACTGATTTTCTATTCACCTTCTTTCTAAACCTTTCACAAAACAAAATGAAAACAAAACCAAAAAACCACAAAACCACAAACAAAGATAGAAACAAACAAATACCCACAACAACAACAACAGGACCAACCACCTGCCAATTGGAAGAGATTAAGATAGATTTCAGAAGAAAAATTTATTTTCTGTTAACTGATATACTTAAAATTAACCTCAGGTTAAATACATTCCCTCTTTTTGTGTCTACCTGAGAAAGTGCTATTGCATTATTTAGGCTGGGGAGTTTTTTTTACCACATTTTCTGCTGGAAAAGCTGTCCCTAATTTAAAAATATTTTTATTATGTGCAGCCAGCATAAAGTCCTTGTGATACATCTGTGTGCTGAAGGTGTCAGCAGAAATGTAGGAAAATGCTGTAAGATTTCAGAAGAACTCTAAAGCAAAAGTACAATTTTCTGAGTGAAAATTGAACCATATGGCAATATCCAGCTGAAAATTTGGAACAACTTATTCAGGCATCTTTACTGGCACAAAGAAAATTGTCGGCAGCAAAACACAGGTGAAACACTGTAGAAGATGGAGCTGGCTTGCAATGTGTAGGGGCAGGCCAAAGCTGTTGCAGGTCTCTGGAGAGGAAAAGGAGGATGCAGAGTGCTCTGGTGCAGCCCTCCTGGGCTGTGTGGGCATGGCACTGCACACGGGCTCTGCCAAGCTCGGGCAAGCCCCGACCAGCTGAGCCCATCCTCAGTTCCGTGCTTCTCCCTGGGTCTCCACTAACACATCCCAAGGGTTCTCCCTGGCCCGAGGAGCCCTGGGTTCACACACACTACCTGAAGGTGCAGCCAGAACAGCCAAACAACACTTTTCTGAGATGTCTTAGCCAAGAGTCAAAAGCAAAATGCAAAGAGAAGGTTAGGGTTTATTTTTCCCTTAAGAAAGGTCCTCAGGTATTTTAATACATTTCAGCTATATTTTTGCTTACTATTGCTTATAATAATCCCATGGAAGCTTGAAATTAGAATATGTCTGATACCTGATTTTTTTTTCTCTTTTATTTTTCTCTTTTTCTCTTTTGATTTCTGATTTATTATGGTAGGTCTGTAAGAAACACAGCTGCTCATAAAACTCCATTTTTCCTTATACCTGCCCCTTCCAATCCCCTCCCCTCCCCCATCAAAAAAAAATTACATCTGCCTGTATTTTTTCAATGTTTTCATCTTTTTCAAAAAGATGTTTCTCCAGGTATCAAAAATTCAGAAAAAATGTATTTTGGGAGGAGATGATGCTTTATTTCTCCAAGACAGCAAGTATTTTCAGGATGATTTGCGTTTCACTAGAAAAAATGTGTCCTGTTTTCTCCAGGACATATTTCAACAAAACTTTTTAATGACGTCTTTAACAAATAGTATTTAACTGCAATGTGTGATCCTTACCTACTTTCAAACAAATTTAAGCAAACAGCACAGTGAATTTTGCAATTAAATGTAAGCAAATATAAGCTACATTTTGAATCTGGAAAAACATTCTTAGCAAATGTAACTACCACCATCCCAAAAGGCACATAAGGATACAGATTTAGGTTAGGAAACAAAATTAGTTGCCTTGCAATTCAAAACGTTTCTTAAAATAGTGTTTTAAAAAATAGAGGAAAAATTACCTTTTGATATATTTCTCTGTTTGAACATGATAGATTTTACACCACAATGAAGAGTCCTGTTACACTTCCAAAGACTCCTCTGAGCAACTGAGGTGTGACCACAGTGAGACAAGTCAGATAGCATAGCTCAAGCCCACTGCCTCACACGGGATCTTTAATTTCTTGGCTCCCATATTTCCCTGAACTGTAGAGCCATTTATGAAAAATGTTGATTTCCTGTAAGAAATAAAATTCTTGCCATGGAGTCGTTCAGTGATTTATTCTTTTCAGGTACCACAGACAGTAAAATTATGCTGAGTTGAGATTTTGGTAGCATTTGCTTTGAGGAGGGCAGGTGCAATTGGTCATAATTATGCTTAGAGGCTGTTCTGTATGGTTTCTCACCCAAGGCAGTAAATCAATTATGGCAGAGCCAGTCCAAGCCAAAACCCTAGATGTTAGCTACAGTATCAGGGACTTTCATGCATGAAGCAATATGGCACCTTTACATCACAAACAATGGGTTGTGGAAGAGGACTAGGCTGTAGTTTCAAGGTAAAAAAAGAATAAATAATTTTTCAAATAAAACAACATACAGTTGCTTTAGTGCATTCAGGTTTACTTTAATATTTTTGAAGGTCTCTCATTCTTACACATTTTTTAAGCAAAATCACAAGCTTTTAAACCTAAGGGTTTTGGTTTTTTGGCTGATGGATAAAGTAGCTTACCAGCAAAATTCTGACTTGCAAAAACTGTTTACTATATTAGTGTTCTGGAAGAGAAGTGAGTGACAGGGTTTAATTTTATTACCCAAAAAATACTTACACTAGAAAGAAGAGACCCTACTTTGCCACTTGACAAGCTTCCAGGGAGAAAAGCACATACCACAAAATAAAAATAAACACTTTCAAGTGGCACAGCTGGATACTAGCAGGAGTTACCACAAGTTCAAGGAGTTCTCTCATGCCTTTTCTTACCCTTTTGATTTGACTAGAGCAGAAACAATTTGAGATATAAGATGACTTGCAGGTCTAGTAGCCTGACAATCTTTTTGTTCATCAGAATCATACTGACATGCACTAGTTAAAGTACCAAGGACCTAAAAGACAGGCTCTGAGCTGCTTTCATAAACATTGCCTTCCCTTGAAACATACAAGGCACCAGGCAAACACTCCTGAGGATCTGACACTTAGATGCTGAATGATCCAGCACCTACAACTCACATAAGTACTTCTACTCATTGAAAATTCAGTCTCAGCGCATACTTACATGTACAGTTTTCTCCACACCTACATGCATGCCAATAAAATTTGATGAGTAGAATGTCCATAGGAAGAAAAAAAATTAATATAAAAAGAAACAAATTTGGCATGGATAAAGCCAAAGAATTTAGCAGTGAAATACCTCATCGCAGAAGGGATTTTTCACAGTTTGTCCAGCTACAACATTTACCACTGTGACAGGTGTGTCATTTACTTACCTAGCTGGTGCATATGACACATGGTTGTGCCTACCTGTTTCACAAGAGCACTTTGCCATTTATGGTTTGAAACTGTAGCTGTGTACACCCAAATGGAAAAGGGGAGAAATCAATGAGAACTGAAAGCGCTTGCTTTCTGAATCATCCTGACTTATTACTAGATGAGATCAAAGGAGCTAAAGGATATCAGGGAGATACTGCCTGTGGTGGAACATCACATCACAAGTAAGAAGCAATGGAGACAGTGCAGGTTATGTCCAATTAGATTGCTACAGGGGCAAACTAGGAACATGTCCATGGACACTGCAGTGTCTCTGCTGATGGCTGGTAACTTCTTGGAGTTCTGGTTGTATCATACCTTTGAATAGTCACTCACAAGTGAAATATTGAAAATTAAGAACAGACCTAGCAGAAAAATAGAGCAGCACTAACAATGGCTGAGGAGCTGTTTTAAAGGCCTGTTCTAAAGAATGATGGGAATTTATGCAAGCAAAAATTATCAGCCTTGAGATAGACACTACAGAAAGATATCATGAGCATTAGTGTAGTTTTTCACTAGCACATATTTTACCGGATAGTGGAAAGTGGCTTTTGAGAGTACAGACATTCTTCTTTCTTGTTCTGAAAAGCAAACAAAACAAGGGCAGAAAACTCACTATCAAGTAGAATATGCATCCATACACTCTCAGTGACATGCTAAATACAATTTGGTCACCAGGTGACTGGGCAGGAAAAAGCCACATGGTTCTGCCTCACTGAGTAAGCAAGCTGTCTCTTTCCTGCTTACATTTGTTTCAGCAAATCCCATAGAAGCCTTGCCTTGCCTTCACCACTCATCCCTCGCTCTCCCATTGACACCATTCCGTTCTGTTATGTTTCAGGAAATCAAACACTTATGCTAATGATGCAAACTCCTATGTTGAAAAGGACAAGAGTAGAGTGGCGAAAAAAGCTCTCAAGATATGGACTGTTTTTTGTGATGTCATGTCCAGAGCCAAGGCCAAGAAGTCTTTTAGATGGAATGACTTAATCACTTGTCTTCAGAAAGAAGAGTCTTTCTCAGTATGGACTTTAACCATTTTCTCTTCCATGGAGTCTCTATGTGTAATATATTAGTTTTTTATCTGAGTGCTACTTCTAAGCAATAACTGTCAAGTATGTATATGGAATAATAAAATACTTAATACTCCTTTATTTTTTTTTAAGCACTTTATGTGGAAAGACATCTGTAGTGAAGATATAAGTTTGTACATTTGTTAAACTAATGTTCTAAAAGGTAAGCTATTCCAGACTGGAAATAAAGTCAATATATTCTGAAAAAAATAATATACATTCATCTATACAAACAGTTGTACAATCTTCCCTCTCTACTGTCTCTTTTCAGTTTATTGAATTATTACTGTGGAATTATTACTTTCTTTCCCTTCCAAATCAAGGAATTTTCTATTCAGCAATTTTCATTTTAAAGCCAATGGAGTACACTTCATAGTCATTAAAAGTTACAAGTGGTATTGGAAAAGGTTCAATGAACCATGGATCATTTATGAGCTTTTCTGTCACAGCATCAAAGTCTGAGAAAATAATTTGCTAATGTTATTTCCTCTTCTCTATTGTTCCTACTCCATGTCTGAATACCAAAAAGCCTTGAAGACTTCAAATATTTAAACAGTTAGAACAAAAAGTGTTACCCAACTGATTAATTTTCAAAGAAATTCAGCATAAAAGTATCACTTTCGGTGTGTCAGTTCTACCACTCTAGTCTTCCTTAAAACACAGATTCCTTCTCACCACCTTGTTGTTCTGCAAGGGAATTGTCTCTCACATTAAACACCTCACCTGCCCTTTTCCTGTCTACAGTGTGCCTTTTTCCAAAGTGGAAAGAGCCCAACAGAAGTGAGTCAGACATCTACCGAGGCAAGTTTGATCAGGCCTTCTTTTTCTTGCAAAATGAAGTGTTTGGGCAGAACCAAAGACCATCTACCCAAAGAAAAAGAAAATAAACCTGGGTCATTTCAAGCTATGGAGAAATTAGAAATCAACCAAATTAAGATAAGAATTCTTTAAAGAGGCAACCCACTTAAACAGAATTTTACCTCAGTAGTTAATGTTGATGCCCTTCATTGTTACACCTGTGTGCCACCAGAGCCAGTCTGCGTTGTGAGGTTTTACTGTGGACTCCCTGAAGATGCTGGGACTTCTCCCTTCAGGGACCTAAATCTCTGCTCAGGGACAGAAATTGGCTTTCATTAGCATAACCTGTGTTGCCACTTATTCTGCTTCCAGAGATATTATATGGAAGAATCTGGGAATCTGAAGAGATGACATGTTAGGAAAGAAATTAGTTTCTGTCAAGGGGCCATTTGCTTTTCTTTCTGGTCAGGACACTCTCTGACAAGAAATGGAGCTCCTTGCTGCTGCTACTGGATGCTGTCCAATTTTTGTCCATGTTTTGGAACTGAAAGGATGACCTGCCTGGAGCATGCCTGGCGAGTTGTCACAGCTCCTGCTGTCAATGCCACACAGTTCCTTGTTCTTCCTTCCTTTCCCTCTTCTTTGTTCTGGGGTCAGTCCAACGCATCAACCATCCTGCACACCTGTCAGGAGGCTTTCAGCGCCACAAGCACAGCTCAGGCAAAGCTTGGTGACATGGTTTGGAAAGGGTACTCCCTAGCTTAGTGCTCTCCAAAGCATGCTGCTGCTCGCTCGCTCGCTCCCTCCCCCTCTTCCTGAAGTGGGATAGAAGAGAACTTGAGGTACAAGAGGTAAAGGCCATGGGAGGAGAACTGGAGTCACAATATGTAAAGGCCATGGGTTTAGATAAGAACAATTTACTGGAACAGCATGAGATGAGAAAACAAACACTGACAGCAACAATATTCATAACAAAGTGTACAAAAGAGAGAGTGATTCACTTGCAAAATGCTCTTTGCAGAGCTTGACCTGACCAAAGCCACACCACGTCAACTGTTCCCTACAGCTTGGAAATGGCATTATTCAACTTCTCCCTCTGGATTGGAACCAGCGTTATCCAACGGCTCCTTCCAGCTTGGAACGAGTGAACCACACCACCTCTCCTTCCATCATCTTTACTTGACCAGAAGGAAAGCCTTCTCCTTGGAAGAGACTCCCTTCCCACTATCCCTGGCAATGATGTGATGTGGCACAGAAAAATCACTGGGTCCTAACCATGCTCTTCCTGGCTGCTGCAAAAATTGACCTTGTCCTGGCTGGAATCAAAATACCTGGCAAAAACTCCAAGGCATGTATTATTGCAGCTTGTTAATGCAGCGATGCCTGAAAATATTGATGTACAAGGTCTTCCCTATCATGCCACTGAAGGTTGTGATTTTACCACAAATGTTATTCATTTGATACTGAGTACAGGTCTGCAGTTTCTGGGTGCTCTTCTTTCTTATTGGAGACATGAGAATCCAAATAATCACGTGCACGAAAAGTTCTCTCAATACCAGGGGCTTTTCCTCTTATTAGCAAGTATCAGCAGAAAAATCATAGTCTTGGTGGGGATTTCTCTTCCTATTTTAAAATTAAAGGGCAAGCCATGAAATCCCAGTGAAACCAGACTGTAAAAACATAGCTCTCTGTCTCATCACCACCATCTCAATATTTCATCAGTGCCACTGATGCAGAAAAGACTAAAGTGTCTACACCATCACAGGAGCTATCTCCAAATTTCCTGCCACTATAGTTGTTCCTTTCTATAAAACACAATTAAAACTATTGTTAAAATACATATATCAAGGGAGATTTTCCAAACTGCAAAAATAATTACTGTATTTTCCATTAGCATTTCCATTTTCCATTTTCCTGGTCATTCAGGATCTTTAATCAGATGCAATGTATATGAGGATAATTTCCAGGAGATCCCCACGGACTTGGCATAGACAGCAGACACCGAGAAGGAACTATAAATTGTGTATTTCCAGTGGCCTTACACATGATGGGCACCACAAATGGAGTTAACTGCAGTCTTTTGCAAAGTCACTGATGATAATTACAGACTGACTTAGAAGTGGGTGAATGAATAAAGGCGGTTGTAAAAATTCATGTGCAAATTCCATGAGATTTTGGGATTAACAGTTTTTAAATAGTCTGTAACATATTAAAACTGCTTGCAGAGAACACATTTTCTTTCTGAGATGTACTTTGGAGCAAATTTTGAGGAAGATATGAATCAAAGGCCTTGGATCAAAATCATCATTATACCACTCTGAAACCACAACCATTGCCCAAACCAGGCAAAAGAAAGAGGAGAACAGCAAAAAAGATGTCTTTGCCAGACCTGGAATATCCTGTGCTTTACCGAGTCCAAGTGGTGGAGTGAGTTTGCTTCCCCCTTGCACCCAGAACACTGAATTAGCCACAGCCTGCTTTGTGCACAATGCAGAGAAGTCACAGAACCTCCTACCTTCAAAACCCCTTGGTAATGAGTGATTAAAAGCTTCACAGCAAGTCAAGGCTCCCACTGAACCATCACAGCATACCTGGGTGCAAAGGATCCCAGCTGAATAAAGTTTTAGACGGGTGGTCACTTTGCTGATCTCTAATGTAAATGTCACTCCCTGTGTAACATGAGCAGCTAGAAAGGAGAACTAAAGAATGGCTACTGAAAATCCATTACCTCTAAGAACTTTTCCACAGCTCTCTGTTTTCACCACTGTGTTAAACAGCTATTTAATCCCAGACAACAATACACATTTCTTTCACAGCAGTCAGCATGCCAGCAACATTTATATATTGTGGAACTTGCACTTATTCAGCAAAAGTAAAAGGAGCACACTCTGCTTGAATAAACATGTTTAACATGCCATGGCATCAGCTGCTTGCTGCTGGGAGAGAAGAACTGAAATGATACATTTTTCATCCTCCACTGATCCACTGCTGCAATGAATGACCTGTTAAATACCCTTCAAAGCTGACAAGCCAGGAAGGCTGAGGTTGTTCAGGTCACTTTTGCAACAGTGAGCACTGTTAAGTTCAACAGACATTGGCTGCAGTGGTTTCTTAGTATGACTGCAGAGAGCTACTCACTGCTAATTAACCTCTGGCTGCACGTCTGATACATCCTAAATCGCGGCTGTGACTTTTCAGAGGTGTGGGTTCTGTGACCTGAGAGGTCCTTCCGCTCTCAAGCTGTCACGCTTGCACATCACTGCTTTGGAACAGTTTATTTCCAGAGGACATTTTAAATAAGACCTGAAATCACATTAAGTAATCTCTGGGTGCTTTCCTCCTTGGAGTATACCCACCCATTCCTGTTCTTTTCAAGGAGCATTGACAATGAGAAAACAGCAACATTTGCCTCTTTTTTCTGTTCACATGACTAGAATTTATTTTCCTCTGAAGTATCATTCATCAAACAATCACAGCTCATGTAAACTTCTATAATTGAGTTCCTGGGGCTGCTGCTAAGATTAGTGCTTAGAATATCTTAACCCAGAAGCAAGGATGTTGCTGGTTGAGGCAATAAAGACATTGAACTCTACCAAGTTCATTTCCCATGTAAGAGCTCAAGGTCGAGGACTACCACTCAGAAGTATGGGGTGGGTGCAGATCCGTTTTTCTATCTGTGGTTCCATTCACAGGTAGGTTTTAACTGAACACTCAAATGCAGGATTAGCTCATTTTGATGGTGTTTTTTCCAGGCTGGTTGTAAATAGCAGGATTTTAGTTTTGTTTTAGTTTGTTTTCAGTCAACAGTGATAGCAGAAGTCATAGTGCAGAGTAATTCAGCAGGAACTTATCCCTGAAAATGTGCAAGCAAAAGTGACACACACAAATTGTTTTCTGTTATTATATTGATGAGTAAAGTTCATGCTGTCTATTGTCAAAACAAATCCTAATAACACTGACTTCATCTTTAAACAGCTCATAGCATGGGAATTTAGCTAATAATCCATTCCTGGATAGCTATGTTTTCCCCCTTTATACTATTGTAAAGGAAGAATTGTATTCTCCTTTTAATTTTTCTCTCAGTATCCACTCTTGTTGATAGCTACACAATATTTTCCATTGTAAGAATTTTTTAGCCCATATTTTTCTCTGTGTGATCATGAATCTGTAGTTTCTGAGGAAAATCTTGCTTGGTGATGATTTTTAGCTGGGCTGTTTCTTCAAAACTAGTACCCAAGTTATTTCTCAGCACCTTGAATAGGGAAGGAAGAGTAAAAAGCAAATTCCTGGCTTTGCTCTGTCACAAGCTAAAGAAACAGAGTCTCAGTACGTCTGCTCTTTTTCCCAGAGCTGAATGAGAGCACAGGAGAAGTAGAGAACAAATGTGAGTTAAACTCTTCAATGAAGTCTGGCACCCACAGATTTTTCCTTCTGCATCTTCCATATAACATTCATTACCACTCATGACTGCTCCCTCTGTTCCATTTAGTCACAGGCTAAACCTATTGTCCTTTTCTGACCGCAGCTTATTCATTCTGCTGCTCATGACAAGGGGTACCAGGCAGTGGGTCATTATCACCATTCTAACAAGGAGCTTTGAACTGATGGTTAGATCCAACCAGCAAACTGTGTATTCACGTGGCCTCAGAAGAGCAGGAAGTGTGGCATTTTCTAAACAAGTTTTAAATGAAACAAAGCAGGTCATGGGTTTGTTGTCTTCCAATAAATGCAGGAAGTGTCTCACTATCAGGGTGCAGATTCTCACATATAGTTTTGCAGAATTGCAGACTATTTCTGCTGACAGTTACTGCTGGAGAAAAAAAGGGTGTTGGAGGAATTTTAATTTTAATTTAGTCTCTCTTCCCACATCAGGATGTCTCCCTCCCTTTCACCCAAACTACACTTAATCCTAATGATTCTTTTCCTGAAAAAGTAGTTCCTTTGGTATTTACTAGAAAGTAACAATTGAATTTTTCATCCTTATGGTCATAGAATAAGCTTTTTCTGTTCAAATTCACAAGTAAATTATTAACAGAGGAATTACCTAACAAAGGCTAGAAAAATAAAAGTTATGTCCAAAGGATTTTCTTATTTCTTTTGAGAAATACCTTCCTGATATCTATTAATAAACAGTTTCAAAACCTTTTTGTAATGAAGAGTTAGAAGTGAGACACCTGACCTTTAAGAACACTCAGCTTGAAACAGAAGTTACTGCGTCTGGAAGCCAGAAGTAAAAAAAAAAGTATCATAATGCCAGGTGATGGATAAACATATTCCAACATGGATTTAAATTGTCATGCCATGCCAATATGCTGTCAGTTCTGAAAGATTAGTCTGGCGTTGTAAAGATTTTCATCCAACAAAAGTACTGAGAAGTTAAAAGTATGCTGTCTAGTTTTATATCAACACAATGTAGAGTTATATTAAGTAAATATGAAGAAAATTGTAGAAGAGGTATAACTGTTGACATGGAGGTTTAGAAACAACAAAAGGAGCCTTTTAAAATGTCATTGCATTCAGATAAGAAAACGTATCTTTTATCACTTTAGCAAAAGGGGGGGCAGCCCTCAAAGTACAGTTTCCAAGAAAAACAGACATTAACCACAGGGAAGAGAAATTTCACCTTTTCACCAGCTTAATCCACACATGTTTTAGGGATACCTGATACTTTTATTTATGTGTTTCATATCCTATTCCCTTACAAACTTTTTGTTAGCTTAAGTAGCACAGCCTGTAAAGGTAGCAGAACTGGCACAATAAAGGCCCTGACACTAAGCAGCTCAAACATGGTTAACGAGCGCCTGTGGCACACACGGCCAAGGGGACTGCTGAGCCCAGCCCTGCTCCCCAGCCTGAGCTTCCCTGCTGCCCAGGGTGCCAGGCTGCTGCAGGAGATTCCCACTCCCTTGCCCATCCGTCTCAGGGGCCAAACAATGCTGGAGGGACTGGCCAAAAACTGGGTTATTGTCTCTGGAAACTCTGCATGGAAAGTGAATTTTTTCATGCTAGTCATGAGGTAAAACACTTTAGCACCCTCCCCCAAAAGTATGTGTTGTGCTACAACAGCTTGGGGAAATGCAGGAAGAGGAGATTTGGAAGTTTTTTGTGAATCTGAGGGTAAAGCGGTTCAGAAAAGGAGAAACAAAGGTAAGGGGCATGGGGGAAGGCGTGATGAAGTCTAGTTTCTGCCATTCCACATTTTCATCTTGAAGTGATGGTAATGATATTCAATGACTAACCATATGAGAAATGCATCTTTGTAGCTGGAGCACAGAGCCCCAGAGGGCCAGGAAATCTTCAGTCCTACACTGGGACCCTGAGATGGATCCATCTTGTGGCTTTGGCTGGCTCAATTAGACTTCCTTTCTCATCATGTTTGCTTCAACCAGAGAACTCAGTGATGATCACATCTTGTAGAGAAAGAACATGCCCAGCCCATGGCTGGGCAGCTGAGGCTGACAAATGGCATTGTGACTCACCACAGGGAGAAGGGATGCCCTCCCCTCAATCCCTGGGACTGATCCTGAGGCACTGAAATCAACACGGACCCAAAACTAGGAGAGACAAGAAAAGCATCTCTCTCCAGAGCCCTTGCCAGCTTTGGTGGAACTGCACCCAGTCTGTACATAGTTCTGTACAGTAATCTGTGTTCCATTAGATGCCAATGTTTTCATGAAAAACAGCCTGAGTTACCTCAGAGAAACTCTTACTGTACAAAGTACAGAGGGCATCACTCCTGGGTCTCACCAGGATAGCTACTGCTCACTGAGTGTCCACCTGTGCCAAAGAAGGATATAAGTAGAACAACCATGAAATGCCATCCTGGACCTACAACTCTAGGAATACAGTCCATGAATTTAGCTCTGCATTCCGAGAAACAAATCCCCATTTCAGCCACCTTCTCCCTGGTCAATTTATTCTCTGTCTGCCTTCTTCCCTGTGTTTTTGCTTTATGCATGAATAGGGGAATACACAATAAACTCAAAAATGCCCTGAGTGGGAGTGATGGTGATTATAATGTTTCTGTGCCCACCCCTGATCCTGGAGGATAGGAAGGCTCACCAGGCACAGCCTTTTGCCCAGCTTTGCGTGCAGCTTGCCTTCACTTCTTCTCTACTGAGGCACCATAACAGGGACTCTGCTGCTGCTGGCCTTGACTCACCAGCACTGCAGCCCAGGAGATTCAAGGCGGCCATCAGGTGCCACACTTCCCTCTCTGCCTTCACACTGCATTTCTCCATTCTCTTTTCAGAGGGGACCCCCAAAATTCCGTTCTTACCACTGCAACTCTATTAATTCCTGCAGGAGAGGAAGCCCCTCCATATCTAAGTCCCCAGTTTGAATTCCTCAAGAATATTCCCATTACACACCAGCTGTTCAGGCTATCACATAAGCAGCAGCCTCAACAGAAAGACCAAGGCCTGCAAGGGCAGAGGAAATGAGCTAAGCTCTCACCCTCCACAAGTAATCCTTCCAGACCGCGGTGGAGGTTCGATGGCTGTGAGAAGGTTTAAAGAGCCACTCTGCCTTGTGTTCAGGCAATGAATACCAGACTGCAGTCTCTGATCTGTTGTGTTAGCATTATATTTATCTTTTGCAAGCATGGAATTCAATTCACTTTTAAAAATGTGTGTTTTAAATAACTCAACCCTAGAAATGTTCATGTTCTCATAGTTTCACATCAGCCTTTTGCACAGCTGCCAAAAGCCTTCACACCCCTTTGCCTAGCCCACCTGTGTAAACACCACAAAAGTTGCTCTTTGTGAAGAACAGGTAGAGTCTTGTGGCTTGATAATGAGCAAAAAAAGGGACAGAGAAGTTCTTTGCAACAGATGAGGGAGGGTTCTGCCCCATCCAGGTTGCCGTGCATTATAGGGTAGCTTTTACACTTCTCTTATCAATAGCATTTGTTTAAAAGTATTGTAGGGGGCATGTTTGAGATTTCTGACCAAACTAATGTTTTTAGAGCCTCTTTAAATGCTTTCTGATTGAACGGCACTGCAGAAGGCAGCAGATGTGCAACTCATTTCCTTTATTCTGTGCCCTTTATCTGTGCTGAGCAAAACTTTTACATATAAATGCTTCTGTTGATTTCAAAGAGCTTAAGCATAAAAGAACATATCCAACATGAATCAAGAGCATTCCTCTTTTTTTTTCTTTCTAAGTTCAATGAGAGAATGGACATGAATGCAGTGAAATTGGGAAAAGAGCATCAGGCTTCTGGGAGAGGTTTCATGGTAATGACTGGGAAGATGGTCTGAAGAACATCCAAGTACACGATCTCCTAATCAGTGCTTCCAGAATGGGCTCTCAAATGTACTGATTAGTGTTACACATTTGGTATTTACCAGCCTTGTGTGCTGTGAACAGATCTGCTGAAGAGCAACAGCATGTTACCTGTGGAAATTTAAACCACCAAGCATGTCAGTAAAAGGGTGAGTTTCTGTCCCAGAAAGGAGGAAGACAAAGAATAAGTCACTTTCATGCCACTCCACAGCAGAAACTTTTTCCATAACAACTTGCCACAAAAATGATGATGATAACTCACTGTCCTTTCATCTTGGACCTGATTCTTTTTTCAGACAAATCTTGTTTCACAAAACACCATTCTCTGCAGCAAAGCAACTCTAGACTCACACCACAGCCCCACTAAGAGCTTTCTGGCAGAGAATTTATGTGCTGTCTTGGGCCTATGTGCATCAGCCTTAGCAGGATTTTGTGCTCAGGCTTGCTCATCCTCGGTAACGAGAAGCAAAATAACTGGCCCAAAGCAGAGCTGTTATTCATCTCCTGTTCCACCTCAAAACCAACCCAGCACTCAAATCTCTCATGCCTGGCAAGGAAAAGGAGTGTTTCTCCACATCACCCATGGGCTGCACAAAGCCACAGGGGACTCAGGCCCTGAACTGGAAGCTAAAGAAAGTCTGTGCAGCTTACTTCCTGTGTTACATGACTGAATTCAAACTTTTAAAACAGGTTTATTATCATCCAGCTGTATTTTAGACACCACCTCAAGACCGAGAAATTCAACTTGTGTCTTTAGCCAGAGGCAGAAATACTTCAAATGCTATTGCAGAAGAATGTAAAAAAAAAATTAATTATGGGGAAAATCATGTCTAGCAGGCTTGCTTGTAGGTCTCGTTTAACCAAAGAAAGCAAGCTGTGTCAAGCAATGTACTAAACAGCATGTTTTAACAACTGCAGACTGGAATGTTACCTTGCCCATGTCATGTTCCAGGACAGTGAGCAAAAGGAGTGGATGTTAATACATCACATTCATTTCTATCCATTTTCTACCCAACTGAAGGGAAAGAAAAGCAATTTGGGCCGTGGTCTAGACATCTCCCTCCCTTTATGAATCCCTGGAATCACTGAGTCTTTCTGCAGAGAAAGGGATATAGCACTGTTTAGAAGTGAAGTTTTTCAGACAGATCTGAGGAGTCACAAGTCAGAGCCTGCCTACACTGTGAATGTAAGTGTATTGTGATGTTTTACAGTACTCAGAAGGTATGAAGGGATGCAGTGACCTGAGCTGCTTGGATGCATTTTTGGATGGGAAATAATGCTGGACATATGCCCATGATTACTTCTTCCTATTGCATAAGGAAGTCCTGAACACTTTTGCCATTTGAAGAGATGTAGGGCAATTTGCCTGCTTCTTGTTCTTTTCACATTAAGAAACAGTTTTGTGCATTACAGAAGAGGCTGTAAACAGCAACAGAAGTGCTGATTATCAGCAATAATTGGTAGCACAGAGGGTGAAACTGGGTTAATATAAAACTCTCTAGGCATTTTTAATATGGTTCACACACATGAGAAAGAAAAACGTCTAGGTAATGAAACAGCACAGTTGCTCCTTCAGCTACTGGCCAACAGCGGTGCTGACTGTCATTTCTCAAGCTCTCAAGAGGACTGACAATGAAATCAGGGCAGGAATTACTCGGCAGCCTCAAGAATCCCAGGGTTAAAAAGAAAAGCCATGGAAGGTCAACCTGTTTCAGTTCAGGAGTTTCAGTTCCTCCCAATATATTAGAAAGAAATAGCTTTCAGAAAATGTCTTTGACATGATGGTATATGTGACTGCTCATTATTTCTAGCATCATGATCACTTACTTCCCTGTGATTAGAACCTACCTTTCCTCTGTTCTTTTTGAAGCACTGCAGGAACAGGCCCAGGTCTGTCAGAGAAAACAGCCACACTCCATTTGTGCTGTGTTTCTCACTGCAGAGTCCCCCCATAGCCAGCACACGCTTTGAGTTTCTAATGACAGGATTTCACCCTCAGCCCTTGGTAAACGGAAAGCTGTATTGTCCAAGCACAGGAATATGTTGCTGTATAAAACTTTTAATTTTCCCCACCCACATTTACAATGTCACTTGCAGAAAAGAAGTAACAAAAGGAAGCAGGAAGACCTGCTCCTAGAGGAAGAAGTTGTAATTGCCTGTTATAAAGCAATCAAGATAATTTAAATAAATAAACTTGTTGTAACTTGTAACAATGACTAGTCAATCTGTTTTATGGTCTGTATTTAACATTAGTCTTAACTGCTTTGTGTAACTTTAAAATAAAATTCTGTCTTGATTTTATAGACTCAACTACATTTATGCTAAAACACAGGTAGGTGAAAAGGAGTGTCCCTTGCTATTCTTTAACTAGGGCACTGACTTAGCTCTGCTGCAGGCATTTCTGAGGCATATCAGCAGTTAAAGGACTTTGGCGACCGAGACCTCCGTTGTCCCTTTCCTTTATTGCTGCATATGTAAACAAGGTATGCACTGCAAGTCAGAGTGCCTGTAATGTAACTGTTTACTGATGTTGTTGCTGTCTTTTTAATGTTTTTTTGGGTTTGGTCTCAGGTTGCACGTGTCCACAGGATTATATTTGCAGCAGTTTATTTAACAGTGTCTCTTTGCCACTGATATTCCACAATCCAGGAAACAAGAGGGTGTGAAAGTACAAAATGTGTCTCTGCCCCCTCAGAGTCCTTGAAAACACACACCAGTGAAGATGTTTTCTGGTCTTACTTGATCTCAAGCCTTCTTTGCATCACACACACACGCTCACTCGCGCACGCACAGACACAGAATGTGGAGTATTAAGAGTGAAGCGGTGAAATCTTCCACTCCTATGGTTAACGATCTCCTGTTAAAATCAGAGGCGTCATCTAGTGGGCATTGGGAGAACAGGGATGCGGCAGGCTGCTGGTGGCTGCTTCAGGAAGGCGCGAGCAGGGGATCGGGGCAGGGATGCAGGCAGTACCGCTCTGCTGCCAGCGCAGGAGAGCAGCGAGGACAGAGCGCCCGGGAGCTGCGCTGCAGCCTGGTCACATCCATCCCAAACACCCGCGACCTGCCGCAAAACAGACCCGATTCTCTGATTTGAGCTGCGAGGGTGGCAAGGAGTCAGCCCTAATTCACAATCGATGTAAGGCTGAGAACACATGAACTTGGGGGGAAAAAAGTCAGATTTGGATGGTGTCTTCAAAAAGAATGTAAGAGAGGAAACCACTATTCTGCCTCTCCACGGTTGCTGAGAATTAGTGGTTTGTTGTTTTATGAATGCACAAATGGTGAGCGGATGCAGAGAAAGCAGTGCTCCTCAGGGTGAATCATCACCTAAACAAACTACTTAAATTTGAAAGAAAAGTCATCAATTTTTTTCAGTGTTTGTATTTGTGCATAGTAAACAGTGACTTCATTTGCAGTTATATCTTGTCTTTCCAATCCGTGTCCCCTCAAGCTGCACAACATCATTATTCATAATGCAGTTATATTGGATGGCAAATGTAGAAAGTATTTTAAAACCAAAGATCATCATAGGTTTCAGACGGCTGTGCTTTCAGCTCTCAGTTATAGGCAGAGGGAGGCAGCCCGTCTGTTCCCAAATCTGAGCTTTATTACAACAGCAAGCAAAGCTGATTGTGGTCTTAATCGCCATGAGAAAATGCCTCTGTAGAGAAGGGGATGTGGGCTGTAAGCTGGCTTGCTGTGTAATTACTGTGGCCCTGCATAGAACATGAGTTTTAAGCAGCCGTGTGGATGCCATCAGACTGGGAATGTGTCTGCAGTGCTCACACAGGTCAGGCGTTCAGCGTGCAACCTCCCAGTTCACAAAAGCAGCTGTGAAGGTTAAGGACAAATTTGCTGGGCAAGAACACAAAGAACAGATGCAGAGTTAGCAGTGCCAGCCTGAAAATCGTGCTTTCATGTATTCTCATGACCCATGCCCATTCACATGAGAGCACTCTATTTGCTGAAGTTGGATTACTTGTGATGTACAGGAGGCTCACTCACACCTAGCATGAAAAGCTCACAGTAGGATGGTAGGAGAATCAACTCGAGTCCTGTGGCCTCAGTTATAAGATACATACATCATCAAACTTGAATTAGAGTAATACTGCCAAATAGAAGAAAGTGTATGTCAGGGAACAAGTCAGGCCTTCTAGCGGGCTTAAGGCTCAGTTGCAGCTCAGCTGAGCACAATTTGCGGAGTTGACAAGAAGTAGAAGCAGCCTTTGAGTGGGTAAATACCTTACTCAGAGTGTTGCAAAGGAGTAGGTTAGGTCGCTTAGAAAATCATTGTCAGAGGTATTAGCAAATATGGTTTTAATACAAACTTCGGCTTCCCGAAGTTTGATGTCAAGATCCATTCTATTACTCACTACATGGATGAAACATAGAAGGCCACATTGAATTAGAATAAATTTAGAATTATTTACACCAGAGACACAAAAGGGTTATGAAGACCCTTCCACTGAGCCATGAAATTCAGAGTGGACCCCTTATATTCTAAACTGCTGATGGACCATAGGTATTGCTAAGTCCAGTCTTAGTCTCAGACTTCAAAAAGGGTTTGCATCTAAAGGATGCTGAGTGCATACATCACAGGGTGAAATAAAAATAATACCCTTGCTAGGGAGGGTATTAGTCAAGCAACCTATAGACAGCGTACAGGTGGATGAAGAGGAACACCTTTTGGTCCAGCACAGAAGCACTAGTGATGCCAAGATGAATTTTTGCCTTTTCTTTTATATTTGTTTTATGTAACTTCTATATATCCTCAGTATTTTTAGCAAGCATGCTTGTAATTCCTTAAGTCTGATAACTTAGCATAGCCCGAGTATTCTGTTAGGCCAGGAGACCAAACATCCTAAAGGCCTTGTGGCAGGAGGCCAGAAAACCCTCCACTGTCTTGGGAAACCAAGGTCCTCTCTAGAACACATCCTGTAAACCAGAGATTCAGCCCATGCAGGGGGAATTCCACAGATAGGGGAATATCACACCATCCATCCAGGCCTCCCATTGGGGCACCCCTGTTAGATATGCTGATTTTCAAGGTCTATAAATTGTATACACCATCTATTGTGGGGGTGCATTGCAGCACATCCCACCTTGGTGAAGTGGTGCACCATAAGGATCTTTACTAAATACTGAGGTAAAACCCCTTGTCCCGTAACTGTGTCTGGCTCTCCATTTTTAAGACCAGGAACAGACGTCACTAGGAACCCTCAGAAAAGATGGTTTTAAGATGTCTGTGATAAAGACACTTGATGCATGAAATACATGGATGTGACAAAAATGTGCCTGAGGGTAACTGGAAGGCAATGTTGGAGGGTGGGCACATCTGAGTAGCTGCAGGATTAGAAAGGGAATAGAATTTTTAGAGCAGTAGCAATGAAGGGAATATATAGTGCCTCAACCCTGTGCTAGCAAAGAAAGTGCTCATCAGCAAGAAATTCCTGCTCATCAACTGCTGTCATAGCAATTCCCCCAGCATGTTTAGGGTGTCAGGAAAGACAGCTCTTGGGAAGGTGGTTGTGCTCCTTCCTCTCTCCCACTACCAGCAGCATTAGCCTTGTGTTGTACAGAACACACAGGTTTCAAGTTTGCCTAAGAGGTCAGAATTACACATCACATCTCAGGCAGCTTTGCACTTCCCTGCTCTGCCAGCCATGGCAGTGTGAGCCCTGGGCAGGGGGAGGGTGTATAGATGTCTGAGAGATCCTGCTCTGCTGCTGACTGCCTGCAGAACATAGCCAGAGGCTCATCAGCCCAGCTGGGATTTATTAGCTGCCAGGGCCATAGCCACAGGTGCCAACTACCAGGCCAAATTACTACAATTTATATGTCAGTTTCTTTGTCTAGTTTGCTGGTGATTACTCTAAAGAGAACCACTAATTTTTTTTGCTTCAAGTGGAGGAACGTGCAAAGGTGTGCGCCCCTGGCAAGGAACCTGTGAATATTTCAGATTGGAGAGGGAAGCAGCAGGCTTAGATAGTCTCTGTCAACATACAGAAGTGACTTTCAGGACCAGGAACATGTCAAAAGAGTGACCATGAGGAGTTTGCATATAACTCCTTATCTAGGCAGTAATAGGCTGTGAACAGCAGGGATGCTCTCCTAGGTATATTATCCTTTCAGCTTAACTTAAAATTTTGCTACACTTCAGACCTATTTAACTTTCTCTCCCTTTAGCTATCTACTCACATGCTGTGGCACCTTTAAAGCACAGTTTGCATGTACCGTGGGAGAAATGAAGCAAGTAATCACAGCCCACATCCTGATACTTGTGATAACAGGCATCAAAAAGTTACATTCCTAGCACAGACACTTCATTTGTGACTCTCTAACCTTTCTAGACAGATTATTTGCTACTCTTTTACTGCTGGCCAGCTCACACAGGGAAGAATGAGGGTACCCTTCATGCCTTGATAGAGTATGTGTGCATACAGCTTTCCTGGAACTGCTTTTAAACACCTCTCAGTCTTTCACCCAGAAGGTTATCTGTTACACCCTCTAAAAGATATTTTTGGGCACAAGACAGTTTAGCAGCCTCTGGGCCCATCTCTATACTTTGGTTGTTATCATGTTGTGAGCAACCAACCTGTTTCTGAATGTAGCTCTGTAATAAAGAGCCTTCAAAGTTTATCCTTTTCTGTTAAGACTACTCCAACTACACAAAGAGCATGGAAGAGGGATTTCTCTTGTCAGACTCTTCCAAGAAGTGTAGGAGGCTGTAGAAAAAAAAAAAAAAAAGTGGTTTCAGCCATTCCTGTATCCTAGGAGAAAAGACATTCAGGAAAGTGAGTGGGGAGCTGAGAGCAAAAAGAGGATGTTCTGCATATTAAAAAGGAGTCCAGAAATCAGTATCTAGGCTTTTCAAATATGTTTTAAGCTTAAGCATCTATACACTCTTCATGTTGTCACATTAAGTCTTCCATGAGGCCATAAGACTTCTGCTGAAATGTGCAAGTTCTCCACAGAGTAAGTCAAATGCTGTGGTTCCAGACTGCCTACAGAATCACAAGGAATTGCAAGGTGGTGTAAAAATGCAAAAGTCATAAAAATCCTGCCTGTCTCCGAAACTGGTAGAAGGAAGTTGGATTTAGCTGAAATGTTCTTTTGGCTAAACTAAGCCATTGGAGGAAGGTTAACATTATCACTTCCACTGAAGAGTTGTCCAAAAAGACATACATATTCATGTGCTCTTGTGCAGTGTGTATCTTTTGTGGGTACAGGCAAATGATATATTGAACACTTTCTAGGGTAGGAATGTGAACAGTGGGAAGCCCCTGTTTGTGGATCCTTGCCAAAGCTAGATATGGAAACGTAAATTGGTTTTTTGGGACCTCTTGAAAAGTTTATTCTCTTTCAGTCTGTGAGATGGCACAAACTGTAAATGCTGTCCAGTGGTCAGGTACATTTCCCTCTAGACAACAACTGACCCTAGCAATATTTCTTTGGAGCAGATGTATATTCATGTGTATTATGAATCGCTGCTGGACTTCCCAGCTCCAGCCTGGACATCCCTGAAAACTTTCACCAAAGCAAAGACTGATGGAAGACTCATAACAGTTGTTTCATGAATCTGTCCATTTGAAAGTTTTGACATGCTGATACACTGCAGCTAATTTTAATTTAATGTATTGATAATATCTTCAAATAATATTTATCCATTTTAAAAGCCAAGCCTTTTGTGATTAAACCTATTTGATAATGACATTGCCTCAGAAATGGGAAGGTAAAACAATCCAGAAATGAAACATTGTCTAGGGCTCTTGGAGGCTGACATCTGAATGTACTTAGTGGAGAGGAAACCTTTTTTTACTTTCATTTCTTGCTTCTTTTATCCTTAAGCTCAGTAATAAACTAGCACTCTATGGTTAAAAAGTCAGGAGAACAGATGTATGGTACGAGTGTACCAGGATCTGTATTTCAGCTATGGGATGTAAATTATAAGGAAGTCCTTCCAAGAAGCTTTGAGAGTATCTAGCTAGCTTTCATTGCAATTATATTGAACAGTAAAGATGATTATTATCATTATTATTATTCCAGTCACTTGATTGCGCTGAAGTAAACACTTCAGTCAAAGTTCATTTGGGGTTCACTATTCAGCTTATTGCTTTAAAGGTGAGTGCTGGAGAAATTTCACTGAGCGCTGCACACGCTCCAGTCAGCTCCAAGCCATGCTTCTTATCAGGGCCTGGCTGGACTCTGCTAACTCTGCAAAGCATTTGAAGGCATGAAGCATCATGCAATAAATGTTGAGGATTTTGGTGTTAGCAGCCACATGCTCTTTTCATTTTACATGGCTCTTTTCTTATTCCTGGCTTCTCCTTCAGTTTTTTCATGTACATGTCCCTTTTGAGAGGGAACATATCTAGTGATTACAGCATGTGGAAGCTTGGTTTTATTACATTTGGTTAAGGTTACTTTGCCACAGAGGATGTGGGTTAGCAGTGAAATGAGAGAGTTAAAATGTTAGGTGTCTGGATGTGGCTCTGCCCCCAGATGTGGTGCTGTGCAGACTGTGAGACCACTGAAGACTCTGGGGAAGCATTCCCGATGGTACTTGAGAACAACTTATGGTAAGGGATTTGTTCTAGACCCTACTACAGTCTGCTTCACCCTGTTGTCCCAGCAAGCCACCCAAAGTCCCTGATATCCCCTCAAACTGCTGAAGAATCTCCTCATGGGATGGAGGTTTCTACTGTCCTTATGAAGTTCTTTGAGTTATCAGAGCAAAAAAAGGACATACAGTGTTTTTCAGTGAAGTCCATCAATCTTAACAAGGTGTCTCTGCCCTCAGCAAGAGGCTGTGGAGGAGAGACCAAAGAGGTGAACACACTTTCCCAAAGCACATCCCACAGGGAGATGTCTCCAGTTAGGCAGGACAGAGTGCACCACACTGCCTCTGCCTAGGGCAAATATCAGTGCTCTGGAAATCTCTGTATTTGGTGGGTGAACTGTGAGGGCCTTGCATCACTTTGTCAGTACAGTGATCTGTAGATAGGTGTGAGGATGCTCATTTTTAAGAATATATTAGTCTGCATGTGCTTCTTCCCAGCAGGAAGAAGTAGCCATCAGGTTGCTGTCTGGCAGAGCAGCTGCTGGTTCAGCCTTTCCTCTCCACACACAGAAGTCAGTGCATTTACTAGACCTTGGATAAAGGTTTCATGGCACCAAAGCTCCTGACATCAGAGCATTACTCCATCAAACTGTCCTTGTTTGCTCTTTCCCGTCTTTCAGGTGAGGGTTGGAAAGAAAAGTTTCACCAGCAGCTTTGGTGGAAACCAAGCTAAGCGGTCAGGTCACTTCAGACCTTCTGGAAACTCTTGCCTTTTTTTCCAAACTCCCCACAGCAAAAAACCAAAGGACCAGCCCACAAACTCACCATGGAGTTGTCTGAAGCAGAGACAGGAATCCTGCTTGTATGACATGTTGTCCTGCAGTCCACGAAAACCAGGCTGAAATATGGAAGCCATCTCCTTGTTGTCCAAGCCAGGTTTTACACAATCTACCCAGATCTGGAATGACTAGCAATACCTCACCAGATGTTGACCCTGGGTGTCTCTCTAGGATGCAACCGTTCTCTTGATAAAAGTTTTTCTTAAGAAAATGCAACACATCTTTATGCCCTCATGCATTATCATACTAGATTCTCTCTGTCTTCCAAGTCCATGAATTTGAACTCTTCAGCTGGCAGAGACCAAAGGAGGGCAGTGCCAGCTCTATCCTTTTCTTAGGAGCAGATGTCCTGTAAGTCCATCTCAGTAAGTCTAACTAGTCACCAGTCTCCCTGTCAAAGTGAGGAGCTGCCAAACAGAGCTGGAAATTATGATAGCTTCTGTATCAGCGACACACCTTGTTCAGCAATTTAAAATCTAGAAGAATTTAACAAGTGGGTATTTCCAATATCAGTGTTCTCTAACGATGACTTGGCAGAAGTCAAGATGACTTTGTTTTACGTGCAGGTGCTGTCACCTGGATTTGCTGAACACAGGATTTTTGGCCTTTCTTTTGGTCAAATAATCTGTCTCTTTATTCACTGTATCTTGTTTTCATAGACATTTTTAGCAGTAAGATGCTGTGGATGGCACAGCAGATGGCCTTCATTTTCTCTAAACTCCAAATCCAAGTTTCTGCGTGTACCTCAGCTTTTTGCCTTGTGGTTTTAGTCTCTCATACACTGCAGTTGTATTTGCTTAACACAAAAACCCATTTCCTCCATATAAAACAACAGCAAGGAGAAAACGACTCAGAATAACTATAGGAAGGAATTCATCAGATCAGCTGTTTAATAAAATATCAAATATATGACTGAGGTTTTTTGGGTTTTTTGGTTGTTTGTGGTTTTGTTTTGTTTTGTTTTGTTTTGTTTTGTTTTGTTTTGTTTTGTTTTGTTTTGTTTTGTTTTGTTTTGTTTTGGAGAGTTAAATCACATTTGGAAGCCCTTGAGCAAAACAACCACACAAGAGTTTCAAAATAGCCACTTTGATTTAAGCAAGCATGATAACAAATTGCAGAATGCCCCATTCAAGCACTTTGGAGATCTGCCTTCTGGACTCAGCTGTTAAGTCCAAACAAGCACCAAAAAGCATAGTGTTTCAGAAAAGCTTAAAAAAGCTTCTGCTGAAAATCTTCATTCTGTCAGAATACTTATGTCTCCTAACAAGTGCCTGTGTGGAGATGAACACCTCTGCTTCATCTTTGACAGCAATGGAAATTGGGATGGTTATGACTGAAGGTTGAAAGACTGAGCCCTACATTTTACCCCACTCTCATGGTGTTTTCTGAAATAGCATGTCAGAGAAACATGTAAGATTGTAATGTATTCCATACATTTTCTGGTATAATCAGTACACAAGAAACTCTTTGGATGTACAGTCACTAGGGAGTAGTACCTACCCTGTTCTGACTCAAATGCAGTATGATCTTTACCCTTTGCTGTAAATTGGCTCAGAGCACATCTTTATGTGTCAGTTTTACTACTCACTTTCAGATGTTACCAACTTCCAGCATTATGGGGCTGCTTTGCACTACATGTGATTTTCATTTTACACATTTTTCAGTTTCTTCATATGCCCAAATGAAAAATCCAGCACTCAGGGACATCACATGGTTTTATGATACTCTCTGGTGAGTATGTGTTTGGAAATTAATGAAGGGATTATCCTCATCCACATGTGGTGTTTTGCAGCTGTAGGAGATACGTTATTATTCCTTGTTTGTTTTGCAGCTTCCACACAAGCATGCTGATGTGGTTGCTTTGTAGAAAGCCTTTACAAGTTACTCTGGGGAAGGCTGTTTTGCAGCACCAGAGCCCACTTCTAAGAACAAGTAGCGCTGATACTCAACTGTTGCCACTTGTAAAGGGAAGCAAGGAACCAAGCATTTATGTTGGAGGAGTCACTCAAATGTCCTAGACAGAAGGAAATGTCATGTGTGGTAGAAAGGGAAGGAGCTTAGGAAAGTAGGTAAGATTAACTGCATGGGAGAGAATGACAGAAAGCACAGGAGAACAAATGTGGTTTTAACAGTTTCCCAAAAAGTTTCACATCTACTTTACTTTCCTTTGGAAATTATTTTGGTCCATTTGCAGACAGCAGCATTCTCAAGGACAGCAAATCCAACAAGTTTCACTGATATAGTATGTTGGATAAAGATACTCCACACAGATGTCTCCACACCAGGAGACAAAAATGGTAGGAGAAAGCCCTACTTTTTTAGTGGTTTTACAGAGAATCCAGCTCAAAGGATCCAGCTCAAAGAAAGGAGACTCCAGCATCCAACCTTCTACTGGGACACTGGACTCAAGGTGTGTCTTGCAGAAAGGCTTGATTTGCATCTGCAGATGTCAAAGTAAGTGCCAAGGGAAAATTGAAGCAACATAGCTGAGAAAACACATGCCAATGTTCCACTTCTTTTCTGTCTGCTAGAATGGTATTAAGACATATCAACCAATTGTGTGCCTTAGTGCTGAAGTGTGAGCTGATGTGCAGTGAGCAGTAAGAAATGGTGGAGTGCAAAGATTGGCTATCTGTTATTACTGTGCTGCAGAGGTACTCCCTTCCCCTTCCCATCTTGCTCCCACAAAAGAGACAACTCAGAATTGCTCTGTCCCACTGCTTGGGAGTAACCCCAGAAGCCAAATTAAGACACTGCTACAAGGACCCAGTTGTTAACATATGTATGCTTTCCTTTCTGAAAGCCTGGACTTGTTACCAGTTGCCATAAATTACAGAAGATCATGCACTCAGCATAACCTCTGGCTCATACCCTCTGTTAGACACAAACCCCTTTATGGTTAGCTACACCATCATGGCTTTGAGGTTAAATCATTACATAGTGCTCACTGCCCCATGGCTTTACTCTCTATTGCTATTAGTTCAAAATCCCTGAGCCACTCGCCTCTAATTCTGAGCAGGTAATTTGATGGACTGAAGAAGAGTTTCATCTCAAAAACCTTTTTCCTCTCATGTCTTTGTGTTGCAGACCCTCTGACTAAAGCCTTCATACCCAGCAGAGCATGCTCCCTCGCTGCTACATCTGCAAGCTGTTAGTTCAAATTTTCTGTTCATGTAGGACACAGAAGGTTTGTAAGCAAGTGATTTTGCGTGGAGGGGTGTCCAAAAAAACCACAGATCCAGTGTCTGAAGAAACTAAAGCTTTCTGACAGAAAAATCTCCATCAGCAGGCTCCAAAACTGGCTGCCACACACCCACTGGCTGTGGCAGGAGCTGGCTGTCCCCCTGCAGCCAGGCTGGCACTCAGGTTGTGTCTGTGCTCTCCATGCCCAGCTGAGGCAGGCACTATGGGAAGTGTATGGATGCTGGACCACCTGCAGGACCCTGTTGCGTTTCTCCAACTACACAAAGGCTAGGAAGAAGGAGGAGGTCTGGCAGGGCTCACCCACTAGTCCCTCTTGTCAGTCTTGATCTTGTTTTCTCCTGTACCTTTGTACCACACAGAGACAGTTTCCAAAGAGACCAAGCTATCATATCTCTCTGTGCACATCCTAGAGGTATACTGATGGATAAGCAATTTCAATATGAAACCCTGCCTTCCCAAATTCAAATCCTAGACCAGTTTGCCAGAGTGAGAATGGAAATGACTTTAAATTATGACTCCTGTTTTCTCCGTCCATTTGTAAAAGAGTAATATGGAAAGGTGCAGTAAGAGATGGTGTGAACTTTGTGTTTGAAGCTGAGTAAACTCCCTAGCATAAAGCTTTTTAGTTGTGCTCTAACACAACTACCCCCATCTAGAGCCTCAGATGAAGTTTTTGCATCCCTTTAAACCACTCAGGTTTGCTTAGGTGTGCAGTATGATTGATGATATGCTTTCAGAATCTCACAACTATTCCTTTTCTTACTTTCTTTTTAGACCTTGAAGTATTAAAGTCACAGGAAGTCATTTCTTCTTGCTCTTGCAAGAATCGGTGCTCATCATGAATATAGTATAGTAGGCAGTCATTTAAGAGGAATTAATTTAATTCCAGTGAAAATTACAGTAGTGTTGGGAAATACAAGTCCTGCATGTCATGGCCTGAGTCAGGGTGGCCTGGTGGACACTGAGTTGACCAGAAGGCAGCAGTGGCACACACTCTGGCAAGTGAGTCCACTGTATTTGGCAGGGTTGCCAGCTCATGGAAGGAACTGATCCCTCCTCTCTACTCAGCCCTGTGAGACACATCTGGATTACTGTGTCCAGTGCTGGATTCATCAGTACAAAAGAACATAGTGGACTGAGGTCAGCAAAGATGCCTTGAAGATTGTTAAGGCACTGGGGTGTCTCTGATATCAGGAAAGGATGAGAGAACTGGGCCTTTCTAACCTGGAGAACAGAAGATTCAGGGGACCTTATCACTGTATATATATCTAGTGGGAGAAAATATGGCAGATCTTACAGTGGCGTCCAGGACAGGAATAAAGACAACAGGCACACACACTGGAATACAGGAAATTCCATCTAAACAAAAAAAATCTTTTTTCCTATGCAGGTGCTCGAACACTGGAACAGGCAGCCTAGGGGGGCTGTGGAGGCCCCATCCTCAAAGGTGGCTTTAATCCAATATGAATGGACCTCTGAGCAACCTGCTGTGGGCAGGAGTGGCACTGGACTCCAGAGCTGCCATCCAGCCTCAGCGCCGCCACAATTCCACCCTGCAGTTCCATCACACAGCACTACCTACTAACTACTAAATGTGTTTGAGGATATACTAGAGGAGGTAGTACTGCTTTACGGGATAAGGACAGTTGAAATGATAAGTGTAAATAAAACTTCTAAATTAAATTAAAGATTAAATAAAATATGTTTTTGCACATGGGTTGAAGTGTAAGACTCCTGTACATTTGTCATCTCCAAAACACTAACATCTTCTGAAGATTTTTTTTCTGCTCATACATTCTGCTGCAGGTCTAAAATTTCCCACAAGGGGCTGGATTTCTCAATACATAGTTTACACTAAGATTTTGGGTTTTCTCTGTGTATACATACTTTTGGTCTTTCTGAATCTATGTCCCAATGATCCTGTGACTACTGACACCATCTTCCAACAGAAGGTGAACTCCAGTGTGATTTTCACAACCTAGTAGCAAGCCATCTCTGAAGGTGAACAGCTCGCCCACATCTTCTGTCTGACATTCAAAAATGGAGACTGGCAATGGCCACCTCATGGAGGAGGTTCTATAGATAGATGAATATCAGGAAAGGTGTAATTGGTGCCACTATTAGCTCTTGATACAGGAATACAGAGAGTACATTAGATATGGTAGTAGTTCAACGTACCTGTTTCCTGTTCAATTAAACTAGCAAAGAATGAGTAAAAAATCTAGTAACTAGTTTAAGCCCAGATTTGCAGTAGGGTATAGATTTAGAGGCTGTCAGCCAGACACTGTGACCGTAAAATGTAGCATTCCTAAAAGTTTTGCATCTCTTCTAAAATCATTTCTTGATTCCATCTTTCATGGATAAGTGCATACTTTGCTGGGCTCCTGTTGGTGTACATATCTGTAGGCTTGCCTATGCAGTTTTTTGCTTTTCCTTAGGTGGACATTAGTATTCATAAAAAAGGGAGAAGGGCCATTGCCCTTTTCCAATGTAATTCTTCATTCTTCCAGTTCTTCCAGCATCATATCTCAACATAACTGAATATGAGGAACCACTTTTTTTTCTCTTCGTCACTGTGGAAGTTCTGTTTAACAAGGATGCTTCCTCCCATAAAACACCAACTGGTTCCTGTCTCTCCAGTCACAGTGATATTCCTGACACTGGTTTCCACATGCTTCCCCAGCAGCCCTTCTTGCATAAGACATGGTTTGTCCAGGTTTCAATGCAAGCAAACAGAAAATAGCTGATCACTACTACCTGAGTTAAAGGAGGCATTGCATGTACTTTATTCTGTTCAACTAGCAGAAATTTTGAGGAGAAACTCAGTGACACAGTGGGACTCTCGTACTTCATGGGCAATGGCTCCTGGCGCCAGCCTTCGCACCAAGGACAGTTGAATGGAAAGTGTTTGGTACAGAAACAGAAATGTTTGGTCATGCAAACAAGCTGTCAAATTAAAATGAGAATATATCTCCCTGTTTTACACCTAAAATAAAGAAATTGAGGCAGTCTCAAGAAATTGAGCTGTTAACTATACCAGGACTTGCTCCTTCACAGTTGGCTAAAAAGTGACTTGCTCTCATGATCACAAGAGGATGAGGAGGTCAGACTGCAAAACTTGGAGAGGTCTTTGTCATAGCAGAATGACAAGCAGACAGCACAGGGCTATCTTATTCTCAGGCCAGAGTGCAAAGACATTCCAGCTGATGGTTTCACAACAGTGTGTTGTCTTGACATCGACTGAGTGACTTGTTTCTGGTTATCCACTTATCTTGCCTGTATCTTCCTCAAGCCCAGCATCTCAACTTGCAGCTTCAAAGACATCTAAAACAATGGACGATTTTAAGACAGACTTTGTTGAGATATCAGTGCTTGTGCAGTCTCCTCTGTAAAGCCAGCACCTGAGACAAGGCTGGCAACCCAACCTATCGAGCAGGGACTCTCCTCACACTTTCCACAGCCCCTATCATGATTTTCCTGTGCTCAGTTTTCATGAGGGACAAGCACTGTCACTGCAGCAGCTGTCAATAATCTCCCTCTTCTCCCAGTGAACACACTCCTGCCCAAGCACTACAGAAAGGTGTTCCCTTGCCTTTAGCTCCCCAGGGCAGCCTAACGTCTACACCACCAGCACTTCCTTGCCAAGGAAGGGTACTGCCATCCACTTTCAAGAGTCCACTTCAAAAATGTGGAGTCAAGATCCAGAACAGAGTCTATTCAAGGATTGCTCTTATACACAAGATGCCAGGGCAGAAAGAGGCAGCTTTCCCCTGGGCCAGGGGAGTAAGGCCAAGCAATAAGCCAGGTACTGCCTGGGGTGCTATTAATTCTGAGTTCCTCCAGTTGTCCACATTTATACGCCTCTACACACCTATAAATTTTTTTGTCTCAGCATGTGTACAGAGGGCCCATTCTTCCAACAAGTAGTTGGCTGTCTCTGATTATGCCATCTCCCAGGCATGCTATTTTGCAGACCTAGTGAATAATTGTTCCTCATACTACTTTCCACGGCTGTTTTGTGCTCCACAGCCAGCAGAGGTTCTTGGCCTCCTGTCCAAACCCCAAAAGTGGAACTTCCCAAGAGGCATGTTCTACCATGAAAATAGCTGTGAAGTAGAAGCCAGAAGGGCATGAGAAGAGAAATGCAACTTGAACCCATAACAATAGCACAGATGTGAATCTTGTACTCAAACCAGTTGCACTGTACAGGAGATACAGGCATCCACACACCCAAAATGCCACAGAATTTGTATTGAAGAAGCAGAGAGCATAGGGGGCCATAAGATATTTTACCAGCTGACTTACTGCCAGTAAGACAGTGGCTTGCAGTAAGCACTAGACAATTTCAGAGCAATGCCTTCTCCTCTTTTCCATGAGTTTGCACAGCTGCCCCAGCAGATGTAGGCACTCTGCTCTAGAGAAACTTATGGCTTAAAGAGTGCTATACAACCACGGTAAAACTGTGTGAGGAAAATCATAAGCTAAGTCATAATTATCTTGCTCAAGCTACTAACCATCCTCCCCATGAGTAAGAGACTTTTTAAACACTTTTAATAAAGGAAAGGAAAAAAACTTAGGGATGCAACAACCTTGCAAGATGAATGAGAAGTAGGGCCCAGGATCTAAGAAAGAAAAGGAAACAAAGTACAGGGTGATGTAATGGAACTGTAGCAAGTCATTAAAAAGTGATTCTAAGAAACGTGGACTCCAGTGACATTTGTTTGCTATCAAAGCAATTTGTCCAAGTCTCATCTCAATTTTTTCAAATAGTAGTAGAGATGTGACTCATCCCCTGATGACTGGGATTTGAGTAAAAAATCTGGGATATATATATACTACATATTACAGTGTGTTGTCCTGGGTTTGCGTGGGGGGATACAGCTAATTTCCTTCTCAGTAGCTAGTACAGTGCTGTGTTTTGATTTTAGTATGAGAATAATGCTGAAAACACACTGATGTTCTAGTTTTTGCTCAGTAGTTCTTCCCCAAAGTCAAGGACTTTTCAGTGACTCCTGCTCTGGCACTGAGCAGACACACCAGCACTGTGAGGGCACACGGCCTGGGCGACTGACCCAAACTGCCAGAGGGCCATTCCACACCACAGAGTGTCATGCCCATGTCTGATTTCTGCTGCGGCATGGGCTGGGTATCAGTCAGTGGGCGGTAAGCAACTGCATTCTGCATCACTTGTCCCTCTTCAGTTTTATTCTTCTGCCTCTCCTTTCATTGCTACGACATTACAGCTATTACAGAATAGTTGTTGGTGTTGTTACTGTTATTACATTTTCATTTTTTTCAATTATTAAACTGTTTTTATCTCAACCCGAGTTTTACAGGTTTATTTCTGATTCTTCTCTTCACTCTGGAGAGAGTAGGGGAGAGAGTGAGAGTATGCACCACTGTGTGGTGCATACTTGCCAGCTGGGGTTAAACCATGATGTGTGTGTACACACACGTATTAATATATGCTTATAAATAAAAATGCTTGGTATATGTTCAGGATTTGAATTTTTTCTGTTTGCTTTTTTCTTAAAAAGGTCAGGAGGTACCAGTCTGTCAGAGGCCTTTGGTTTTCTGGTCTTTTTATTAGGAGATGAATAAAGACAAGTGATTGCCTGGAAAAATACTTTGGATATAAAATTGAATAATGTTAGATGCACACACTTTCAGGCAGAAAAATGATTTACATGGGACTAATTCCAGTATCTGATATTGGTTCAGTATATAGATTGTTGAACTTTCTTTCATCTATGATCCTAGTTTATACCAGCAGGTCATAAACTAAAACAAATCACATTTTAAAAACAAAGGAATCCCTGCTTAAGTACAACTCCTTTCTAACATTTAATGTTCAACAAAGCAAAAGAAGGAAACAGTGGTGAAAGCAAACAAATATGAATTATGAGGAATATCTCTCCATTTATTGCAGGTAAAAGCTGCTTAACTTGGTCTGACTGCTAAAGAGATTCATGAGCAGATTCAGCTCAAGCAAGTTAAAACTCCCTCTAATGGCTATTGGATAAAGGACAGACTTGGAAAAAATTAAAAGCATCTCACTGTATTTGAAACCTATTTTTCACTAAGAATATGTTGGTACAAATTATTTTGAAAAATGAAACTTTAGTCAGTGCCCAAGATTCTTTTCAATTACAACTTTTTTTTACATTCCTAACATAAAGTTTTTATGAGCTTTGTAAGATGTGTTATGCAAAAAATTTACACGTTACGTAAAATGTGTTTTCTCTAACCTGCCTGTTGCTTTAGAAAGGCAATCTGGGCAGATGGTTCGTCCCGTACACAAAAAGGGTCCTGGTATTCTGCAACACCACTCCCAACAGCAACACTAAACACTTAGAGAGATTACTTAGTTACAGAATCTGGAATTCACAGGCAAAACAAGCATTTAACCAGCGCAGGGAGTGTAATAGAATTAGAAAAGATTACATTCTGCTCACAAATACCAAGAAGAAATTGTCCCTAGAAAAACCATGAAAATTAAGAACAAATATCAACTCCTTTCAATTGGATGAGCACTGTGTGCAGGATTAAAATGTTAAGGAGGAAAAGTAACTAACAGATTGCCTGTTAGCACCAGTTAGATGCGCTGGCAGCAACATATAAGGAAAAAATTTACTAAGTCACCAATTTAGAAAGCTTCAACCTCTGTCAAAATGAGATCTACCAAAGCCATTTCCCATAACCCTGAGGCAATTTCAGTTCTCAGATAATTTTGGTTGGATAGTCTCCTTTGTTTCTATCTTTATTCTCTACCCCTACACACAAACATGGCATTAAAAACTGAGAGGCCATAATTTGATTTCTCATCAGCAGTAATGATTCTGTGCATCATTTTTACAGCCTGAGGGTAATTTCAATTACAAATTACAACCACAACTACAAAAAACAAGAACCTCAGGCTTTTGTTGATCAAAAGTGAAATGTTCTTAGGAGGGAAGCGTTCAAGGAGGTATAAGTTCGAAGTAAAGTGAATTGAACATTTAAAACAATGTAAAAACTGATTCTAAAAACCAGACTTTTATTCAAAAACAGAACTTCAAAAAATGCTGACTTTTTATCAAAAGCTCACTAGAGCCATTCCCCTCAAAACCAATCTAGTAACTCTCCCACTTTAGTAGAAGAAGTTTTATAGGGAGGTGTGGAATAGACCAGTCTTTTGTGCTAGCCTGCACCCCCCCCTTCAGAATAAGAAAGGCATATGGAATCTGATCCAAACCTCACTTACATAAATAAAAAATCTTGTGAATTCACACTAGGCTACATGAACTGTTGTTACCTCTTCTCATAGTTACTGGAGATTCAAAGGACAAATGACTGCTTACCCCAGCAACTTTAGTAGTAAGAACATTTATAATGGCAGATAAAATAAGAAGTGTATTTTGAAAGTAGGGCATATTTGCCTGCAAGATGCTAGAGACACGAGAGAGATCAGTGTATGCTTGTAAATAAACTCATTTTATTGAATGGTTTGAAGGACTGCTTAAAATAAAAACACTTTACAGTCTGTACATGCAGTTTCAATTTTAAAAAATTAAATTTGTTTTTCAGAAAACATGCATATTTATGTACATAATTTTGAAATGAAAGTAAGCATTACCATTTACTGCAGAAATCCCTCTTTAAAAATCTTTTAAGAGATAAGGCAGGCAAGAGCAATTCTGCAGAAAGCAAAGCTTAGGAAGCTTCTCTACTCTGAAGACAAAGTTTATTCATTCAGAGACATTAGTAATAGCAGAAGAAGGTCGTTTAAGGATGGATTCAACTGAAAATGACAGTGGCTCAGTTGTTGAAAGCTTTGCTGTGGCCTGTTTGGCCCCAAAGAAGTCTTTTGCACATTTGTCTACAGTAAACATGTATTTTTGGTTCTCTTTAACAGCACACTCCCTGTATTTCTTAGAAGCGTCTTCAAAAGTCTCCTTCACAAATGACATTCTTAACTCTGCTGTTGGAGTGTCAGGAAATGTCTGATGGAACAGTGACTGAAAGGCACTGTACTTGAGCGGCAGAGGGGGTTTGGTACTGTTTTTGCTGATCTTGCTTAATGCCTGTTCCTGAGGAGAACCCTTATCAGAGATTTGGGAGAAAGTTCTTTTTGGAGGAGAGAAAGCTGACCTCTCACGAGCTTCCTGATGAAGGCACAGCATTTCATTACGTGACTGCTGAATGTCTCGCGTGTGAGTCAGAACAAATGAATTTTCCAGTTTTGGAGGCATGATGTCATGTTCAGTGTTTGGACAGTCCTGACTCTGTGAGACCCTGGCATCCCAACCTGCCCCAGGTTTGAGAGCTTGGACAGCAGTAGCATTTAACAGGCATTGCTGGTAGAGGAGAGCATCACTAATGGGGCCACATTTTGGCCACACTAAGAACCTAGAAGACAGGGGATACTGCCTGTAGGTAGTAGCTACACTGACATTTGAAGAAATTAGTTCCATGTTGCTAGGTCCTGAATACTGCATCGTTAGATCAAGGCAGGTTGGTAAAAAATTTGAAAAGTCCTTGTTTGCATTATCAGCTTGAGTAGTGTTGAAGGCTGTTTTATATGAATTGTACTCAGCTCCACGCACCACATGGTTAGGGAGAAAAAGGGCAGCTGCTTGTGTAGCTTCCATCATATCTCTCTCTTTATACTCTCTCTCTAGCATAATGTTCTCCAACTCCTTATCAGCAAAAGCCCGTCTCTTTCTCATCCTGTCACTTACAGGAGGTGGCAAGGGTGAATTCCCTCCCAGGTAAGAGTCTGTTGGAATTGGACGGTAACCTAAAACAACAAAGCAGCATTAGGAATTAAGCCACATTAAAGCTGATTTTGTAAAACAGCTCCATGAGCCAGTCCCACCAAGCACTGTGCTCTTGCCACAGACCCTGGTCACCATCAGCTCCTACAGAAGTCACCATGACACAGAGGCTTAGTGATCAGGAACATTCAGTTCCTCAGTGAAGATAAGCAAACCCTGCTTTTTCCACCAAAGCTAGCTGATTAGTAGTTTTTTAAAAAGCAGTTCCAGACACATAGATTGAGGAAGGAGAAGGAAAAAAAAAGGCAAAGCCCTACAGTGTATTATGACTGGTATTCCATCATGAAGCTTAAGGAGAGAGATAACCATTCACTTAACACATATGAAAGCATTCAAATATTTTATTTCTTATGAACTAGAATTTCAATAAAACAGAAATTCAGTGTTCAGTGCATTCAATTACCAAGCTACATGGCTTAATTTAATATAACAGATAGGATCCAATCCTGTTTGCTCTACCCAGACAAGTAATTCCATTGAATTAATGGATGTATTTACGTGAGTCAGGAGAACAGGATTTTACCTGTTTACACCCTCATTCCTCTCATACACGTTTCCCCTTTTCCAAGGAAGATACCTATATCTACAGCTGGTGTCTTTTCTATTTTCTAAAGATGGATCACTATGTACACATTGCTAGAGATGGTAGAAAATCCCAAGGAGAACTAGGAGAAAAGAAAAAGACAGTTACGATAAATTAGAGGAAAGAATACAGAAGAGTTTTCAAAAAAATGAACTGCAGATGTAAATCAGAGGTTTCTAAAGGGACTAAATATTAATTGAGCTGGAATGGATGAAGAAAAGAGCTTTTTATTTCTGAAAAAAAATTTAGAAGTACAATGATTTATAGAGATATGGTTTGGAAAGTAATTAAAGCAAACATAGGAATAAATATATGCACAATCCCAAATGGGAGTGGGGGAAGAAATACACCCTTTCAGTAAAATAACGGCTTTTTAAAGGATAATTCTTCCACAGTTAATATTTTCAACTGTGAAAAAATTAAGCGTCTTAATTTGTAGATCTTACTTTTGATAATGTCTCAAACGGAACTGCTGTGTAGGCGTTCAGATAAAAAGAAAAAAATATTCTATTTACTCGTTTGCTGATTAAAACACCCGCGAATAAACTACCCTGTGAATAAATTACCCTGCACTGCTGCAAAACGCTGCTGGGTAGCCGTGTAAAAAGACTGCCAGCTTGTAACAGTAACTCTCAAATTTCAAACTACCGTTGCTAGCATTTCAGGCATCATTTTGGGCCGAGGGGACAAGGAACTGAAATTCTGCCGCATCGATTCCAGCCTCGAAGGGCAAGAGCCTCCGCCGCCCGGCGCCGGTAGCGGGGCGCGCTTTAACGCCTCTTTCGGGAAAGGATGCTGCCTTTCACGCCTTGGACGGGACGTGCGGGTCTTCCTGAGGCAGAGCGGGGCCAGCGGTGCTGCGGGAAGCCGTGGAGGGGCAGGGGATGCTCTTACCTTCCAGGATGCTCTTGGCCAAGAGGCTGGGCGTTCGGACGTGCCTCTGGTAGACGGCTTTGCGCTCCAGACTTGCCTGCTTCCCCGTCAGCCCCTTCTTGTCCTAAGAGAGTGATCGCATGGCTCCGTCAGACCGAGGCCGCCCGTCCCGTCCCGCCCCGTCCCGCCGCGTCCCGTGTCCCCTCACCTCGGTGGCCTGCTGCCGTCGGAGCGCCACCTGGGCGGCCATGACGCGCTGCCGCTCCACCACCAGCAGGCAATTGGCGCACTGGCAGTCGCGCCAGCGGCAGAACCGCTTGTGTCCCTTCAGGCACGACACCACGCCGTGGTTGCGGCACCGGGCGCACTTGGGCGTGCGGCTCAGCTTCCGCGGTTCGCCCCGCCGCGGAGCCGCCACCGCCTCCTCGCCTTCCTCCTCCTCCTCCTCTTCTCCCTCCTCCGGGCCGGTGTTGCCGCGCGGAGCGCGGGGTGCCTCGTCCGGCTCCCCTTCCAGGCTCTCCACGTCGATCTCCCAGTCGGCGCCGGCGCGTTCCTCAGCCATAGTTCCTCGGTGGCGCAGCTGCAAGAGAGGGTCAGGCGTCCAGCCCCGCGGCGGAACGGCAGCCGGAGCACGCCCGGCTTCCGAGGTGCCCGCCTGCAGTCCCGTCGGGAAGTCACCCGCCTGCAGTCCCGTCGGCAGAGCCCGCCTGGGATGTGATCATTCCCCTTACTGTCAGCTCTGGTCTCCTGCGCACGACCCGCGCGGGGCTCAGTTTGGCCACGACGGACGCCTCCCTCTGTCCCTCCTTCCCTCCCTCCCTCCCTCCTGGCGCGGCTTGCGGAGAGCCGTGGTAGCCCGCCGCAGGCAGGAGCGCGTCTCCTGCAGCCAAGGAGGAGGGAGGAACCGTCCCAGGGCAATGCCCCGCGCTGCAGCGCTACGGCTCTGTCCGGCCTTAACAGGCTCCTGCTTATTACAGGATCCCGAAAACCCTCCTGCCAGCTGCGTTCAGACTTGGGAGACAGGCAGAGGACAGCTGGACTTCACACATCGCAAAGGTAGTGTGAGCTCCTAGAGCTCTCTGCGGAAGCTGCATCTTCCGACCCCCACCTGCTCCCACACGACCTCCCTGTCCTTCCTTCTGCGCACTGCACTTACCAAAGGCAGGTGGGGCAGGAAGAGCGCGTCCCTCAGCTCCTCGCAGCAAGGGCCGCTGCCCCAGACTAATCGAGACAAGGAACACCCTATCCCAGCACCTGGGACTTAAGGCTCCCCGACAGCCGGGACCCTGCGCCGTCGGGGCGATGCCTGCGGTGCGGCGCGGCTCTGAGGTGAGGTGAGGTGCGTGGCTGTGGGTGCGCGCTGGCCGCACCGGGCCCGGGATGGCACCGAGCTGAGCCCGCCGGGGATGGCACCAAGCTGAGCCTGCCGCGCCCGAGGATGGCACCGAGCTGAGCCCGCCGCACCGGGGATGGCACCGAGCTGAGGCGGCCGGGTCCGGGGATGGCACGGAGCTGAGTGTGCCGGGGATGGCACCGAGCTGAGGCGGCCGGGCCCGGGGATGGCACCTAGCTGAGGCGGCCGCCGCGCCCGCCCCGATATCAGCGCCCGCCGCGCCGCCCGCGCCGCCCATTGGGCGCCCGCCCGCAGCCGCCGCCCCGATTGGCCCGCGCGGCCGCAGCCCCGCCCCCCGCCGTGCCCGCCGCCCGCTCGTGGGTGCGGGCGGGCGCGGAGCGGAGCGGAGCGGGAGGGATGAGGGCGGTGAAGGATGAGCTTTCATTGCAGGGTGGAAAAAGAGTGGGAGAGGAAAGGAAGGGAGAAAAGAAGGTAGCGCTCGTGATGGTGACAGCTAAGAAACCCGCTCGGCAAGCGAGCGGTGAACCTCTACCCGAGGAGCGGGCCGGGGGCGAGGGTTTAAAAGCCTCAAACAGCCGCCGCTTTTTTCGTTTGCCGTCGTTCCCGTTGCTTGACCCGCTAGTGAAAGGTACGCATGGCAATGGTCTTTTTTCCAAGTCTGAAAATGCGGCGGGACCCTTTCCCTTCGGGAATTGAGGCGACGAAAATTACTCTATTTTCTACCGTTCTCTCCCTTTAGAGGGAACGTTTTCCACCGACCACTAAGGTTTTTCTCCTACATAACTTTATTTCCCATGAGCAACTTTATTCCCGCCCCTCCCTAACGGAGGCTGCTCTTTGGGAGCTGGGTAATATCCTTTGTCTCCTCAAAGAGGAGAGGGATCGAAATTGTGACCCACAAAATCTCAGTCAGAAGCGGAGAGGCTAGAGCTCCGTGCTTCCGCCAGTGAAAGCAGGGATTCCCAAGAGGCAGAAATGGACAGAATACACCTCGGTCGCGTTCAGCACCGGGCAGGCGAAATACTGGTTTATTTAAAAATTAAACGGATTTTATCAAGGAAGAAAAATAATAAAGGTATGCGGGCGAACATTAATTTCCCACCGGTGTACACTGATCGAAATATAACTAACTATATGCAGAACACATGGCCGAAACTAGTTTCCTAAAAAGGGAAAATATTTTGCCCTTTCCCTGAGGGGTGCGTGTGTGTAATAAATACTGACAGTATTCATGTATATAATAAACACGGACATCTACTCACGGTAAGCACACGGACCAGCTGCCGGCCCCCGGTTCGGCACGGACAAACCGTGCCCTTGCAGGCCTGCGGGACGAAGGCCACCGGGCGAGTGGCGCAGGCGGGCACCTCAGGCGGGCAGCAGCGTGAGACGGCGGCCGGAGCTCCGAGCTCCGCTGCAGCCCGGACAGGGCACCAACCCTTCGCTTCTCCCCGCGGGCTGCGGGCACCCACCAGGAAGGAGGGAGGGTTTGTTCCCGGGGAGGTTTGTCCACCCCGGACGGCACAGTGCGGAGAGCGGGGAGAAGGAAGCGCATCCCCCGACGGCAGGTGTTATTCATCTCAAAAGAAAGCCCGGCTACTGTTTAACTTACAAGCATGACTAAAAGGCAAATACCCAAGGAATTCCACTTTCCCCCTTGGGGTCCCTCTTAAAAGGCACAAGCATGACAAAGGACCTGCTAGGTTAGGAAACAGAAGTCGCCTTTGTCTGTAAACCGACACCAAATTACAAAGTACGATTCTGCGGTCCGCTGGAGTAAATTACAAAACAGTTCGCCTCCTGTTTACTTAATCCACAGGGAGCTGTGAAACCCAGCCACGATTTTAAAGCGTGTTTGTGTAACTTTCTTCTGTTCCTGTTGTTTGCGCTCGGCTCCGCAGCGCTTTTGAGCTCCCCTCCAGCCCCTCCTCACTCTCCCGTCTGGAAGAAGAGGTGTCCCTGCCGTCCTCCGGCGGGACGCACTCGCGGGAGAAGGCGGAAAGCGACCTAAGGCGCTGCCTCTCCTACTCAGTCCTCCAATTTGGTCTGTGGTATCAGCCGTGTCCGCTGTGAGCTGACACAGGCTGACGCGGTGCCGTGCTGGGAAAGGTGCAGATTTCCGCGCCAGGTGAGCCTTTGAAGCCCGCGATGGGCAGCTGGGCATCGACCTGACCCGCACAGCCTTTCCAGCACAATCCCCACCTCTGCGCCGGCCCCGGTGTTTGCGGGGCCCGGGGCCGTGACCCGCGGCCAGGGCTGCTCCAGAGCCTCCGCCGCGCACCCCCGCCCCGTGCCTTGCCGGGGGTTCCCCCGGGGGCCGCGGGGTCTGCCGAGCCCCGATGGGGGTCGGGGATGGGTCCTCAGGCTGTGCCCCTCGCTGCAGCGCCCTTTCCCGGGGGGCGGAGGGGCAGTCCCGGGGCACTGCACACCCGCCCCGCCCGAGGGGCCGCGGCCCCGGAGCGCCCAGCGCTCGGTGCTGCTTTGCATCACGGCTCTGCGGGCAGGTGCAGGTGCAAGTGCCGCAGTCCCCCGCGCCTGGCCTCCCCAGCCCTCCCTTCCCCGGGGAAATTTATTAGCGAGGTTAGGGCAGGCTAACCAAACGGCAACTCCGGGCGCTATTTCCCCGGAGGAATGCTTTGATCCTGCCCTCTCTCCGCGCCGTCGAGGGCAGATTGCAATGACAAACGCGGGCGATCCCAGCCGCTTGTTAGGTCAGAGATGTTACCGTTTAATCTGAAACAAATTGCCCCTGCCCGCGCCCCGCCCGCCGGCCCCTTCCTCGCCCTCTCCGGGTCCCGGTGCCCGGGCGGCGCTCCCGCCGTACCTGCGCCCGCCGCGCCCCGAGCCAGCCCAGAAGCCGGCCCAAGGCGTTCTCCTCCGCCAGTTACCGTGTATTTGCTACAGCGAAGATGCTGACATTTCGCGGGTGATCTCAAATGGGGGAAGTAGGAGAATCGCATAGGGAAAAATATTTTTGAAAAACCCAAACCCACAAAGATATCACCTTTTCCCGTTTTATCTAATCAGTACAAACCGCCAATTTTTTTGCAGGTTTTTTTCATTAAAATGTGGGTTTTATATATATGTATATAAGACTCAATCTGTCTCTTGTAAATAGCATTCAAGTAAACCCTATCACCAAAACAAACCTAGATTTTTAGATTTTAATATTGTTATTCATGACACATACCTTTCTAAACTGATTGTACGTTTTAAATACATTTAACTGATTGAACGTTTTAAATAAGCAAGTTTTTCAGTTTGGATTTGGGTTTTCTGGGGCTTTGGTGTTTTTTGTTCTGTTTTAAATGACCATTTAACTTCTGCCTAGCAGATGTGTAGGTACAGAATCAGAGGAGGGATTTTCTGTTATTCCTAAATGCCGTTCAAACAAATATAATAAATACATATTATAAGGAGGTAAGAAATGTTGAGGTAACTTATTCACTACAGCATGATATGGAAGAAAATTTTATTGAATGTGACTGTAATGTCTCTGCCTTTGTAAGAATGTTTGCTTTGGCAAGGAGGGCAAGGGTTAGCCTTTTTATAGGAAGACTTGCTTATCATACCAGGATAACATTCTGTCCTACTAAACTGGAATGATATCAAAAGCAGTGCAGGTGAACAGGGCAGAACTGCCACTTCTGACACAGCTAGTGAAAGTCTGACAGGCACTCCAGAGTTTTCAGCGGGAGGATTCGCACGGACACAGACAGCTTTGGATTCAGCACGGGGTGCAGTAGAGTTTCCCATTTACAATCCTTCTCACCCTGGCAGCTGAAGGGATGAGCTCCCATGAAAGGACAGGAATAAACTATAAAAGAAGAGCAGTTTAGCCCTCTGCGCTTGGAGACTCTGCTCGCTTATTGTGGATGTACCAAGGGGGCAAAGTTCGGCCTCTGCAAACAGGACCACGCAGTCCGGGTGGTCATTTGTTGAAGCAGGAAGAAACATAACTTAGTAAAATAGAACTGCCTCTTCTGCAGCCTCCAAATTCATGGCCAGGGGTTGTGAGGGCTGACCTAGGCAGAATTTAAGTCAAAACTAGTCCGAACACATTCCCATCCAATTCTGTGCTAAAATTTTGAATTAAAAAAAAAAAAAAAGGCATGAGGAGCATTTGTGTGCCATTCATGGCAGCTTTGCTGTGGCTCATAAACAAGGCTGACATTTGGTTTGCCAGCATTTAACAGGCCAGTAGACATTTGGCAGGTCTCTTGCTAAAATGTACTACAAAATTGGATCAGCTCTCAGCATGAATATCAAGAATCCACTATGCAAGCAGTAAGCACAGCAAATTGTCAAGTCAGCAACTAATATACTTCACTATAATCTTCCCAAATGTCTTAAGTAGTTTGGCAAATCTCTTGTTGCAATAAATTCTAGTGAAGTTTCGGGGTTTCTTCTTTTTTCAACATATGGCGTTAAAAAGTAACTTAGCCAAGAATATTTTTAGATTCAATGCAAAGTTTGCTGGAGATGTTTTCACAAAATTTGTTTGCACTCTGGCAGTTTTATTCAAATGTCAACCAGATGCAGAAAGTGTAGAACTTGGGGTTTGATTTTACAATCCTGAAAAGTAAAGGTCAAGTCTCTGCAACATAAATTGTCTTTTTGATTGCCATATTTTAACAGAACAGCAAGAAATCTTACTAATAAACTGGTTTGTAGTGTTTTGTTTTGTTTTTCTTTCTTCAGGATGCAATATAATCATATGCAAAATATTTTAAATGCCAATAAGACACCTGCTAAATCAAATAAGTTGGGTAGGCTATGCTGTGCTTAGCAGTAAAAATTCCATCATATAACTGCAACTAGCCAGATTGTAGCATTGCAGTCTCTGAGCAGCCTTACTGAAATTATTAGGATGACCTGAGGTAGAGGTCAGCATGAAAAACAGCACCAAAATCTGGCAATGTATCAGTTAAAACAAGCCGGTCAGCCAGCCAGACTCAGGCCAAATGATCCATGTGGTATGTAGGCCACACTTATTACACTCCAACCAGCAAGAAAGCTTGTAGAACCACTTTTAGATTGGGCTATTGTACCATACTGATACAAGTGTCAGACTCTGGCTCAGTGTGGATCCACTATGGAGCACACAGATGCCTGAGGTGGTAGAGGGAGATGATGTGGATCTTATCACTCACAGCATGGCAGAGTGAATGCAGGACAATTGGGCTCTCTGAAAATTGACAGAAAATACACTGGGCTATATCACCACCTGTGACATTTCCACCAAAGCTCTCAGAATGATTTTACCGTCTATCCTTATGGGAACAAACCCTGAAAATCAGACAAGCTTGTGCTGTAACTCCACAACCAGGGAGCTCAGTCTATGTGGCACATATGTGGAAGGTACTGAGAACTCTGACCCCTGTGATTTTTGGGCATCAGTTGGGAAAACACCAAGAGATGTACTCCCAGTACAGCAAACATGTTGCTGATGTGTCTCAAACTCCTCTCACAATTAAAAGAAAGCATTTATGGGTGCAGAGTCCCCTCCCACAAGATTTTAGGTGATGTTTGAGGTAGAAGTTGTTTTACTACTATAAAAAAAAATCAGAGCCCTTTTAAAATTAGATTTTTTTTCTTTTTTGGCTAGTACTTCTGCACATCTTCTGCTTAGCTATTTGAGGCTAGATTCAGCAACACAAGGGGAGAATCTGAGAGAATCTGTAAGCATACAGAGAACAGCAATAGAAGTGTGTATCTTTAGGATTCTGTAAATAGAACCCTTTCATTGGAGTTGTTTTAAGTACCCAAAACAGACTGGCACACTTGGTCTCTACAACATTCCTACTAAGTACTTTAGAGAGGGGATGAATATGACTCCTTCCAACCTTTGTCTCAGCTGCCATAATTGGGACCTCTGGTGTGAGGAAGCAGAGACATGCAGAGTCCCCAGGCAGGTGCAAAAGAGAACTCCTTTATTGCAAAAACCAGGTCTTTTTAAGTAGTTAGGTTTTTATCTAAAATACAACAAACATCATCCAACCAACCACCAAACACAATGATGTGAACGCACAATGGTTATACAACTTGTTTTTCCATCTCTAATTCAGTTAAGTCGCTCCCAGCAGTCTTTTCTACTTAGCCAAAGTGACAGGAGCGAGCCATGATTTTACAAGGCTTCCTTCTGTAAAGTTTTACCTACCCACAACACTCTGGCTCTTCCCAGAGTCAATACAAATGGGGGCCTGACACCAACATCAGCTTCTGAAGGGGCAGTATTGTCATGACAGGAGGAGAACCCGGTGCTAGCTGGACACAGCACCTACTGCTAAGGGACATTTAGGACAATCTCATTTGCTGCTTCTCTTGCCTTGCTATTGGTGCACTCTAGGTTGCAGTGGCCAAGGAGTGGTTTTGCACACACTGTTACCAGGCAGAGGTACATCTTCCTGATTTTGTGAATTTGTCCCATGGCAGAAGGGAGCTGAGACAAAGTATCCATTCTTGTTCTGACTTATATCCATGAAGAGGAATACAGGACCTGTAACTGCTTCAAACCCATTTCTTCTCACAAGGGAACCTGCTCATTGACAGGCTTTAATTGGATTATTGGAATAGATCCTGATCATATCTCTGGGCAGAGAGCACCCTTACCAGGCATTTACCACTGTGACTCAAAACCACATGTCAGATTAATCTGGATGCACAGTTTTCTGAAATCATCAAAGAGAAGCCAAGTAGTACATGAAATTATTCATACAGTAGACAGACCATTGATAGCATGGAATTGATTATAAATATTTATTTAATAAATTACATGTTTATTGTTATAAACACAACTCTAGGTGAAAATCCAAGGCATAAAGTGTTCCCAAAAGTTGCGACCATTGAGTATTCTGGGATCAAACATTTGCCTTCATTCCATACAGTCACCCCATTGAAATCCTTGAGATTAAATGGGCATGAGTCTGAGTTTAACATATTGCAGATGTGTATATACATATTAAGAACATTGGATGCATTGTACTCTAAAATGCTATTTTACTTACGGTATTTTTTCAGCACTTATGATTACTGGCAATAATAAAAGAGACTATCCCACAAAGTGCACTAAGATCATATGACATAGAGAGGACACTGTCATCTACTTATGATTTAATATCTGTGACACTTAGGTAATTCATGGTCTCTACACATCCAAGATCATATCAACCATCCAAAGCGTCAAACCACTCAGTGCATAAAATGAACCAATTCTAGGAGTAAAGGTCTTTAACCAGCTCTGCTGAAGTCAGTAGAAAACCTCCTGTGCCGGCTGCCAGGGAAATTGGGAAGGTCCATATTTAATTCATTTTGCCTTGAAAGAGAAGACAACGTGCTGATCAGAGATTTTGCCTGTACTGCATGACCAGTTCAGTGGCAGCATGATCCACAAAACCCTGGGCTTTGAGAGTTTCTTTCCTGGTCTCCTTTGACCATTCAGCTCATAAAGGAGGTGGGAGGAGCTGCTGTACCACAGAGCTGGGGCTGAACTGCCTTTCTGTCTTTGTTCTGCGCATCTCCATCTTTTCTGTGATTTCCACCCAAGGGGATATTTTCTTTAGGGACACTTTCCTAGTCTTAGGGACGATTTCCATCCTGTAGCAGTCTGCAGCATAGAAACACTAGCATGTCAGATGGAATGTCCATCCAGTTGAACCCATCTGGTTTAACTACATACTAGAGACCTGGATGACACACAACCGGGGGAGGATATATAGCTACAAATTACTAGCTCCCTCTTCTAAATAGCGATGAGAAAACTCTTTCAAATACATTTATGATAGCAGGGTACTCACAAATAACTAGTTCAGGAAAAAAATCAATAATCTAAAATTTTTACCAAGAAGTAAGAACCCATGAGGATATTCCCAAGGCCCAAGTCATTTGTTGTGGTGTACTTACCTGCAAAACTTGGCATCACTCCAACACCATACCAGATCTTCAAGCCATAGTGATCAAACCAATGTTGTCTATAACCAGCACACCAAATGATGTGCAACAGCAGGAGATACACCTAGGCTTCAAGTGCTAGTGAGTGAACTCTACTGAGTTCATAGACAAGCACCATAAAATCCTGACCATGAAATTGTGGAAGTAAACGGCAGTTTGCCCACAACTTCCACAAAGCCAGACTCCATCCACTTAGGGACAACTGCCACATAAATGTGACAATCTCTTGCTGTCCAGCTCCTTCCAGATTATCTTTGGCTATACATCATTCATCTTTAAAATCAGTGGAATTACCATACATTAAAAGGAGCATATTACAGGGAATTGCAGGGATGTCACTGTTTTTCAGTACAAGAATAAAAATTCCTAGGACCTAAAAACAAATGTTCGTATAGTCAAGAATTAATTTTAATTAAATTTTTACCACTCTTTTTTCAGTCTTTTCTGCTGAGGAACTACTTTGAGCCTGGGACAATCGTATTAGTAAAGGTTTACAATAAGCTTTTCATTGCAATTAACTAAAAGAGAAATTTTTTTAAAAGGATGCAAATTAACAAATAAGTTCTTATTTTCATTTGTGTGGGAGCAGAATGTCTTCCCCAACACACAGACATCACAAGTCAGGGGCTGCTCTGCCTCTGTCGGGGCTGCCTGCCTAGCAGCAGGTAACACACACAGATACTAGCAAAGTTAGCAAACTCATTGTACACTATTTGAGACCTCTGTCCCATGATATACCAGAATAATAATGGACAATAATAAACGAGAGTCCTCAGCTCTCTTCTTTGGCTTAATAGGTCTAGCTGAGTAAGAAAAGACCACGTCTCATTTTTCCAATGTGTACTTTTGTTAGGTCAATAGAGGGACTGTTATAGAGTGGTAATGTGAGCTGGGTAATGTGCGCAGGTTCTGGGGCTTTATTGTGTCCCTGCTATGTTAATTAGTATTAGGAACATGATGGATTGGCAACACATGTATTTTCTGAGTCTTAAACCAGCCCTGAGAGTTTAGCACTCCATTAGTTACACATCACAGGAACCCAGGGATGTTTACTTAAAAAAGTATCACTTACAAGAATGAAACACTCTAATTCATTCCTGATAGGGGCTGCAGGGAACTCCCGCCCAAGATTCAGGTTCTGCAGGACGGTGCATCAGCCCTGTCCAGGGTCACACTGGGAATCCCACATCAAAATTTTCTCTGAAACATCTCCCAAAGGAGTGACAGATGGAGAAACATCAGCCTGGACAAGCACAAGTTCTTTCTCTACGGCTTACCTGGCAGAGAAGATAAGCCCTGGAGAAAAGAGCTGGGAGTTTGGTGAGAGGTGTGTAATACACATTTCCCAGTGCAATTGCTCCGCAGAAGAGAAATCAGAGGAATAGACAGGGCTGTTGCCTTCCCCTGGCAATGACAGCCCTCTCTCCCCAAGAAATGCTACCATACCAATATACCAGCCAGCAAGAGAAATTTCATCTCTGCAATCTGGGGGTGCAAATCAGCATGGAGGGGACAAAGTTCCAAAAGAACCAAGGAGAAATGGTAGCAAGAGATGCTGAATACAATTTTTCCATAGCCAAATCCAACAAAATGATCTTTCCATGAACCAAATAACATAAAACCCTCAGCTCTGGTCCCTGATGATGTGCCTCACTAGAAAAATTCTGTGAAGTTTCCTATCCTTCAGTAGTATGGGAGAAGGTCACTTGTCTGACATAATTCTTCCAAAGAAGCACTGGTACCTCTAAAAGAGAACAGCCACTCTATCTCTTGTCACGCAGTCTTTCTTTCTCTTTATTCCCCATCCCAATCTCCCTCACCTCAAACCTGGACTGGCAGGCTAATATTTTTTTTCTTACCATAAATATTAAAAACTCCACCACAGAAATCTGCAAGTATGGCAACATAAACAAAAAAACCCAAAACAAAACAAAACAAAACAAAAAGACATCTTTACCTTTTAGCAAATCAGTCAATAGCCACCAACTCTGCCATTCTGTATTGCTGATTTTGGCAAATGTCCTAAAACAACTTTGTGTTCTCAATGTATGCATGGGATTATCCTTCATCACCCCAGTCAGAGTGGACAGCAATTAATAATTAGCAGAGTGGGCTATGGTAGAGCAATGGAACTGAGGCTGACCTGATATTTCTCATTGGTCTTTCAGCATGGCTGACAGTAGCTAGAAGCCAATGACTTGCGCAGCCCAGCCTTCAAGTAGTAGTAATTGTAGTTGTAATGAGCTGAGATAGCTTTGTGTGTCAAAGCATGTGTTGCAAACCCCAGAAGTGTTAACCCAAGTGGTTGATTGCAATCAGAAAAGGAGCAACAAAATCACTTCCAGATTGTCATTGAACTATTTTCACTCTACAGACCATGATTTCGTAGTCAGTTATGTCTGTGTAATGTGACAGAGACAAGTTAAACATTCATACCCATGAATTGGATTTGTTTGCCTCTTCCCCGACACATATTCTTATCTATAGACAAAGCCACTTTCTCCTATGTTCAATTGTCTGTAGGTCAGAATATGTGGCCTAGTGAGGCCAGCACATTTACAATTATCATGTGAAATTGGCATGGCCTTGGTAATCTTGCCATATTGGCAGTCAAAAAGGAAAGTTTCTTTAACTTGAAAGCTTAAGTTGGCCACCCTGTATCTTGGTGGGTTCAAAAACATAGTCAATATATTATTTTAACCAGTTTTTGGTGCAACCATCCTCTAAGGATGCTTGTTCTGTGATTTTTTTTTTTTTTTTGTGGATAAAAGGAGTGCTGGCAGTGCTGTTGTCAACAGCTACAAAGCTAAGAGGCAATTCAAATAATCAAAAAACAACAGGTATTTTTCAGGTCTGTATCACATCCTACAGTATACAGTATGCCATCACAGCTTGTCTACCACTCAGCTATCAGACCATGTCAGCATGTGAGCAATAAAAAACATGCCCAGGACAAGCCAGATGTGCTGGTATAAATGACTAATTTGTTATTGTTACAGAGCAGCCAGATCACCATGTGGCAAGGCACGTGAGCACTGAGATAACTTTGCCACCTCTTAGTACATAAGAATGATCAAAATCAGGAGTAGGACAATCACCTCTCACAGATTGCTCTCAGGCAAAGCCAGTCTTGCAGCTGGGCAGTGACCCTTCAGCTCTGTAATATTAGGAGTGCAAACTTAGTAACTTGATTCTGCATCAAACCTTGCACACTGCAATTCTAAGACTTTACAGCAGCCTCTGAGCAATGCCAAAGCACAAGCAGGCAAGTGCAATCATAATCCTTTGCAGGATGTTGTGCTCTGTAGTTATTTCCTGCTTCTCACATGTAAAGGTAACAGACACAGCTAAAGAGGTTGAAATGGGCTTTATGGCTTGGCACATCTCTAATAAAACAAGAGCCTTGGTCATACAAAGAAAGGGACAGTTCTGGGATATAAATACTGCAGCACTTTGGAACGGCTGTGGCAAGAGGAACGTCTGTTTATTACATTTTCCAGTGTTTTATTTTCAGTTGCCCATGACAAAGAATCAGAACTTTTACCAGCACAAACCATGCTCAGTCATAAACACAGCACTATCCTTTTGAGGTACGCTTTGAGCATTATAAAGCAACAGCTTTGTTTTAAGGAAATCACAGAGAGTCAGAAATCAGGGCGCAGGAAAGACAGAGAACCGGCCACATTTTATGGAGAAAGTATTTTACTCACAGGTAAGGGGATTTGTTTTGTGTGAATACAGATATTTAAGGCAGCATGAAGGAGAATTTTGAGAAACGATTCTTATGGTAAAACAATTTACACGTGAGTTCTCCACAAAATCCTTACAATTATATTAGCCTACTAACACTCATCTCAAGGAATGAATTTTGGTAACATAAACTTTATTCTGTGTTGTACATTAGATCAATATCACTACTGAACAAGAAAGAGGATGTGTTCCAAAAATGTTATTGTTAATGGGAAAATCAGAAAACACCACACTCAGCAGTGAAGTCCATAAGGAAATTCACTTGAGGCCACATCCAAGGTATTACTATCCTTGGCTTAGTCTTCATTTCATGTGCACCATTGAAAAGTGTTACATAGTGAACTCACTTCACTGTAATGAAATGCTTTTTTATTAAATATTCCCTTGATGGGTCTCTGGGTCAGCCAAAGACCTCAGAATGATGCAAACATAAAGCAAAGCAGTCATCAAGTAAAATGAACATCTTAGTCAAACTCAAAACAAACCAGACCAAGATATCTCTATGCAAAAAAAAAAAAAAAGCACTAGCTGACTCTACTGAGAAGGGGCCATATGAGTTTAGAAAATAAATCTGAGTTTAGAAAATAAATTTACACAACTAGCTACTTTGCAAAATCTTGCACATTGGAGACAGGAAACAAGCTTCTCCACAGAAAATGTCTCATAAAACACTTGTGGCTTGAGCATCCACACAAAAAGAGATTTACAAAGGCAATGAGGCACTGCGTCTGTGTACTGCTTATTTCCTAAGCATAAAGCACAAGATCCAGAGCAAATTAGGTGAAAACTACTCGACATTACTCCCATCTCTCCCAACACTAAAGGCTTGTTAAAGTATATGATAGTAATTGTGTCAATGCAAGAAAAATACCCCAATGCATATTTTTCTCATATTGGAGAAATGCTACTGGACTGGCTGGATCTTGTCTTTTTTTTTTTTTTCTCAGCATCTGAAATTACAATAGGAATTAGCAGAAAAGTAGTGGCAATGGGAAATTCCTATGCTGTTGAGGTGGAGAGCTTAGCTGTAGAGAGATGTAGAAGAAATGTTGGTGACCTGCAGTTTTCACAGCTCCCTGCCTCCTGACAGGCCAGCCCCTACATTTATTCCAGATGCAGAGGCAGTTAAAAGTACAGCAAACCAAACCCACACAACCTGTCTCTCATTCAGAATTGAGACCTTACCACTGTCAAATAGCAAGGCAGTTAGGATATTTTTAAAGTAAAGGGGATGAAATTCAAGCCTATCAGGAGGACTACTTCACAGACAGGACATAACAGGGACTGTTTGGCATGAAAAGAAAGATAGCCTAGGTAAATCCTACTTCCAGTAGATACACAGGGTGTTACCACAGGCGCTTTGTTTTGACTACAAAATGTTTTTCATTTGAGAATGTGAAACAAACTGCAGCATCTGGCGTTAGTCCTACTTTCCAGGCAGACTTACAGTTCGTATTCTGATACAGCACACAGAAATAATCTAGTATGAACTATAACCAAGAAAGATCAAGATAATAAGTAGCAAAAAAGAGGCTTGAGATGCCCAAGACAAAGGTAACTGGTTTACATCTTCATATCAAAAAGCAGCTAGCAGCTAGTGGTGCAGAGCAGACAGCCTCGGTTGAAAGCGCATACACATCATCCATATATATATTGATATTGCCAGACATCTCTGGACTGACCAGACACTGATTAGCTTTTCCCACTGACATTGTTTAACTGCTTATTAGCAAGGAAAATGTAGAATTTTGGTTACCTAGTAAGGAAGAGAATAAGTCTCTAGAATGAGAGGAGAAAGGAAATATGGATTACCTTGAAATGCTGATACACTAGATGAACCAAAGGTTTGTATATGGCTTTGCCCTTGTTTCAGCTGGGATAGAGTTAATTTTCTTCTCAGGAGCTGGTACAGTGCCCTGGTTTGGATTTAAGAGGAGAATAATGATAACATACTCATGTTTTAGTCATTGCTCAGGAGTGCTTAGTGTTAAGTGAGGGACTTTTCAGATTGCTATGCTCTGCCAGGGAGCAGGGACACAAGAATATGGGAGGAAGCATAGCTAGGACAGGTGAGCAAAATTGGCCAAGGGGATACTCTGTACCACAAAACAACTTCACTCTCAGTATATAAATGGGAGGTAGTTGTCCAAGAGGAGCTGACTGCTGCTGTGGGACATGTTGGGTGTTGATCATTGGGGGGTGAGCAACTTTTTCTCTTTGGTTTCATTTCTCTCTTCCCCTGTCCTTTCCATTACAAGTGTTATTACTGTTTTTATCATCATTGTTAGCAGTGATAGTAGTTTAGTTCAGTTTAGTTTAGTTTAGTTTAGTTTAGTTTAGTTTGAATTTTTGAGCTGTTCTTATCTCAATGCTTAAGGTTCCCTTTTTTTTCCTGTTCTCCCTCCTATCTGGGGTCTGATGGCTGAGCAAGTGCCTGTATGCTCTTAATTGACTGTTGAGGTTAAACCACAGCAGGCTTCCTAAAGCATTTCCTCTTTATTTGTTGGGCCCACCTCCACAGTCAAATAGGATAACAGAAATACCTTTGACATCTTTGACTTTTTGTGAGATAGGTCTTCAAGGAGAAGCTGTTTGCGTGCATGCATGTGCATGCAAGGCATATGGGAACTTGCCGGCTGTCCCGCTACGCCCTGGGAGCTCCATGCCGCCCAGGAGCTGGCAGAGGCTGCGCTGGAGCCGATGCTTGCCGTGGTGCCTGCCTCTTGTTTGAAAAGACAGGTCCGGGGGGGCAGGAGTCCTGGAGACACCCGCCCTGCCACCCACTCGCTCCTCACCGCCCTGAGCTGAGCCCCAGAGCAGACAAACCGAGCCAGAGCCGCGCAGAACTGGGGAGGGACAGACCCGCCCCTCCTCATTATAACATCACCCGACCACAACGTCATCACCCGGCCACTGCGTCATCACCCAGCCACAACTTCATCACCCGGCCACTGCGTCATCACCCAGACACAACTTCATCACCCGGCCACTACGTCATCACCCAGACACAATGTCGCGCGGCCACAAGGTCACACAGCAGCGGCGCGGCTCGGGCCGGGGGGCGCCCGCGGGCTCGCAGCGCCGTGCCCGTTCTGCGCCCGTTCTGTGTCTGCTCCGTGCCCGCTCTGTACCCGCTCTGTACCCGCTCTGTGCCCGTTCTGTGCCCGTTCTGCGCCCGTTCTGTGCCTGCTCCGTGCCCGCTCCGTGCCCACGTTGTGCCCGTTCTGTGCCCGCTCTGTGCCCGCTCTGTACCCGCTCTGTGCCCGTTCTGTGCCCGTTCTCTGCCCGTTCTGTGCCCGCTCTCTGCCCACGCCGTGCCCGTTCTGTGCCCGCTCTGTGCCCGCTCCGTGCCCACGTTGTGCCCGTTCTGTGCCCGCTCGATGCCCACTCTGTGCCCGTTCTGTGCTCGCTCTGCGCCCGTTCTGTGCCCGCGCTGTCACTAGGTGGGGCCATCGGCTCGAGGCGCGGGGCTGGTGACAGAGCCGAGTTCCCTCCTCTTCCTGGCCCTAACTCATCACCGCTCCTCAGCCCTTGCAAATCCTCCCAGTACCTGGCTGAAATACAGCCAGACTGCCTTATTCTGTGTGAAGACAAGGCCACGCTTTTTATGTCCAGGTCAAGTAGTGCTCAACAGCATTTACTTTGGGTATTTGTTTTAATAATATATGTTACGTGGTCTGAGTAATATATGTTATGTGGTCTGAGTAATATACGTTACAGTCATTTGCAACTGACTTTTTCCACCTCTGATCTCAGCTCAGGGATGAATTCAAACACAGTTGCAATTCTAGACATTTGGAAGGGAAAAATATAACCTTTTTCCCGAGGAGCTCTCAAATATCTTGTATGCACTGCTCACATTTTTGCCTGAACTTGTACTTTTCCAGTTTAAGGGGGAGAAGATAACTGTGGGCTGAATGGCTGCAGTCACCAGTTCTTCACCACCAGTGATTATTTAGGGTACTAGTGAAATAAAAAAAAAGCAATTTGAGTCCTTTCAGGCAGCAATTTTAATCTTCTGCAGGTGAATTAAAACCAGGTCACAGCAACTAGCTGACCTGCATTTTCAGGCCTCAGAATGTGTGAAAAACACTGGAGGAATGGTGCTGCAAAGGAGCTGAGAGGTCAGAGAGAAGCCACTACGAGCGGGACGGTGGTGATTGTACTGCCTCTCACCACACCCACTGCCAGAATTACTTCTACTGCCAGAACAGGAGAACAGCAGAAAAAAATATAAACTGTTAAAACAATGGAGAACAGTGATGACCAAATCGGGAAATATATGAATGCCAAAAAGTAGTTTAACAAGCAGGGTGTTTGCCTGTGTTTTCTATGTCAGAAAATAATCCATTCACCTGGGAATCGGCCATAGCTTTTCATATACAAACACCATGCAAGTCTGCTAAAACCTCATGCAGTGAACTTTCTGGGAGAGGAGGGAGTCTTGAGCACAGCACAGGGAGACCAGCTTCTTTTGTCCCTAGCTCTGGTATAGATCACTCTGTTCTCTTTTCAAGGCAACAGCAATGTGGGCATAAACTCTGATAGCTCAGGCTTGGGCCTGGGAAAGACCCACTCCCCAGAAGCTACTGAAGGTCAGAAATTATCCTTTCCTTCCCTCCCCTCCCCCTCCCTCCTTCCTCATATGTTTCAAAGTTCTGCAAACCAACCCCAAATCCAGCCCAATTCCCACTTGTGTGCAAGGGCTGTAGCCATTGTTTCCTGTTGGATGTTCCCACCAACACAGGTGAGAATTGGCAAAGGAAATCTGTGTGGATAAGTTAAACTAATGGTCTCTCCCCTTTGGAGACTTAGGAAACTTACCACTTTAGTTTTGTAAAATTTTTGAGAAAAAAATAAATTAACTTCTCCCTCACATCATTCTTTTCCTGAAAATCTATTATTTGGCAATGGAGATAAAAGAAGAAAAATACATGTGGCCAAATGATCCTTTTGTTTATATCTCTGCAGATCATTAGGAAAAAAGAAATTACAAGAGAAAGAGCAAGGAAGAAAATTCACAACTTACACATAGCTGACAATAACTCTACTAGTGAAAAAGTCACATGGTCTAAAATGTAGTAACTGAGGTGTGTGTTGGGTTAAATCTGTGAAGGGTTTTAAAGTCTCCTGAAGAGGGTTTGGAGTAAGGTGGAGCCATGTAGAATAATTTTCTGCAGTTTAGGAATGTTTCTCTTGAGAATGTGTTGCTTTTTCACATATAGAATATGTAGCCATACCAGACATTGAGCATTATCCTGACTTTACTAGAGAAAAAAGCACATTCAAGGTGAGAAGCGACTGATTTTGGTTCCCAGAAAAGTTGCTAGCTGTGCAATGTGAACAGCTGCAAGCACCCTTCAGGAACCTGTTCCTAGTGAGTCAAGATATTAACGTGCAGAGGCAGAGAAGCTTAAATTTTTAGCACAGCTCTCCCTCAGGTACAATGGCCTGTGAGGATTGCTTCTGCATCCCTCGTCACATGAGTCATTTAGCTCTTTAAGTGGTAAAGTGATTAAAAAATCTAGATTTGACAAGTAGCACAGAAGTGTTTCTGAGTATTTCAATGTCTCCTTTATATTTTTCTGTGTATGGTGAATTTTATCACTCACTCTTCCCAGTTTATACTCACCATGGCAAGAAGGAACGTCAGCAATGTGCAGAGGGACCAGACTGCAAAGAAAGATATTCCCAAAACTGGGTTTGAGTTTTGCTGCATGCAGCAAAGCAGGAAAGCTTCTGTAAGTGACCACAAGCACCTTCACACTGCTGCCTCACTCCTCACTGCCTTCTGCTGTAGGCATGTGCCCACTCGTGGGGGGCTGTAGCCCCCAAGCTGAGATCAGACTGCTGGCCTGAATGCCAGGGTGTGCTCAGCCTCCCCAGAGAGAGGAGGGAAGAGCAGCTCCTCCTGAGCCTGCATACCTCCCAGAGACACACGAGTCCTGGAAGAATGAATAGATTCCTTTGTGTCTTGAATTCTGCTTTCTCACTTTTCCTCAACCTTTTTCTGATTCATGTATTCTCTGACTCTCGGGGGAAAAAAAAGGCAATTAGTACAATTTTGTCACAAGATTTCTGGTTTTATCTAGGTGTTACAGAGGAGAAAGTTGGAGTGTATAAAGTCCATAAACTCAGAAGATGGAGGAAGAGCCCAAACAGTGTTTACCTTAGGTCTCACAACTTTTAGGCATTTTGTAACAGTTGTTTGCTCAGGACTATCTAAGGATAATCCTGAGATTTTCAGAACAATTCTTGCTGAGGGCAGTCACAGGTCAGACATTGAAAAGTTATAGACTTTCTCTCACAGAGAAAAAATCAGAAAGAAAATCTTGCCATACATCATCTGATAAACACTATGTCTACTCTCTTACTTACAGGACACTTAAACTCTTTGCGAATTTTCAGATAAAAACAAATAAATCGTTGTAGCACTTATCTTTATCTCACAGGGAGGGAAAATTCTTCCTCAGGGTGTAGGGCAGAGCAAGGATGTAACCTTGCAAAGGTTTCTCCTCTCTATCTATCTCTCAGCTTAATCTCCTGCACAGCTTGCAAAGAGATAAAGTGGCAAACCACACTCCTAAGGTGTTGTAAATATTTTCCTTCTGTTGCAGCTTCAGAAGAGCACAGTCTCTGGCAAGAGGCCTCTTTAAAATATATCTGCCTCTGTAGAGGCTAAATCTTTCTGTACATGTGATTCTCTGTATCCATCCTCTACATTATCTAAGGGCTGGATTCTCCATTTAAGGTTAGGATTTGGCCTGTGTACAGGCATGTTTAGTGAACAGCTGTGGCCATGGCTCTCAAGCATTGCTGCTAACACGGAAATTAATGAAATTAAGATCTAGTGAGAACACAACCATTAACCAGACTCCTATTGTAGCATACATGCAACACTGAGTCAGGTGTGATGTCTGTGACAGTGCAGAAATGTTGCAGGGAGCACATTAATGAAACATCATTTAGGGTAAAAAAGTCTTGTCTTTGTTACCTTCCAGGGGCAGACTAGTGTGAGAATGTTAAATATCATATTAAGTTAGTTTTTATAGGGAAGGGAGAAGAATGATGCATCAAAGTTAAATGTCCACCAAAATTGAAGTTTAGATAGTATGCATTTAGAAATAATTTTATTTTCCAGTAATGACAATATGCAATATCACGTAAGAAATGAAATTGAAGAATTGATCTTATTCTTCAAATACATGATAGCTTCAATATTAAAATTAACATATAAATTTAGCATAAATCCTATTTCCCCACTCACATCTGCTGAGTAAATGCACATAAAGAATGAATCACTGAAACAGTATACTGAGAGAATCAGAGTCATTTTTCAAAGATGTCAGCACAAATGTGAGGTGAGCCTGTTCACCAAGCATACAACAAATACTGCAGAGGTGGCCCTTCAGACCCACAAGCAGGATAAGCCAGGGACCCCCAGAAAAGCAGCACAACACCAGCAAGGACAAGGCAAGGGATAGTTTGGCACAGGACATCCCCATTGTGCTGTGCTTACCCCTACTGTTTCTCTGACTATTCCTTTATCTACAGGTATGAGAGATACTGGAGAATGTGAGCATCACACTAGGGCTCTCCATGGCATTCCTTTGAGGGAGAAATTATTATTGTTACTGTTTACATCATTGTTGGTCTTAACCACCTTGTCACAGCTAGAGGTCAGCTAGTGGGGCAGTGTGCCTCTGGGGCATCTGCCAGCCCCTGCAGAGCCCGCTGCACTGGTGTCTGGTGGGCCTCAGACCTGGACAAGCCAACCTGTGAGCAGAGAGAGCTTTCTGTTGCATTTCCCAGAGAGCTGGGAAATGAAATGATGGTGAAATCACCTCTCTGATAGGAGAAAAAGCAGTCCTGGGGCACCCAAAAGAGGGGCTGTTCATACAGGGGCAGGAGCTGTGCAGAAGGCTCGATGCTGAAGATCTCTTGCTCCAAGAAAGCCACAGCTGCACTAGCACCCAAAAAAAGACTTAAAAAAAAAAAACTAAAAAAAACCCCAACAACCCGCTGGACTCTGAGATCCTACAGAGACCTCACCAGGCTTAAGGCATCCTTCTTGATGTTTGATTTTTTTGTTTTGGTTTGGGGGTTTTTTTGTTGGTTTTTTGGTTTTTTTTTGTTTGTTTTTCTCTCCTTTCCTCGTGGTGCTTCTGAGCATCGATGCTTCCAGCCTCAACCCTCCCCATCCCGACGCGCTCTCTTCCTCAGCATGAAGTACTTGCTCGGACGGGAAGATTCCCTTGTTTGCCACAAGATGGAGCAGGGAAACGCAAGGTTCAGGAGCCGTCGGTGGGATCCCCAGGATGCAGCGCCGGCTCAGGAGCGGTCCCGCTGCCGCCAGCGCGGTGGCGCGGCTGCCACCGCCGGAGCCAGGCTGGGGACCGCCACCCCTGGGGAGGGCACTGCGGGCCCGCGCTGGGTGCGGCAGGTGGGGCTCCGGCAGAAACGGGGCTCCCTCTCCCCGCGGCTGCCCTTGCTGGGAGCGGGGGATGGGATGGGATGGGACGGGATGGGATGGGATGGGATGGGATGGGACGGGACGGGACGGGATGGGATGGGATGGGATGGGATGGGATGGGATGGGATGGGATGGGATGGGATGGGATGGGATGGGATGGGATGGGATGGGATGGGATGGGATGGGGGCAGCCCCCACCAGCGCAGCAAAGCTCTGAGGAACAGCTCCCAGCATTGTCTGGGCAGAACAACACTCCTGCCAATATGCCAAGGGATCCTTAAAATTTCATCTGCCTGTAGTGCCAGCCTGGACGACATAGCTGGATAAACAAAGCAATTTCTCAAAGGTATCACTGCAGGCAAACATACATATTTTTTTTAATTAATCTTTTGGATTACTAAAATATTGCGTGGTCAAACAAAAATTAGTGTTCAACATGAAAATTTGCATTTCTTATTTCAAACAGAGATATATTTGCTTAATTTAAGAAAAAAAAAGTATTTGTCAATTGAGTCAAGAGTTATTTTATAACACAAGAGACAAGGATTATTTTAACTTGTTTCTTTTTTTCAGAAAATAGCTTGTCAAAAGAGATAGAATTTTAAAAATCATACCATCAAATTTGCATTTTTCAGCACAAGTGTGATAATAGTTCATTCCATGCTAGCCAAGCATCATCTTTCTTTGAAAGATGTGTCCCAATGCCAAGACACCAAAATTCAGTTCTCTGAAAACCCACAGACCACAGAGGGTATGAGCTTTTACAAGGATCACAGTTTGGTCTTTCTGCTGAAGATGATTCAATATCTGTAGCAAAACAAGCACATAAACAAACAAGCAAAACAAACAAAAAACCTCCACTGAGATTTCATTTAAAGTATAGGCGATGCCTAAGATTTCTGCAGGCAGGAAATCTGCCCAAAACTGGAGCTCCAGAGCCTATCTGCTCTTATCTAGCCTTTGACAACTTCTCAGAAATGTGTCAGAGCACAGCATTTCACTGCCACCTGCCTTTCTCTTTGCAAGATCTATTTTACATATTACTTTTCTCTGGGGTGGCTGTAACATGAATTTGTTCACAAATGCCATGTGAATGCAGGCAAATCTGTCAGTACACAACTGAAACCCCGCATTTAGGGAAACTCCAGATGCTTGCACATTTATGTTTCCATAAGTGAATTCATTTTTTTTCCTCCCTTTCCCTGCTTTTATGTCTTTGTGGCATAAACAATAAAATGCTTTTCTGAACGGATTGGAAAGTTATGCAAGATAAAGTATCTTTCAGTTAATTTATCCCCGAAGGAAAATAAAGTCATTCTTTTATTCTCCTTTTTGTGCATATTCAGTACCTTTATAAAATGAAAGATTCATCATGTGCACAAGACTTACAGGACATGAAATGCCAAATGAGAACACAGGCATTTGTATCAACAATGACACCAGATAACATGCCTGATACACTTATATAACAGTTTTAAAGCCCATCTGCTTCAGAGTCCAACTTCAGGGTGGCCTCACCTTTTTTTGAGGTGTGGGACTAATCCCCAGACCTGAAAGACCAAAGAGACATTTCATCTGCATTCAGAGGTGTGTTTTGTAAATAGTCAATTGTCAAGCATACGTAGTCACTTGTGAACAGTTGAAAAAAATTACACTAAGAGCTTAACAATCTTCTAAGTGGACATTGAACTTAGAGGCATTCCTCATCAGAAGCAATTCCTAATGTTACTCAGACACACATAAGATATGCAGTGTAATCAATGCATGCAATCATGCAATAAATTGTTCAAACCATTACTTTTCTAGGGGAAAAGGGGAGTTGCCATTTGGCTAAAAATTATTTTAAAGAAATGCCCATTATTACATCCCATTTCCGTCTTTTTTTTCTACTTCTACAGAATAGGAAAAAAAGATGCTTCTGAAGCATTGGGAGAGCCTTCTGTTTTCTGCTTTCTGTGATTGTAGCAAGCTCTGCTTTATTCAGCTGAGCTTGGAAATATCTGCAAATACAAGAGACCTCAGCTTCCCTGATGGCAGCTTTTGCCTAATCTTATTTGCAAGTTACAAGTCAGGGAAGCAAAACCCAGACTTGGAAAAAGAGGTTCCCCCTGCCTGCAGCTGCTGGAGCTGGACATTTTAACCCCGGCTGAGAACTAATCAGCTCTCTATCTTCAGAATGTTATTTGCCCAGTATAAATGACATAAACCAAGATCATCATCTTAGTTTATTTTTCTAGAGTCCTTAGCATGCTACATTAACCTGACAATGCTTAATCTGGTGTTCATTTCACAATACACTTCATGCAATTCACAGCTGTAATTGGTTTTACACTGACATTACACATTTCGACCTAGCCATGGGAAAAGAATAACTCTTAATAATATTTCTCTGAAAAGTGTCCAAGCTCAAACGGCACAGAAGCAGCTTATGTTAGTTGCATGTGTGTATTTCTTTCTTCTGCCTTTTCTTTCACTGCAAGGATGATCACTGGCATAAGACTATAAGGTCCTTGTTTTAGTCCATTTGCAATTGAACTATGTTTGCTTGATTTCTTATGTCCTGAGGAGTTCTCAATTATAAAACAGCATTCAAGTATTCTAGTTTAACATCCCCATTTTTCTGAGTTAAGGAACAAAGTAGACCTTGGACTTCTGTTTCCATTATGAGTCTTCTAGAGTCCCATAACTGGTAGCCATAAAGTCTTCCTTTGCAACACACACTCAGCACTAAAGCCAGAGTATTGCTATTTGGCATTATCCAGTGAAGTGCAAGAAATTAAATAAGTTACGTCTTTATTGCTATAGTACAATACCAAGCAACTTTTTGATACAATTGCAAGAGTTTTGTAGAGCACATGCCCCTCCTCTTAGGGGCCAGTAGTTCAGCTGCACTGTGAGTATCGCTTAGCTGTCACATGTCAAACGTCAGTCTAAGAAGATGTGTTGAGTATTCTTGAGTCTGAAGAATCAGACCTGTCCTCATATTCATCTTCTGTGTAAATTGGTTGCTTAGACACAATTGGGCATCCATCATCAGGAATTGAAATCCTAGGATCTTCTGACGAGCGGGAAGGAAGGACAGGCGAGCTTCGGAAAACAGTGGCTGAGTTACCAGAGAAAGGACTGACATACTGGGACCGCAGCTGGTACTGCTGCTGCAATGTCATGGTGTTCCACAGGGTGACGTCGTTGGGCAGGAATGGGCTGGACTGGTTTCTTGCCAAAGTGTTCCTCAGCATCAGTGGGTAGCGTGGTGGCTGAGGGAAGGGGTGCTGCAAAGGTACGGCTAGAGGATTTGGCACAACATTACTGGAATCAGCAGAGAACCTCAGAGTGTCGGGAACCCTAAATGCCGAGCCCACAGACCACTTGGAAGATGAAATAGGATAGGAACTCAGTGTGTGTTCAAAAATATGCCCATTGGAAGGCAAAACAAGACCATCCGATTCTGCAGAAGTTCTCTCTCCACTGGCCACTGAAGACCGGCTGGACAGGAGAACCTCTACAGCACTCACCAGGTCACCGCCACACCCCTTCAGGATCAACTCTAGCACAGCTGGCTTTTGGTTAGGGAAAATCTTTTTCAAGACTTCAAGTGGGGGTCTGTTTGCTTTCAAACTGAATGGTAAAGAAACTGTCCCAGAAGGACCTTCTATCAGGAGGTGGTTCTGCTCTGGGTGGTACTTGGGGCTGTCTGGACGGTTCTCTGTGCTCCCACCATTTTTCTGAACTGCAAAACCAACCTCATCCACTGAAACAATTTCAGGGCTTTCAGGATTGAAACAACTTTTGGCTTTAGTCATGTCTGGGGAACTCCTTTGGTCTGTGTCTTTGTCACTGTAGGTCTCGGCATTGTCTGCTCCACTTGCATCACCCAGCCGCTCCTCATTCACGTCTGCAAAAAGAAGTCAGAGAAGTTAACAGAAAACTGAGGCCAAAAGCTTTTACAGAGATTTGAGGATGCTGTCTTCTTAAACTGAACAGACCAGGACTCTAAGGGGGGGAAAGTGTTTTTTTCTCTGAGATCCTGCAAAAATCAAGGTATCTTTGCAACACACCATGAGAATAAATCTGCAAAAGTATAATGTGACCTGATCTAGACATACTCTGTCTCATTCTCCCATGTGCAAGCAAAGAATGTAATCATTTTTCTGCTGCATCAAAAGTGCTAAATCTATCCTTTCTCACTGGTTACAAGGCAGCAACACACCACCCAACTGCAAGATTTCTCAGAGGAACTTCAGCACTTTCACATCATAATTCCTCACTAGTACCATCTCATTGTCTGTGAGCTGAAGAGGGCACTTAGGTAATGAAAAGTCCCCTGCAGCTCCAACAGCATTGATGGAACCACTCCATTATGATAACAGATTGAAGGTTTAAAAAGTCTTCAAATAAATAAATAAATGTATTCCAGTTCTGAAGAAACTGGTCCCTCCCATAGAAGTCAGTTCCTCACACAGCAAGAATTGCAGCTTTTCCTCTAAAATGTTAAGTATGTCTGATGCCTTGTCCCATCCAAGCAGATATTCTAGAAAAGTCTGATTTGGAGAAGACATCTGGAAGACATTTGGTCCAACATCGTCTTCAAACTGGGAGCAGCCTTAGACAAAGACCAGGTTGCTCGTGTGCCTGTTTAGTTGAGTTTTAAATAATTCTAAGGACGGGGAATTATTCCTCACAATCTCTCTTAGCAATTGTTCCAGGCATCTTGCTTTCCGTGTACTAAACTAAGGATGAGGGCTGAGTATGGACCTGAAAATAAGCCCATTGACCATGCTGTCTCCAGATGGACACTCAAAACTCTTTGGTAATGCCTGACCAGAGTATGGAACCCTTTGAAATAAGATCGCTTGTTGGCAAGCAGAAGGGAAGGATGCTTGCTTACACAAAAGAGGATCAATGTACTTGCTTGAGATCGTTCATTGTTATTTCCCAAGAACACAGTTCTGCTGGCTTTCCTCACTGAGCACAATGTTTACATTCTTGGGAAGCATCAATACATGGGGAGAGGACTGTTGTCTAAGCTGCGGCTGACAGTCTACTTTAACCACACGGGGTAGTGCTTTTCAACACACAAAGGGGAATGACTATCCACAAAAACCAATACAACTGTTTTCTTAGTTTTCTAAGCCCCTGACAAATACCCCAACTAGATAAAGTTACTGTAAGAAGCAAGCAAAGGTTCCTAAAATGTTCTGATGATCCCACCTGCCCAACTGAGATGGAACCAGTTAGAGGTGTGCAAGAACCTGAGCCCCACTGCTCACCAACTCCGACCTTCCTCTCACTGCAGGAACAGGCAGTTCTCATCAGTTAGTGGGCTAAGTTTAACATTTAACAGATCAGCATGAAAAAAAAGACTATTAATGGAATTTATCCACTAGAGAGAAAGAAGTCAGGGTCTGAGCAGCCTAAGCTAAGCAAGAAGCCACTATGCTCACCACAGTGGGAGTTATAAATAAAGAAGAAATCCTGGCAGAGCACCGCCTGACAGTGTGAGCATGGCAAAGGAAGGCTCTCCTCGTGAGGATGTCTGTACCTGGCAGAAACTATGGGCCATCCTACAGAGATGTGGGATGCTGATAATTTGGGCTGTGGAAGGTAAGTGCATAGCAGAGGAGTACAGATGCTCTTACAAAAACCTCACTCCTTTCAGCAGGATAGCCCATTTTGGGAACTGGTTTTTACACTGATTATGCTGCCTGTCAAGTGCAAACAGGGAAGCAGTAACTCTGCATGTCCTATATTAGTGAGAAGGCCATGTACATTTCCTCATTCTCATACGTTCAGCGCATCGATCAGCATTAGCAGCCAAAGCAGAATGCAGGAATTGCTTGCCTACAGAAAACTGGCACGTGCATCCTTAGCACCAGGACGTGCTAAGATATTGGCATAGCTCATCCATTATTGAGAAAACATGAGACTTGCACTACCTTTCCCTTCTAATCCCTTCACTATGCATTTATTACAAATCTTAGTGAATAGTTATACATTCAAGGCTTAGTGGGCAGTCTGAGGACATTAAAATACCTTGTCCCTATCTTGACAGAGTTAGAGAGGCTGTTTAAGGAAGATGGTAGCCCTAATTTTCATATAAATAAATTGTACTGTGGTGACTAATATTATGAAATGGACTGAAAGCAAGAAGAACATATTTCAGAATTACCTCATGCTCACATTTACAGTGTATCTTTATGGGATGAGAGCAAATACTGCTGTGGAGAAAATATGTGTTTATTTAAAAAAACCAACCAACCAACAATCAAACACCCTCAGATCAGGTAAGGTATCTCAAATATATTCCCCGATCCTTACAAAATGTTATTTCCGGGATATTTCAGATTTGCTTCATTTTCTGTACCCTTAAAAATATCCTTGTGAGGCTTGCCTAAAAAATTTTCATCAAATTCTGAAAACTCATCCCACTGAATTTTGCCTCTTTACCATCAGCAGACCGCCGAGATGCTGGCTCTGAGCTGTAGCACAGAGGCAGTCTCCTCATACAGCACAGGTGACAGCGACGCATCTCACTGGGCTATTGTACTCCCAGAGACAGACTCGGAAAACGAGATTTCGTTGATTTTAAATCAAAGTGGTGCTATTAACACACAGGGGATTACCCTGTGCTGGCTACCACTGAGCGTGGAGGCTGCTGTATTTTCCCCTCTGTCTTTTTGAGGGCATCTCCGGCTGCCGGTGTCAGTCAGGCAGCTCCGTGCCCGGGCTGGGCTGTGCGTGGGTGTCACACCCGGGCCCGAGGCTGTCGCACGGGCAGCTGGCCGCTCACCTGGCCGGCCCTGGGGCTTCCCTCGCTGCAGGCTGTGCTTCAGCTGCTTTAAACATCCCCTTCCCGCTAGGCTGAAGGCTCGGGGAAGATCAGGCGTGCTCCGGGGACTGTCCCCAACCCTTCATGGGAACCACCGCCACCGGGATTTTCGTTCATTTAAAATTGGCACAAAAAGAGTCATCGTCAAAAAACCAAAAATTTGTGAAGATGCAAAATAGTCATCATCGAATAAACAAAAAATTATGAAGATACATTGCAAAAGTATCCACCGGGTGGACACTGAATTTTAGCAATTTTATATGCATATATTAATTACAAATGCTTGTATTTTCAGGTACAAAAATGTATTTAGAACATACAACCTACTGCTTGCCTACCAAAGCTTTTTTCCTTTTCATAATTCATAAGCTTTACATGAATTACATGAATTTACATTCTTGGCTTCAAGAAAGAAATCTCATCCTCAGATATTTTTTACGTTTTTGGTTGTTATATTTTGTCCTGTGTGAGCTCTGAGGATTTTTGCTGTATTTCTGGTGGTGACAGTGTTTGGCTGGTTTCCTTTTTTTGGGGGGGTGAGGGGGGTGTTTGTTTTGTCTTTCTGTTGGTTTTTGTTTTGGGAGGGTTGTTTCTTTGTGTGGCTCTGGGGTTGGATTTTTATGTTTTGTTTTTTAGGGGCAGGTTATTTTGTTGTGCGTGTGTGTGTGTGTGTGTGTGTGTGTGTGTGTGTGTGTGTGTGTGTGTGTTTGGGGCTTTTTTTCCCCCAAGACCTTCTATTTCAAATTGCCTGCATTTAAGTATCCAGTTTGTGATTCCTGGGAAAACTAAGGAAACTATTTTCCTACTGATATAAAAGATGGGGAGTATTCGTCAAATAATATGCATGCAGGGAGAGATACCAACCCAGATCACAGATGCAGGGCAAATACAGATATGCATGAAACAGAACAGTGGCAGAACCATACATGTGTTGACAGTAAAATACAATACGAATTCAGCACAATATTTACCCCAATTCTTCTTGACTATCTATACATTAGTAATCATTGGTCAAATGTTGTAAAGGTGCCAAATACAAGTAAAATAGATGAGAGGGAAAAGCTGTTTAAGTTAATTACTTGTCTGGAAAACTTGCTCTAATATTTTGGAACCAAATTTGCTTCTTCAATATTCCCACTGCTGAGTCTCTGCTAAAACAGCTTGTTCTTTGATTTTTAGGGTAGCTCTTTTCTCAACAGATTTTCTTGTATCTCGAAAGCACCAGCTGTTTTCCTTAGTCGTATTATTAGGAAAGGCTGATACCAGAAATAGTATAACTGCACATAAAGCTAAGGCTATGTTTTTGGTGGGGGCTTTTTTGTTTTCTTTGGGTTTGATTTTTTTACTTTTGCTGTCTGTTTGGAAAGTGCGGTATTTGTTAGCTTGATTTTGTTGTTGTGGCTTTGTTTAGGTTTTGGTTTTAATTACTTTCACTTCAGACTTTCTTCCCTATATTCGAAGATTTAAATACCTTGTAGGAGACTAATCACTGTTCTCAAATTAACACAGAGACAGATGCACTGCATTAAGAAGCTGGCTCTGAAAATATCAGACAACGAATATGGCATTACATTTACAAGTCTTGGTAACTACTACTAAGACAAATATAACATGCAGTCCTGTGGGCAAGGAAAGTTCATGAGCACGATATCAGAAGGAGGAATCATTCCAGGTTAGCAGAGGCAGATGCAACAAGGGTAGTTTCAGAACTTTGCAACTGTCCCACTGAAATGGCCAATTGTAGCAGGAACAGAAGTGGACGGATCTGATTTTACCATATATCAGGAAATATCCCTTTGGCAGTGAAAAACTTTTCATGAGAACAGCGTCCTCAGGGATGAAGGGGTTGTGTGTGTGTTTTAGAAACCGTGTGGACAGGAGGTTTATCCTCTGTTTTTACAGCGATTTTAATATGGTTAACGGAAGGAGAGGAAAGAGAAAACCCTGCCACTCAGAGCACGCAGGATAATTGGAAATAAGCAAGTCGTGTGATTAAACAGCGTCTGGTGGAAGGTGACAGCAGGAACCTCTAAGGAGACCATCTTCCACTTTGCTCTCATGCATTCTCATGGTCATTAAAAAGTGGGGAGGAAAAACCGTCTGTGACAATCAGGGACCAGGGACACGCGGGCAAGGTCGAAGTGACCAGAAAGGCTCCCCGGTGGTCCCAGGGTACCCCAGTCCCCCCAGCGCGGCCTCACCGCGGGTGGGGACAGGGGCAGGCGCAGCGCCAAGGGCCTTGATTTATGGAAATCTCCGTTATGTTCTGTAGTTTGTTTGTTTGTTTTTTCGCTCCGTAAAGCTATTATCAGAAAGTGCTGACTGGCTGGCAAGGAAGGATTTCTCATCAATACACTTTGATTGTATTTTGCAAACAAAATGCCTGTTGCTTGGTAACATTTCACTTGAGCCTGACCTTCCCCAAAAGTTATTGCTATCAGATTCGATTTACACTCTCCTCCCGTGATTACTGTAATCTTTTAAACCGAGAAGTTCATACATCAGGGTGAAGGAAAGTTGACCGTGCAAGTTAATATCGTTCCTATCCGGCAGATTTATATCGTGCTGGCGGATGGGAACTTTCATTTTCTCGAAGAAGCAAGGCGGCTTTTTCCCCTTCTCTCCCCACCTCCTCGGCCTTATCTCCCGCTACCTCCACGCAAGGGAGGGGACCCCGGCCAGACGCCGCCGCGTGCGCGGAGAGCGGAGAGCGTCCGCACCGGCGGGAGGCTACGACCAGTGGGAAATTTGGGGAAAGACCCCCATGCCCGGCCCTGGGCCGAGATGTGGGGAAGGGGGCTGCCGGCGGCCGGGCAGGTGGTACCAAGGGCCGGAAAATGGGAAGCGGGTCCCGAACCACCGGCATCCTCGCCAGAGTGTCGGACTCAGCCGTGCCGCCGCCTCGGGCCCGGCGGGTGCCCGCTGCGGTGCTAGAGGAGCAGAGCCCCATGCTGGGGCCCTGGTAGACGCCTCCGTGGCCGGACTGGCCCCACAGGGCACACGGGCCCGCGCGGCGGCAGCACCGGGCTCGCCACTCTCGTCCTGGGGCACCGCGTAAAATTTTGTCACAACTTGTGAGCGGAGCGCCCTGGGCTGGCAGCGGCCTGCCTGTCGAACATCCCTATCGTGAAAGACTGTCAGCTCCCGCTCAGACAATGGACGGAACGCGACTGCGGTTCCGGAGTGTTAGTTTTGCCTCCAGCAAGGTGCATTACCGACAGGTCGCGCTCACAAGGTGCCCACTGCAGGCGGCAGTTTCGGCACCCCCGACCTCTCTCTCACAAGCTGCCCCGGACGCGACCCGCAGGGACAGGCCTGCACAGGAGGGCTGGGCTGCCCCGCTCATCCCCTGCCACCACTCCGCTTTCCCCGGTCGTCATAGCTTCGCAGAAGCCTCCCTGCTCCTGGCGTCGCTTTTGGTCGGAGGCTCTCTGTGCAGGTCTTGTCCCGGACGAGGTCCCTCAGCCCGATGCCCGGGGTGCGGAGAGCCGGACAGCCGGACTCCGGGAGCGGGACCGGGAGAAGCAGAAAGACATGCTGCTCTGATCCACGCGGGATGCGGCCCGTTCCCGGCGGACCTGAGGAACGGGCCCAGAAGCGGCACGTCGGGGAGCCGGTTGGCAGCCGCGACGTTCGCGGGTCCCCTTCTACTTGTCTCGGTGGAGGCGATTCTGGCTGGGGAGCGGGCCGGTCACTTTGCGGCTCCATGCTTTTTAAGAGCGATAAAGTGTACCCGACGGAATTCCTCTCTATTCCCTTCCCACGGAGCCCGTCGGGTGAAAGGGAAAGCTTTTCACTCGTTCCGGCCCCATCCCCCAGAACCGACAGCCGGGATCCCAGCCCTCCCTTTCCCTCCTGCCCCGGTACCGCGGTGCCCGGCCCGGCCTCACCTGCCTTGGGGAGCGGCCCCGGGAGCGCGGGGGGCGGCTCGGCGGCCCAGCGAAGGGCGGCGGCGGCGGCCAGCTCGGCGGGGGTCCGCGGCGGCGCGGCGCAGGGCGACGGCCCCGGCGGCGGCGTGGGGGGCTCGGTGCTGCCCTGCGGCCCGGGCAGGGAGCGCAGGGAGTCCGGGAGGAGGCTCTCCAGGCTTTCGTTGGCCTGCTGCCGGCGGAGCGCCACCTGCGCGGCCATCACCCGCTGCCTCTCGATGATGAGGATGCACTTCTCGCAGGTGCAGTCCTTGAAGCGGCAATAGCGCTTGTGGCCCTTCAGCCAGGACAGCACGCCGTGGTTGCGGCACCGGGCGCACTTCGGCGTCCGCTGCAGCGGAGCCCGCGGTGGTTGCGACACCGGGCCGCCCATGTAGAGGTACGGGGAGCCATAGCCGTTCATGCCCGCGGGAGGAGCCCGGCCGGCTCCGGGGTGGAGAAGGCCTCAGCGAGGGCGGGCGGAGGCCGGGTGGATGGAAGAGAGGAGGCGGGCGGCTCTGCCCGCGAGCTCTGCGAGGGGCGCGGCTCAACCCCAGGCCGGCGGGGAGAGGCACCGCCCGCCGCGGTGGCACCGGCGGGCAGAGCGCGGCCGCCGGCCGGAGCGACTCTGCCGCTGACCGCGCCGCCCCGTTGAGCCCAGAGCCCCTCAGACCGCCCCCGCCCCTCAGACCGCCCCCCCGCCGCCCTCCTTCCCCGGCGCCGACTGGGGAATGGAGGGAGAGAAAGATAGAGAGGGAGGGAGGGAGGAAGCTGCGGCGGGGGGGTCTCTGCCCCGCCGTCGGGGTGGCGGCGATACCCCTGCCGTGCAGATGGGGTTCGTCCCTGAGCGGACCGGGACCCCGGCTGCTGCCACCCACGCCCTGCCCTCTCATGGCTCACGGCCCGAAGGCACCCGGGGCTGAGAGATGAGCCGGGTCTAGGAGGCTTCTCCGGGCTCCGCGTCGGCCCCGCCTCGAAAGCCCGCTGGGTTCGGCGGCACGGTGTATGGCTGCCGCCGCCTGTGACTCGGCGTCGCGAGGTAGTGGCGGGGGATCGAGATCAAAGTTTTGTCAAAGTTTTGCCAAAGTTTTGCAGCCGCAAAGAGATGCTCGGAGCGGGAGCTGTCCGGGACCAGCAGCTGCCCACAACCACTGGGCGGAATGGGGCTGCGGCCGCGTCCCCGAGGGATCGCGCCGCGGAGCTGGAGAGCCGCCGTAGGCACCTGCCCCCGTGGGCTCCGCTGCCTCTCCTGCATCCCGCGGCAAGACAGCTACCCAAACCAAGCGGTGGCTATAGAAAAGAATGTGCAATTCACGGCAAGTCAGGTTGCTTGAAACCTAAATGACAATGTCTGATGCAGCAGACTTGTAGTGTTCTGTATTTCCGTACGCGGAGGGGTTTCTCGCTGAAACACGGGTATTTCCCGTGTGGCAGCGAGAGCCTTGAATCCAAATGTAATGTATTGGTGTAAAAACCAAAAAAGTTATATGCATTTTGGCTGGGGGGAAACAAATTTACTGCAAGCGTTTATCTGCCCGCGGCGTAGAGTCCGCGGGCGGGCAGGGGCTGCTGCTTGGACACGGACCCATTTCGTTGCCTCAAGACCTCCCCTGCTCTTCCCAGGCATCTTTCCACCATAACCGCTACAGGAAATAAAGGTTTTAGCGAGGCTATGTAATAACGATATCAGATTTAAAAATCGGGAAGTATTTCGCTGGAGAGAATAAAAGGCACAGTGTATGCTACGAAAGTATTTGCGTGGTATTTTATTACTAGGGTCTTTCCTCGTTACTTTTCTACTTCTAGAGGAAGAATGATTCCGCGTGGTCTTTCTCCCCTGGTCTGTGCGCGGAGTGTGAGGAGGATGAGCACTCCACCTGTAAATCGCACCGAGCCAGGGAGGTGAATCGGATCAGATACGGGGAACAGTGCATTTTCTGTCAGTGCTAGTAGAACATCATTTTTTTGCTGCCAG